>NC_052144.2:11618941-12218941 GCF_016086655.4 Lepeophtheirus salmonis
TTTTGAATTTATAAATAAAATATAATGCGTTTAATTTCTTAAGCGGGATATGGGGTATATTTGGGGTATGGAGCAGGAGCAGCAGCAACAGCTGGGGCAGGAGCATCCTCAAATTGAACATCAGCAACGAATCCACTGTCTCCTTCAACGGTGTAAGTGACTATCTTCATGCGACCATCAGGAAGAACAACCTTGTAAGATCCAGAAACGACACCATTTTCAGCGAGTTCGTCAGCAGACATGTTTACACCAGATTCATCGTCAACAACACCGTAGTTGTAACCATAGCTTACTGGTGCTGGTGGAGGAGGTGGGGGAGGAGGATAAGGAGAGTAGGAAGGAGGAGGATTTGGGGCACTGGCAACCAATGCAATGTTGACGGAAAGGCAAGCAATGAGGATTTTGGCAAACATGTTTCTTGTTGATGTCTAGAAATGAATCTGTGGTCAAAGTAAGGATTTATTTTCTTTTTATATCATTATTAAATTACTTTTTTTTCTTACACCGAAAAAACTTTGGGCGTGCGTTGTAAATTGTTCTTCCGTATTTTATTATGGGAATTTATCCTAGTTAAAAGTACTAAAAATCTTGAATATATAAAATTGTTAAGTAATTTTTGTGTATTTATCGTACACCAAATCCCCCATTAATATTTTTGTGTCCATTTAAGCATTAATATATATAGTTAAGTATCTATTACAATTATGTATTTAATTAATTTTGACAAATACTTATGATTAACTCCTGCATAAAATTAACAAATACAACTTAGAAAACAAAAAGAGTACTTATCCTTTAAGTTTTATTTATAATTAAAGAATAACATAACAATTATATAATTGTACTTTAATACATACTAATTATTATTTGCAAATGACTAAAATATCGTAAATCTTAAAATTATTACTCACTATAAAAATTCTGCTAACAAAATTTAATTCGATGAATATTCAATCATGACGTATGTTTTGAAGGATTTAAAGGTTAGAAAACATACGAATTAACTTGATTTTTATCTCCAAATCTAGACCAATGTTCTGAGTTTTGTGATTTTCTAATTAATAACAATTTCAATGAGGTTCTTTTAATATTGTAGAAGAGAGACTCGGGTGGACTCTATTCTACACAACACAAAAATTTATTTGATATGTATATTTCATCAATAATTTAAGAAATATAAAAGTTTGAAAAAGACAATAGTTATAGATCAAGGAAATGTAACAAGTAAAATTATTTATTTATACGTGAGGGTGAACTTATTATAAAATTAGTATTAGTAACAAAAGTAAATAACAACATTAGTGTTATGCAAGTCCTTATTTATTAGGTCCAGTCCAGTGTATTGGATTGGTCATTTGGACTGTTGGTACTGGAATTGATGTAAAACAAGGTGAAATCATTTTGAGTGACGTCATCATACGTTTTAGGACTGATATGCAAGACTCAGCTGGATATGACTGAGACTGAATTAAACGGGACTGCAGTCTTCAGTTCTAAATAAGAACCAACACAACAATAAATATCATTGTCAGAAACATAATCGATGTTTGACAATTTTATCTTATTGATTTTATAATGATCATGTTTGAACATATTTGTTATTACCCGAAACAGTAAATATTTTGATTATTTTTGACAGTTTAACGATGTAAAGTTTAGAATTGATATCAATGCAGATACAAACATACATATCTGCAAGTTGAAAATATATTATAAAACCAGTTTACAGAGACTACTCAATGAGTATTTTAGTAGTATATAAGAGAAGAAAATTATATTTGTTCCCATTTTTTTTTTGGGTATGTGTGTTCTCCAGGGTGACAAAAAAATAATTTTATTTTGGAAAAGTAAATGGGCTAGTATAAAAAATGGTTCCTAATTGTACAAAAAATATGTAAGAAAAGTGAACATTTTTCAAAAATATTTAGAGGTAGCTCAACAGCCCTTAAATTTTGAAACTTTACATATTTATGAATACCGTCAATATACTTGAAATTAGGATTTTACTTCTTGAGCATATTGTAAGCCAATTATTGGACTGATAAATATGAAAATTTGTAATGACTTTATAGCACATTCAAGTCGACAAACAAATTCATATTTTTTTATAAGAATGGCCTTAATGACCCCTTTGATAAAATTTTAATATATAAAACAACCAGAAATAAAAATCTATGTCATATTATTTGAAGATTAAATCTTCAAAGAAATATATCTTTTAGAAAAATATTTGTTAGTTTTTCTGGATGAATTATCAAATCAATAATGAGTTAGTTTTAAATTGAACAAATAATGCATATATAAATATTTTGTAAAACTAAGCAATGTGTTTTGACACTTTAAGTTCAAAAAATTTCTTTCATTTGGATGAAGACACCATATAATGGAATTTTTTATGGGAAATGTTTTCCAAGAATGTATGGGTGCCAATATCGTCCAAAGATATTCGTTTGTGCAATAGATTAAAAGAAAATGGGTGACCAATCAACAAAACTAACTATAAGGGTGGAACTGCAATTGAAGAGATGGGCAGTCTTTTTGAAGGCTGACGAGATAGTACTGGTGAATGTGCAAAAGATATTTAAGAGACGAAAATAGAAAACTATTATAACTATTAGTTATATTTCTTGGTAATTAATAATAATAAATTCTTGGTGTCACCTGGTGAACTGCACCGTGTCTGTTGGCTTTCAAAAGAGATATATAGTCTCAAGATTTGGATATTTAGATTAAAATTCAAATTGACTCAAAGGAAGAACAAGGATTACGGGATGTTTATGTTTTCATTGTAAGGGTATATATCAAAACTTGGGGCAATACATCTAAGAGCTCCAATTCTTCTATGAACGATCTAAATCTAATAAAGATGCTAATCGAATATTCCTCAATTGATAGACATATTTACAAATCTGTTTCTCTCAAATTTTTCAAATATTGATGAAATTTGTCAGAGGAATTCGTTCGACTCGATTTCTTTGATGATAAAGTAAGTTTAACTAAAAAAGAGCAAAGCTTATCTCTCTCGAAATTAACCACAGGATGACAAAAAGTTTAACCAATGATTTTAAATATAAAACTATAAAATAATTTTTCACAAAGGAGTCAAATATTACCATTTTGGAAAGAAAGCAAAAGTACTCTCATTTTAAATTCAGCAGATTTAGAGCGACAAAGATTTTTGATAGGAAATATGTATATACATGTACATAACCCAAAATTATTTCTTGATACAATGACAAAGAAATGTATATGCAATAGTTTGGATCTGCATAAGTACAAAATGATTAAAATTAAGATCATAAAAATGAGGAAATGTTTTCGATGATGAGAAACTACACTTATAAGTAGTTTACTGAGATTGCGGATCTTAACAATAATTGTTTGTCCTAAAATTGAAAACAAAAGTAACCAGTCAAAAGATGATTATTGAAGAATAATTGCTAGATCAAGAGTTTGAAGAGGATGGATCAAGACAACGATTATGTTGATGAATATAGTCAAAGGCTTGATTCATCTTCCGAGGAAAAACTCCACTTTGTTTCCTTAATGTAATACTTTCTCGTAGAAAAATGGTGATATTGAATAGTTAAAAAAGTAAGAATTATTAACATAATATTGTCTCTTTTGCTCCAAAGATATGACGTAACCTATTCCTAGGACATATTTTCAATTTGTTGCCTATTCCTTACTCTAAATATTGAACAAATCATATTGAAAATGGCGAATTTTAATGTTATAAACGTTAAGTTTTATTTCAGAATATAATAAATATTTTGCGGCCCTTGGATATTGAGGTTTTTTCTTGATAGGAAACTTGAACGCTGCTTAACTAAATAAAGTAAAATGTGAGTATCATCGTTTTACTCGACACGACTTCAATAAACAAAATAGTACTTGAGCGAAATAGAGAAAGTAACTAAAGTTCAATTCTATTAATATGCAATGTTATCAATTCATTATATCAATGGAAACAAAATTAAAATATGTATTGTTCGATTATATTTACTGATATCTCAAATCTTACTGCAAAGAAAAATACTAAAAAGGACTTCAGCTTATAAGTCTCAATCAAATCATTTGTGTTATTTGCGTTCATTTATGATCTTAAGGTTATATCTTCAATAATGAAAGGATACTAATAGAAACATTGAAAAATATGAATATAGCATTTTTGAAGTTGCAGCTAGTTTTGGACTCGTTCTAGTTCGTATTTTTTACAACTTTTAACCCAGCATTTGGTGAGAATTATGTAATTGCTTACCCATGCCATTTTTCCTTTTTTTACGAGAAAGGTTGAGAGAAATATTGCATTGTATATTACACATAATTAGTCTCTATGGAAAAAATACTAGCATGCCCAACAAAAACAGGAATGGGCGTAATATTCTTCTGTTGTATCCTCCCAAATACACATAGACTAGTGCTTTTAAACAGGTTCTATAGTATTTTAAAGTCGCAGGAATGTATTTATTTCTCTGCATTTATATCATCTTTGCATCATTGAAATTGTTTAATCTGTCAAACTTATTTTAAATAAGAACATTGTATGCTAAAGACAAAAATGTATAAACACGATAATAAAAAATTGTTTAACATCAAAGTGTAAATGAATCATTATGTTTTTGATTATTGTTTTTATTTAATAAATTACTTATAATAAGTGCTATAAAATGGTCTGAGCGTTTTTGTTGCTTTATTTTGACAAGAAAAATAACACTGTTTCCATTATACAAATAATATGTTTTCAAACAGTTTTTTGGCTAATTTTCATTTACGATGATTGTCATTATTTAATTAACATTTTTGACGTCCATATTACCAGAATAAAATGCTCGGAACAACTTCATTGCTACTGCATTCAATACTGTATTAGTTTATTAAGATTACAAATTTATCTTTATAAATTTTTTTAGGCCTGTTCCGCCTTTTTTCTTTGTTGTAGTAATACTAAAGAATGTATGGATTTTTTTCTTATTTTAATTACATTGTGGAACTCTGTAATAAACTACACGTTCCACCAAACACAAAACTGTAAATGAACTTTTTTAAATTTATGCTTCACCTATAAGCAGCATACTTTCAGCTTTTTTTAATGCAATGTATAAGTCCCGAGATATAGGTCACTAATGTCATCTAGAGAAAACACGCTCAAAACATTTTACTTATCCTAATATTAATGTTGTCCACACGTATAAATAAATAATTTTACTTAATAAAAGATTTACTTACTTATAGATAAATATGACTTACCTTTACTTGATCTGACATGTTGGTCCACAGTTTTTAATTTTCAAAGAAATTTAGTAGTTCAATAATTATGTCTAATGTTAGACAATAGTTTATTTATAAACTAACATTTTGTAAGCACACCTTCTATTTTCCTTTTTTACATCAATTGTACGGAATGAGTATATTTGGAACCTTTTTTAGACATTATTTGAATTGTCAATAATTTCTTAATTAATTTGCTAATTAGTAAGAAACTTTTTGAGTATCATCCAAACAATTGGATGTTCGAAGAATATGATAAATTAATAGTTCACATTCCATGACAATTAAATGCGTAGTACACACGAGACTTTACAATGGTATTTCCGTCTCTGATGTATATAAAAACCCAGGGAAACAACGAAGAAGTGACTAATTTCTTAAGTTATGCATAGTTTCCTTTAATACTAATACTTAATGTAATAAATGATTTGAAGTTGTCTTGCCATAAGTAAGACAATTTTTTCCACAAAACTCCAGAATTTTAACTCGAATCCAACTCTATTAATATGACAATTTATCAATTCATTATATCAATAAAAACAAAATAAATATATGTAATGTTTGCAATACTGTTCGAACAAATTCTTTAAATAATTAAAAATTGTCCCAAACATTTGGAAAAAACAATTTTAATATACCAATGTAAAAAAGGTTTCAGACAAGGTGTATTTTTTCATTCGCCCAAATTGCTCAAATTTATAAGCATTTATATCAAACATGTCCAACACTTTGTAAGTTCTTTTGGGGAGTCTGCCCACATCAATAACATATGTATACAAGATTAGTTACTATTTGCTGAGTTATGAATTGGACTTTTGCTTTCAGTAAGCACAAACAATACTCGAAGACATAAACAACTTTAAAAGATACATAAATACTGTGTTGTTCAATGAAATTTAGCTTTAATAGACAAAAACTGTATACACATAGTAGTTTGTTTTTACGAAATTAATAAATTAGTTATTAAAAATAAAAGTAAATATTTAAAAAAATGAGAGCATAATTACATTTTGCCCCTCCTGAACAATTTTGAAATGACTATATATAAAAAAATTTGATCTGAAGGAGTGTATATGTAAAAATAACTAGTTACACTATTTAAAATTTTTTTAACTTTTCTTGCTGTTACATTAAGATTCTGAGTTTTAGAACGCTCTCAACTAAAAAACATACAAATAATCTTTATAACCTGAAATTCCTGCTTTTGTTCCTACAAAGTATTTTTTGAAAAATATTTGAAAACATGATTAAGTTTTTTTTTTTACAGTGAAAGATAAAAAAAAGTAAAGATCAAAATATACTCTGAAAATAAATGTTTTCAATTTTAAAAAATATTTAGATTATTTCTGTATCTTTTTCTGAATCGGAGAAAATACGTACAAAAAACGGACGAAAACTTCACTATTTTTTAAAATCAAAAAAATTATTTATATTTGATCACAATTGTTAAAAAGCATAGTTTGTTGTAAAGTGGAGGCACATAACTTCTTAATAAAAATGGCTACATAAAAAAATATTTTTAGGTTTGGGAAAAAGTAGTTTCTTATTTTCCACCCTTATTTAGAAATTAGTATATCTCGTTAATTATTGGTCAAATTGGATCATAATATAAGTAGTTGTAAGGTGTGTATATCCTTCGTCGTGAATTATCGGGCGTCAAGTGTGGAAGTCACAAAGGAAATCATTCACATTAATTTACATTTTTACCCCTTGAAAGTAAAAAACGCATCGAAAGCGACCAAGAAAACTTGCAATGTATACAAGGCAATGTTCTTTTGGTTTGTTTTGCACACCATTGATTCGAGCGATTCCCACCCCCCCACCCCCGCTAAATAACATTGGTGTATAGAAGACAACAAGGGATCATTAATACAACGGCAGGCCGCATACATATTTAGTGTCACGCCTGAAGCTCATAATGCTCGAATGGGAAGTTCTTATGCATCCAACCTACAGTCGAGACCTTGGACCAAGTGACTACTTCCAGCACCTGTCTATAGCCAACTTGCATAGGGTTACAAATTTTGGCCTCAAAAAAAGCATGTGAAAATTGTTTTTTGGTGTTTTTGCCAATAGGGACAACGGCTTCTAATATAAGGACATTATGAAATTGGATTCTCGTTGGTTATCCTCACTCTGTAAGGTCAAAGATATCTAGCAATCAAAAGCAAGATTGTACGTAAAAAGACCAGGTAGTCTTTCTCTATAAGTCAATATACATAGTTTGTACCAAATGGTCGATGAGAACCTTTTTTAGGGACGTCACTTTAAAGAAGGATTTAAAAAAAAAAAAAAATTACTCCTTGCCCTCTGCTTAGCCCGTGTCACGCATTTTTTCGTGGAGGGGTATGTAATTGCACAAATTGAAGATGTTATATTAATTGAAAATAGCAACGATATCAAATTTTTTGGTTGTAGTACTGTTAATAAATTAATTATCGTATAAACATAAATTATTCGAACTTATAAAACAATCATTAGTTCTCCAAATATATTAGGCCGTGAAAAATTATTTACTGAGGATGTAAATATACTTTTTAAGAGGTTTTGTGGCAACCAATCTGATTGTTTCGTATTTTTACTGTTAAAATAAATAAAAATCCTTCCTGTGAGAGCGTAACAACTTCCACACGTGAGACCATGTCCAATCAGGAAACAAAGAGGATCGAAATTGCAGCCCTCTTCCTAGCGGGAATGCCTCATAACAACATTAAGGAACAGGTTGGGGCCTCGTTGAAGATAATTTTCAACGTTTCCAAGCGCTTGGAAGTGGGGGGTGATCTCAAGCATTCCCCTGGGGCTGGCAGGAAGCCCACTGTCTCAACAAGGCAAGTAAAGGCAGTGTTCAAGAGGACTCCCAACAGGTCCGTTGCCGACATGGCCAGAAAGATGGGAACGTCGAGATCAACTGTTTCAAGGGCATTGAAAAGTCCCTGAGGCGTACTGAACACCCTCTGCTAACTGAACGTCAGCAAGAAGTCAGACTTGAGCGTGCTAAGCAAATCTTGAATGATTTCAAGAGCTCATCTGGACACATTAACATTTTTTCAGATAAGAAAACTTTTACGGTCAATCCTGTTTTCAACAGGCGAAATGACCGTGTTGTGAGCTTTGGAGATGTGCAAGATAAGCAGCACTATCTGGCAACAACAAAGCACCCTGCTTCGGTGATGATGTTTGGTCTCGTGGCCTCCAACGGGAAGGCTATGAAGCCAGTATAGTTCCCCACTGGCTACAGATTAACAATGGAGGATTATGTGAAGATTCTGGCGTCCAAGGTGCTTCTGTAGATCAAATCCATAGTTGGCAACTCTCCTTGGGGTTTGCAACAAGATGGAGCATCCGCCCACGCTTCCAAGAAAGCTCAGGAGTGACTGATATGCAAAACTCAGGTGGATGGGACTGAGACTGAATTAAACGGGATTGCAGTCTTCAGTCTTCATAAGAACTGATACAACAATAAGTATCATTGTCAGAAACATAATCGATGTTTGACAATTTGATCTTATAATTATCATGTTTGAACATTTTTATTGTTACCCTAAACAGTATATATTTTGATTTTTTTTGACATTTTAACGATGTAAATTTTAGAATTGATATCAATGCAGATACAAAAATACATATCTGCAAGTTGAAAATACTATAAAACTTGTTTACAGAGACTACTCTATGAGTATTTCGGTAGGATATAAGGGAAGAAAATTATATTTGTTCCCATTTTTTTTGTGTATGTGTGTTCTCCAGGGTGACAACAAAATATTTTTTTTTTGGAAAAGTAAATGGGCTAGGATGAAAAATGGTTCCTAATTGTACAAAAAAACATGTAAGAAAAGTGTAAATTTTTGAAAAATATTTAGAAGTAGCTCAAGAGCCCTTAAATTTTGAAAATTTACATATTCTTGAATACCGTCAATATACATTAAATTATGATTTTACTTCTTTAGCATATCGTAAACCATATATTCGACTGATAAATATGAAGATTTGTAATGTCATTTATATCACATTAAAATCTCTTTTAATAAAAATTTAACAAATAAAACAACCACAAATAAAAATCTATGTCATATTATTTGAAGATATTAACTTCATAGAAATATATCATTTGGATACATATTTGTTAGTTTTTCTTGATGAATTGTCAAATAAATAATTAGTGGGTTTTAAATTATAGTGCATATATAGATATTTAGTAAAACTAAGGAATGTGTTTCGACACTTTAAGTTCAAAAATTTTCTAACATTTGCATGATGACACCATATGATGGAAATGTATTCCAAGAATATATGAGTACCAATATCGTCCTAAGATATTCCTTTGTTCATTAGACTAAAAGAAAATGGGTCATTCATGAACAAAACTAACTATAAGCCTGGAACTGCAATTGAAGAGATGTCCAGATTTTTTGAAGGCTAAGGAAATAGTACTGGTGAATGTGCAAAAGATAATCCTAAAAAAGATATTTAAGAGACGAAAATAGAAAACTATTATAACTATTAGTTATATTTCTTGGTAATTATTAAGAATAAATTCTTGGTGTCACCTGGTGCACTGCACCGTGTCTGTTGGCTTTCAAAAGGAATATATAGTCTCAAAATTTGAATATTTAGATTAGAATTCAAATTGACTCAAAGGAAGAACAAGGATTACGGGATGTTTGTGCTTTCATTGTAAGTGTATACATCAAAACTTGGGGCAATACATCTCACAGCTCCAATTCTTCTATGAATGATCTAAATCTAACAAAGATGCTAATCGAATATTCAAAAATTGATAAACATATTTACAAATGTTTGAACATTTTTATTGTTACCCTAAACAGTATATATTTTGATTTTTTTTTGACATTTTAACGATGTAAAGTTTAGAATTGATATCAATGCAGATACAAAAATACATATCTTCAAGTTGAAAATACTTCAAAACTTGTTTACAAAGACTACTCTATGAGTATTTTAGTAAGATATAAGGGAAGAAAATTATATTTGTTCCCATTTTTTTTTTCTGTATGTGTGTTCTCCAGGGTGACAACAAAATATTTTTTTTTTGGAAAAGTAAATGGGCTAGGATGAAAAATGGTTCCTAATTGTACAAAAAAACATGTAAGAAAAGTGAACATTTTTGAAAAATATTTAGAGGAAGCTCAACAGCTCTTAAATTTTTGAAACTTTACATATTTATGGATACCGTCTATATACTTTAAATTATGATTTTACTTTTTTAGCATATCGTAAGCCAATTACTGGACTGATAAATATGAAGATTTGTAATTACGTTTATAGAACATTAAAATCGACAAAAAAAATTATATTTTTTTATAAGAATGTCCTTAATGACCCCTTTGATAAAATTTTAACACATACAACAACCATATTTGTTAGTTTTTCTTGATGAATTATCAAATAATTAATGGGTGAGTTTTAAATTGAACAAATAGTGCATATATAAATATTTAGTAAAACTAAGCGATGTGTTTTGACACTTAAAGTTCAATATTTTTCTAGCATTTGCTTAAAGACACCATATAATGGAATTATTAATGGGAAATATTTTCCAAGAATGTATGGGTGCCAATATCGTCCCAAGATATTTTTTTTGTGCAATAGATTAAAAGAAAATGGGTCATTAATCAACAAAACTAACTATAAGCCTGGAACTGCAATTGAAGAGATGGTCAGTCTTTTTGAAGGCTAACAAGATAGTACTGTTGAATGTGCAAAAGATATTTAAGAGACAAAATAGAAAACTATTATAACTATTAGTTATATTTCTTGGTGATGCCCCTGAGTGTGGAGTTAAGCTCTTGTCACCTGGTGCATTGCACCGTGTCTAATGGCTTTCAAAAGTAATATATAGTCGCAAGATTTTGATATTTAGATTAGAATTCAAATTGATCAAAGAAAGAACTGGGATTACGGGATGTTTGTGTTTTCATTGTAAGAGGATAATCAAAACTTGGGTAAATACATTTCAGGCTTTCAATTCTTTTATGAACGATCTAAATCTAATAAAGATGCTAATCGAATATTCTTCAATTGATAGACATATTTACAAATTGGTTTCTTTTAAATTTTTCAAATATTAATAATATTTGTCGGAGGAATTCGTTCGACTCGATTTCTTCGATGATAAAGTAAGTTTAACTACAATACGAGAAAAGCTTATATCTCTCGAAATTAATCACAGGATGACAAAAAGTTGAACCAATGATTTTATATATAAAACTATTAAATAATTTCTCACAAATGAGTCAAATGTTACCATTTTAGAAAAAACACTGTTTCCATTATCCAAATAATATGGTTTCAAACAGTTTTTTGGCTAATTTTCATTTACGGTTATTGTCATTATTTAATTGACATTTTTGACGTCCATATTACCAGAATAAAATACTTGGAACAACTTCATTGCTACTGCATTCAATACTGCATTAGTTTATAAAGATTACAAATTTATCTTTATAAATTTTTTTAGGCCTGTTCCGCCTTTTTTCTTTGTCGTAGTAATACTAAAGAATTTATGAATTTTTTTCTTATTTTCTTCCATTGTGGAACTCTATAATACACTCCACGCTCCACCAAACACAAAACTGTAAATAAACTTATTTTAAATGTATGCTTAACCTATAAGCAGCATACATTCATCATTTTTTAATGCAATGTATAAGTAGTGAGATATAGGTCACTA
This sequence comes from Lepeophtheirus salmonis, assembly GCF_016086655.4. Classification (NCBI taxonomy): domain Eukaryota; kingdom Metazoa; phylum Arthropoda; class Copepoda; order Siphonostomatoida; family Caligidae; genus Lepeophtheirus; species Lepeophtheirus salmonis. The sequence goes on from NC_052144.2 coordinate 11,630,904, forward strand.
ATGTCATCTAGAGAAACACGCTCAAAACTTTTTACTTATCCTAATATTAATGTTGTCTACACGTATAAATAAATAATTTTACTTAATAAAAGATTTACTTACTTATAGATAAATATGACTTACATTTACTTGATCTGACATGTTGGTCCACAGTTTTTAATTTTCATAGAAATTTAGTAGTTCAATAATTATGTCTAATGTTAGACAATAGTTTATTTATAAACTAACATTTTGTAAGCAGACTTTCTATTTTCCTTTTTTACATCAATTGTAGGGAATGAGTATATTTGGAACCTTTTTAAGACATTATTTGAATTGTCAATAATTTCTTACTTAATTTGCTAATTAGTAAGAAACTTTTTGAGTATCATCCAAAAAATTGGATGTTAGAAGAATATGATAAATTAATAGTTCACATTCCATGACAATTAAATGCATAGTACGCACGAGACTTTACAATGGTATTTCCGTCTCTGATGTAGATAAAAACCCAGGGAAACAACGAAGAAGCGACTAATTTCTTAAGTTATGCATAGTTTCGTATCATACTAATACTTATAAAGTAGACATGCAACTCTGGTTTCTAAAACCTAGTATCACTAGACTGATAATAATTTAAATGTAAATGTGAAACAAGGAAATTTTAATAAACTCCCTAAATAAATATTTTACAATATAATCATATTTATTTCTTAGCCAGGTATGGTTTATATTTGGAGCATGATGCAGGATCTGGGCTGTCTTATATTAAACATCAGCAACGAATCGACTGAATCCTTCAACAGTGTAATTAACAGTCTTAATGTTATTATCAGGAAGAGTAACCTTGTTAGATCCAGACAATCCGCTGTAAGAGGGATCATTAGCAGATATATTTATTTATATGTTTTTTTGTGTTAGCATAAGCTGCTGGTAATGGCAGTGGGGATGAGAATAAGGAGTGTATGAAGGTGGACTAGGATTAGCCAAGATACAGCGAACGCAAGACAGAAAATGAAGACTTTTCCAAACATTTTTTAGTGGACTTTTCTATCGATTATTGAATGTGACATTGATGTTTACAATGTATTTTACGCATGCAAAGTGTGTATAATCAGTCTGAAGGGGTGCAGTTTTAAACATCCATATTTTATAGTTTTATGTAAATGTTTTATTATTGAAAAAAAACAATCTTCATATATTTCATATATTATCAATAAAATATCAACTTTAAAAAGGGTAAAAATAGTTCATAATATATGAACAAAAAGTACTTTATATATGTATACTGAGTGGTCTATTAAAATCTGTACACCTTGAATTTTAAAGTTCAATAACATATATTGTATTAATTAACAATATAATTTCAACTAGTTAATACTATAAAAAGATGTGTGTCTGATATTTCTTAATAATTAATGTGGTCACCGTTATTGGCAATGATGGCTTCCTGGCGTCGGTGAAATTTCCGTAACCCATAACGGTTGTAGTCCTCTGTCATGACGTCTCTACCCTCATAAGGATTTTTTATAGATATCTTGACAGTGTGTTCTGAAGCCCCGATATATTTTGCCTGGGACCTCATGGACTGGAGGGGATTGGCGTGGGCGTTTTTTTAATTAATCATCCGTGTCCAGGTTAGCCTTTTTGAAAAAAATCGTCTTCCTTTCTAATATTTCAGATGGCGTAGACATTGTCCTTGAGACACCCCCACTGCTTGGAGTGTACGAATGGAAACTCGTCGATCACGGTAAAGTGTCAATTTCTTGACTTGTATGTAAGCTCCAAGCCTATTATTTTTTTTTGCATTGTAACTAATTGTTTATGCTTTAATGAATCAAATTATGATATCATTTTAATAACTCAACATTAATTAATTATAGAATTAGTAAGTGTCCAGATTTCAATAGAACACCCACTAGTTTTAGTTTTTTATATATTTTTCGTGCAACAGTAATCTATCTTAATATATTGACAATTACGATAATAACTTTTTCTATGACATCTCAAAAAATTAGTATTTAAAATATTTTTTTATCCACAATATTAGATTTGAATAAATTTAGAAAAGTTACAATTTATTCCTTGTTTATTAAAGTAAATAATAGTGTACCTTACACCTCTTGAAATTTGAAAATCAAATACAGGGAGCATATGCATCCCCCCGAAAAACAGGAACAAGCGTAACATTTTTATGTCGTATCCTCCCAAAATACACGTTGAGTACAGTACTTTAACTGGTTTTTACCTCGAAAAACATTTATTTTATTATCTTCATTTATTTAAGTTATAATTTATCGTCATTACCTATAATTTTGTTAAATTTCAAAATTAATTGACATATTTAATGAGAATGTTATAGACAAATAAAATTTAAACGCAATATGATATACTTACATAAGATTAAAGTTCCAGACACACATTTTGTTTTGAAGGATAAATAAATATTTTTTTTTTTTTTTTTTGCTCAATAGAGATTTTGAATTTTTCTATTGCACAAATGAAAAATTTGTCAATATTTAAATATGTAGAAGGTAAAACTGTAATTATGACATATTGTGGGAGCACATTAAATTTAATTATAATATTGAAATATAATTAAACTATAAAAAAAGAAAGAGTATAATATTTTTCGGTTGTATCCTCACAAAATATGTATTGAGGAAAGTTTGAAAACTGGTTTTATATTATTTTAAACACGCAGCCATGAATATTTCTTATCTTAATTTATATCAATTCTAATTTTTTTTAAGTATAATTGTTTAAGGTGTCAATATTAATTGAAAAATTCATTGTTTCGGTAAAAAAATGCTTAAGCAGGATACTAAAAAATTATATCAAATAAAACTGTCAAATATTTTATTGTGTTTATGATTATGTTATTTGTAACAATGTTATTGTTATGATAAGTTTACCCTAACCTTATTTTTTTTATTAATTGTTTATTCATATATCGATCTAAATATTTGTACTACAGTTAAATGATCTAATATGATTACCAAAAGTTTTAAATAATAAAAATGTATGTCTAAGAATAAATACCAAATTATTGAATAAAAATACATATGAAATGAATTTGTGTTCTGCATTTATATCAATTCTAACATTTGCGTCATTCCATTGTTTGAACTGTCAAAATAATGTCAATATTTACTGTCTAAGCTTTGGAAAAAAATGTATAGCACGATACTAAAAAATGATATAAGATAAAATGGTTAAATATTCGGTATATTCTCGTTAATGTAATTATTTACTATTTTTAGTAACATTTAAGTTATGATAAGGGTACCCACACTTATCAATAAATAATTTAAATTTATGAAATTTTATTCATTTATAGACCGATATAATTATCATTAACTTAATATGACAATTTTACCTCAAATTTTAAATGAATAAATATATATCTTAACTAGTTACATAAATATGCAATATTTAAAATGAAAAGTCGATTCAGTTGAGACAAACTAAGAATCTCGTCGATAAAATTAAAATTACCTTATGAAATTGATTGTTATTGATTAGAAATTCAATTTTGTGGAATAACAATTTTTTTTTACATAAGTCATGTTACTGGGGTACTTTCCAATTTTAAAATCGTTCAGTTATTTATGTCCTGTGAAAAAATAATCCCATAATATAGAGTCAATACAATACTATAATAAAACATAATAGTAATATTAATGATTCTTTAGTAATTGACAAATGCTAATTAATATTTATTTAAGCAAAATTGTTTACATAAAACGTTTGTAATATAAAAATGTATATAACTGAAAAAATAGTTTCTCTTGGCTTCGTTCCATTATTCTTATCTTTTTCATGTAGGATTTAATCAATTGTACTAGCAAAAACTCATTAAATTCATAATTATATTTCTATAAAAATGTTTAAATTGTTTTAAAATTTATTGACTGGGCATGTGGCAAAATATTCAGTTAACACTTAAACACTATAAATTTATTATTTTTATTAATTTTAACAAGGATAAATTCCAATCATAATATATACGGAAAAATATATTATAACACACGCCCAACGTGTGGTCAGGGCAATGAAGTAATTTAAGAATAATATAAAAAGAAAAGAAACCCCTATTTTGACCACAGATTCATTTCTAGACATCAACAGGAAACATGTTTGCCAAAATCCTCATTGCTTGCCTTGCCGTCAACATTGCATTGGTTGCCAGTGCCCCAAATCCTCCTCCTTCCTACTCTTCTTATCCTCCTCCCCCACCTCCTCCACCAGCACAAGTAAGCTATGGTTACAACTACGGTGTTGTTGATGATGAATCCGGTGTAAACATGTCTGCTGACGAACTTGCTGAAAATGGTGTCGTTTCTGGATCTTACAAGGTTGTTCTTCCCGATGGTCGCATGAAAATTGTCACTTACACCGTTGAAGGAGACAGTGGATTCGTTGCTGATGTTCAATTTGAGGCTGCTCCAGTCCCAGCTGCTGCTGCCCTTCCTCCATACCCCAAATATACCCCATACCCCGTTTAAGAAATTAGACTTGTTATAATATTTTATTTATAGATTCTAATAAATGATACTCTCATAAGTATTTTAATTATGTGTTGACTTATATACAATATCAATTTATAGTACTATAATAATTTGTTCAAGGGAATTCACAATTTAAAGTTACAATCACATTCTGTTGATTCTAAAGGAAATGTAATTAATGTGTATGGACTTCAAAGGCAATTTCTAGATTAGATGGAGTCATTGTTGTACAATGATATTCACTTATACTTAATGAGTACAACTCTTTTTGACCAATTAAAGGAACATTAAAATGAAAATAAAAAAACACATCAAATGTGTAAGTTAGGATGTGGAAAATATCATGGTTCAAAAACACAGAAATTTTTTTATTTTAAAAAGTCAAGATCAAAATAGAAAAAAATCTTTTTTTGTAATGATTTTCTCCGGTAATGAGGTTCCTTCTTTATATTTATAATCTAATGATATAAATATTATTTTACATACAAGATAATTCTGTGTGAGTATAGTCTCGATAACAAAATTATCATACATTTTTAATACAGTTCAAATACACTTACATCTGATGTCGTGTCCATCATGGGTTATTCTGTTCAATCTATTCTATGACTCGTCCTAAAATATAACGGAATGATATAAATATTTATTGCTGGAACACCTCGATGATTAGTTAATAGAGTTTTCCTTCCTCCTGAACTTAATTGATCTTATTTCATCGGTCCACAATTACAACCGATTTAAGAATACCTACATGTGCACATACATTAATTTAGTTTTATGGGAGAATATTTTTCATTATGTATTGGTACTCCAAGTGTCAAGACCAATATTAACTTCATAATTTATCTTTCAGTTGTTTCTGTACACAGGTAACTTTTTAGTTTTGGTTTTGCAAATAACCAGACTGTCATATTTTTTTATATTTAATCGACAAAATAATTAAATATTTTTTCTTGTATTGATAATGTTTATTAAAATTTATTTCCCAATATTAAGTCCTTAATTAAGAATTACTTTGCTCTTACATCTCTCAAACCAATCACCTCTGTCTTTAATCTCAGGCACCAACCTAGACTTTAAGCTGGTACATACCTTGATGAGGAACTTCCTATCCATTTTGGAATCTGCCTCGAGAGTGGAATCCTGTAAGGAGTCTACAGTGTTTATTGGAATGTGTCTTCATAAAAATTATAAATCGAAAAAGGGCATTAGTCTTCCTACCAGGGGTTGCCCACACCTTGGACAACTTACATGCCTTGGCAACATCATTGAACATTGTATTTGGACAGCTTTGTAAACTTAATAATCTCCTTGGGAGTGCCTCAACGCATGGTGATTGTATTCGAAGGACATCTCAACGGTTTTATAGTCTTCTTATTCAGTTTTAACAGTTTAATCTCATTAGTACACTTTCATAAACATAGATTTCAGGCTTCACAAGTTAAACCAGATATTTAACTATGAAATGAAACTTTTTTTTAAATTTTGAACGTTTAATGCGAAAAAAAAGGTTACAAATTTTATTTTCAATGTATGCCTCTTCGCTAGCCACACATTTTTCCAGTTTTTCAGACAATTTATGGATGCTTTTCTAATGAAACTGTATGTATTTGGTTGCAAACCAGCCATCGATCGATTTTTTTTTGGTTTGACTGGTTTGTAGAAGATCATACCATATGACAACACAATGTTACCAGTACACACACTGCCTTTATTCCGATGCCAACTGTCCTTGCGGTCGGTTTGGCTTTGCTGCCACGGTCAACAAATTATCTTTTTATTTCAGAGTCTTGAAATAGACCAACGTTTCATCATCAGTTGCGATTCGATGCAATAACAACTTCCTTTTGTACTGGGCGAGTACATAACAAGTGGTTTTTCGGTTTTCTTGCTGCCTTTCATTCTTATCCTGTGGCACCAATCTACTAATCATTAAAATTTCCCCCAAAGCATATAAACCTTTTCCGACGGTCAAACGGTCAACACCCAGTTCTGCGAGCTGTTCTTACTTTTGACCACCATCTTCATCGCACAATGCCTGTAATTAAGTGTCTTCAAACTTTTCGTCGCCGGCCGCAATCTGCATTTATCATTTTAGAATCAACAATTTGGAATTTTTCAAACCAACTGAAGCACTGTGTTCTGCTTAGAACATGTCCACTGTAAGCTTTTACAAACATTTGATAGGCTTTAGAAGCGTTTTTCTTCAATTGGTAACAAAAAATCAAGGATGTCCACACATTGCAGTTTATAGACACAAAATTATAGATTTTTACGAGCAAAAAAGTGTGTTGTTGAATGAAATTATACCAACACTGAATTAAATATTGTTGACAAAATCAGTATTTAGATTTTTGGACAGGTTTATAATGTATAACTGGCAACACCTACGGACCAATATCCGATAGTCTCATTTCCTCAGCCCATCATACCAAGTAGAATACTTTAATTCTTTTCTATTTAAACCCCCACCCTGTAATTACTTTACTATCTCCAATGAAAATGAAAAAGCCTTCATACTTCATAAATAAGAGAAAAAAATAGTAAAAATAGGATCTTCGTTTAAAATATGTGTCATTTTATACTTTGTCATTGGCACATATTTCGATCAAAATATTAATTCAATGTATTTAATAACTAATAACTATTTTCTAAATAATAATTAACATTTATGAAAAAGAAAAATTCCGAAAACTAGCTACCGTATTATTTTCCAAATTTTTCCTTCAACTGTCAAAGTTGTGAGTTGATAGAAACACCAGCCATGATATTATTATTTTTTTCTATTTTCCTATCAACCAGAATGCACAATACTCAGTTTCATTTTGATATTGAAAACACAATGAAAATTTCTATGTTTCCATGAATACTTTCCGTTATAACATACTATTGTTAGTTATTGCAGGCCACTCATTGTCCTACAGGATAAAAATGCATATTACATCAGGAGTCTATACTTCCAGCACTTCAACACAATTGATTTAATCAATGTTTTTATAATTATTCTTCTAATATAATCAATTTAATGTTTTTAACCTTGCATAATGTTTTTTTTAGTACTTAAATTCCTGTAAGTAGAAATTAAAATAAACAGTGTGGGTCAATGGACAATACGCTCGGGAGAGATTCTTCTTTGAAACTCAGTGTGTATAGGTTTGATATTTGTCCGATTTCCAAATTCTTGTTTTAAAAATCCTTTTACAAAACTTAAGCGCTCTTTTTGCTGTTATTGTAAATGTGAGTGATGTATTTCATATTAAAGGATGTCAGCATTCAAAAATCCTTAAAGAAACCAACATGTTTTACCTCCAAGAACAACAGCGCCGCCCCAAAAAATTATAGAAGAGATATTTTTAAGATTTACAGGAATTCTTCAACAGTCGCTCTATTTCAGAAAAAAAAAGCAAATTATGTGTTTCATATTTATATCAGATTTAGTTTAATTTCATACAAAAGTTATTTAACGATTATGTAAAATCATTAAGATATTAGAAAATATTTCAACTATGATAAAGTATCTTTCATAGTTTTCTAGTATTAATTACAATTCTTCGACTTAATAACACGTTTTCAAAACATTCTGAAATTAACATGAAATTTTCTCATTTGAGCAAGTCAGACAGAAATTTATAGTGTAATCAATATTTAGGAATAAAAATTGTTCATATAACCAACTAAAGTAATGAATAGTTTGAAGTTGTCTAAACATAAGCAAGATTTTTTTTTTTACCGAACTCGAAAATTTTAACGCAAATCCAACTCTATTTATAAGAAATTTTATCAATTCATTACATCAATGAAAACAAAATAAATATATATATTATCTGCTATTTTGTTCGATATTTTTACAAATATCGTAAAGTTTAATTTGAAGTAAAATATTTCAGGAACTTAAAGTTATTAATCCATTTAAAATCAGCTCTATTATTGGCGGTCATTTATTGGTACACTTACTTAATACATCGATGTTACCTCCTAAAAAAGTATAAGATAATGATAACACCATATAAAAATAATATAAGAAACTATGTACAGGTTGCAACTTAGTTAATATTTTTTCCAACATATGCACCAACTTTATTATAACTTCTTATTATTTTAACTTCTTTTTTTGGAGGAAAGTTTGAGATATAAATTGGTTATATATTACACATAAATACTCTCTATCGAAATAACACGCGCATGCCCAATAAAAACAGGAATGGGCGTAATATTCTTCTGTTGTATCCTCTATAAATACACATTGACTAGTGTTTCTAAACTGGTTCTAAAGTATTTTAAATTCGTAGACATGGTTTTTTCTTTCTGCATTTATGTCAGTTCTAACCTTTCCACCATTAAAATTATTTAAACTATCAATAATAATGATTTATTATTAGGACAAAAATGTTTCAGCACAATAAAAAAAATGATATAAGATAAAACTGCCAAAAATTGACTTTTTATTTACTTTTGTTACAAATATTAATTTTATAATAAGTTCATCTTCCATATAAATAAATAATTTTACTTTTTATAGTTTTAATAATGTAAATGTGTTACATTTGTTTAATATGACATGCTTACCAACAGTTTGATTTTTTTTAATAAAATATGTCATATAAATATCTTTCCTTTATTGAAGAAATATACGTATAAAATGATTTTGTGTTGTATTGCGTAAGGTAGAGTCAAACTGAGTCCATCTCTGAAATAATTAAAATAACCTCATTGATTATTAAAATCAATTTTGGTATTCACCGTATAACTACTAACATTTGTTAAGATTTGATGATTTAACTCAGGGTTAACATATCAATTTCATACTTTTTATTTTTAACATAATTGCAGGATATATTTTTTACAGCTCTAAAATAATACATCCCTTTTATTATGACTCATAAATGTTGATTTACTTTTTCCTTTTTGATGATTAAGAAATTATTATGTAAAATATAAGGAAAACCGGTTTAATCAAAGCAGTAAATTAATGGAACTCGTTTTAAACCTTAAACAGGAAGAGTTAACCTGAATTTAATGATATCTTTTTTTTTATTAATTGAGCATAAGGAATAAATTATTTATTGATTTTGATTAATTAATATTTTCTTGTTGCATAATAGGCCAATTAATATCCAAAATTTGAGCTTTTTTGATAGTTTAAGTATGAAAAATTATTAAAGGTTTTTGAATTTAGCCTAATTACCTTATTTAAAATGGTAGTATACTAAGTTTGCATTAAAACCGGTATTTGCAATGCCATATTGTTATTAAATTACAATGGAACAAACATCATAATAATCGGTTAATTGATTATTTATCTTTTTTAATCATCATCAAGTAATTAATAATATAGATTAAAATGCAGTGATCTCGCGGATATTACATATATAGAGAAAAACCAAAAATTAATCTGGTCACCCCACAATTTAAATAATGTTATGAGGGAAAGTTGCTTGAATGACAGTTATGAGATTAATAAAATTTAAAAAAAAATCCCTCTGCGTATTTAGCAGTAATCTAATCAGGAATTACAACGATGTAAATCGTCAAATCCTTTACTTTTCTTGATAAAAAAGTTGATTTTAGAGAAAGAAAGAAAAATAACAGTTGGTACGAGTAGATTTATAAGTTATAACAGTAATTTTTATTGTTTATTATCAATAAAAATTAGTCAAAGGAATCAGATAAATATCGTAAACATGCTCACTCACCTTAAAAAAATTGTAACCCTACTTATATGTTTAAGGAACCTTCGGCAAAAACCTATTTTCTGAATATCATTTTTCCAAACGGACACATTGCAGAAGTACATTTATCTATATGTTGAGCCATGCAGCAATAAAATGTAATTATGGACTTTACTCCAGTTTAAAGGATAAAGTGTTTAATTATATGCCGCAAATTGTAAGAATGAAATTTGTTTTGTACATTTACATCAATTCTTACATTTGCGGCATTCAATTGTTTAAACTGTCTAAACAATGGCAATATTAACTGTTTAGGCTTTGGAAAAAATATTTTACCAAAACACTATAAAAGTATATAAAATAAAATAGTTAAGTATTCGTTATATTCTCGTTAATGTAATTATTTACTGTTTTTATTAATATTTAAGTTATGATAAGATAACCCTAACTTATAAAATAAATAATTATAATTTATAAAATTTATTCATTTATAGATTGATCTGTTTTTCAGGAACTTATTATGACATGTTTGCCTATAGTTTTAAAATTTTAAATAAAATTATATATCTGTTAACTAGTTGAATAAATATGCAATATATAATAAAGAATCGATTCAGATGGTACAAATTAAGATTCTCGTCCAAAAAATTAAAATAACCTAATTGATTTTTGGTGATTAAAAAATTATGTAAATAAAATTTTTGTACTATAAAAATGTATATTATTGGAAAAAAAAGTGTGTGTTGGTTCCTTTTCATTATAATTATATATATCATGCAGGGTTGAATCAAATGTACTGGTAAAATCCATTAAATTTAGAATGCTATATCAATAAAAAACCTAAATTAACTCAAATTTATTGGCTGGCAATGTGACAAAACATTTTGCAAATACTTAAATGATATAAATTTATTTTTATTATAAATTTCAACAAGGATAAACTCCCATCATAATATATACGGAAGGACATATTACAATGCACGCCCAACGTGTTGTCAGGCCAATGTATGAATAAGAATAATATAAAAAGAAAACAAAACAATATTTTGACCACAGATTCAACTAGACATCAACAAGAAACATGTTTACCAAAATCCTCATTGCTTGCCTTGCCGTCAACATTGCATTGGTCGCCAGTGCTCCAAGTTCACCTCCTTCCTACTCTCCTTATCCTCCTCCTCCACCAGCACCAGTAAGCTATGGTTACAACTACGGTGTTGTTGATGATGAATCCGGTGTAAACATGTCTGCTGATGAACTTGCTGAAAATGGTGTCGTTTCTGGATCTTACAAGGTTGTTCTTCCTGATGGTCGCATGAAGATTGTCACTTACACCGTTGAAGGAGACAGTGGATTCGTTGCTGATGTTCAATTTGAGGATGCTCCTGCCCCAGCTGTTGCTGCCCCTCCTCCATACCCCAAATATACCCCATACCCCGCTTAAGAAATTAGACTTATTATATTATTTTATTTATAGATTCTAATAAATGATACTCTCATAAGTTTTTTAATTTTGTGTTGTATTATATAAATTATTAATTTATAATACTATTATAACTTGTTTAAGGGAATTCACAACTTAAAGTTAAAATCACATTCTGTTGATCCTAAAGGAAATGTAATTAATGTGTATAGACTTCAAATGCAACTTCTAGATCAGATGGAGTCAGAGTTGTACAATAATATTTACTTATACTTAATGAATACAACTCTATTTGACCAATTAAAGGAACATTAAAATAAAAATAAACCAACACATAAAATATGTTAGTTGGAATATGGAAAATATTGTGGTTTATAAACTGAGAAATTTTTTATTCCTAACTTTAAAAAGTGAATATTGAAATAAGAAAACATATTTAATATTTATTTAATCTGGAAGTCTTGTTTGATTATATATTTGGAGAACTAATGATTGTTTTATAAGTTTGAATAATTTTTGTTTTTAGGATAATTAATTTATTAGCAGTACTTCAACCAAAATGTTTGATGTCGTCGCTATTTTCAATTAATATAACATCTTCAATTTGTGCAATTACATACCCCTCCACGAAAAAACTCGTGACATGGGCTAAGCAGAGGGCAAGGAGTAAAATTTTATTTTTTCAATCCTTCTTTAAAGTGACGTCCCTAAAAAAGGTTCTCATCCACCATTTGGTACAAACTATGTATATTGACTTATGGAGAAAGACTACCTGGTCTTCGTACGTACAATCTTGCTTTTGATTGCTAGATATACTTCTTTGACCTGACAGAGTGAGGATAACCAACGAGAATCCAATTTCATAATGCCCTTATATTAGAAGCCGTTGCCCCTATTGGCAAAAACACCAACAAACAATTTTTATATGCTTTTTTAGGCCAAAATTTGTAACCATATGCAGGTTGAACATAGACAGGTGCTGGAAGTAGTCACTTGGTTCAAGGTCTCGATATTGTTACAAATTATCTTTTTATCATTTTTTGTGATTGTGTAAAAACATTTTTGTCCTAATAATAAGCAATTAATAAGGACAGTTTAAATAATTTTAATGGTGCAAAGGTTAGAAATGATATAAATGGAGATAAAAAAATACAGGTCTGCAAATTTAAAATATTTTAGAAGCAGTTTACAAGCACTAGTCAATGTGTATTTGGAGAGAATACAACAGAAGAATATTAAGCCCATTCCTGTTTTTATTGGGCATGCGAGTGTTATTTTAGTTAGAGAGTAATTATGTGTAATATATATACAATATGTATCTCAAACTTTCCTCCAAATAAAGAAGTTTAAATGATAGGAAGTTATGTTAGGGTTGGGCCAAATGTTGGAAAGAATATGAACTAAGTTGCAACCTGTACCTATTTTCTTTTATTATTTTTATATAGTGTTATAATTATTCTATACTTATTTAGGAGGTAACATCGATGTATTAAGTGAGTGTATCAATAAATGACGGCCAATAACACAGATAATTTGATATGGATTCATAAGTTTAAGTTTCTATCATATTTTACTTTATGATATTAGTAAAAATAATTGAATAAAATAGCGTATAATATATATCTATATTTTGTTTTCATTGATGTAATGAATTGATAAAATTTCTTATAAATAGAATTGGATTGGCGTTAAATTCTCGAGTTTGGTTTAAAAAATTATTTTACTTATGTTTGCATAACTTCAAACTATTCATTACTTTTTTTGGTTTATTAAACAACTTTTGTTCCTTAACATTGGCTACTGTGTGACCTTCTCAAATCAGAAAATTTCATGTTAATTTCAGACTGTTTTTAAAAATTGTAATAAAGTCAAATAATTATAATTAATCCTAGCAAACTATGAAAGATACTTTATCAAAGCCAAATAATTTTCTACTATCTTAACCATTTTACATAGTCGTGAAAAACAAAGTAGTCTGAAATGAATTTAGTTGAATATAAATATGAAACACTTGATTTCTTGTTGAGTATATATTATAGATACTTTTGTAAAGTTTGCAAAGACAAATTAGTCTTATAACTAAAATACTATTTTTAAATTTAATTACCGAACTATTTAATATATTTTCTATCCTTTTACAGCTTTCAATATTTACAAAAATGACCTGTTCAGCATTTTTCTGATCATATTTCTGTTCACAATACTAGCACAATATTGGTTTTGTATATGGAGTAAAAGTTAATCCCTATAATTTTTTGTATAGTTAAAACCTCAGTCTTTTCCAGTTAAATAATTGCAAAATATTTTTACTATTCTCAAACTGTTTTACCATATATTTACTAAAGTTAATGAACAGTTCATTTATTCTCTCATGTAAAACATTTACAATTAACGAAACGTTATCAGCATTTTTTTACGTAAAAAATTTGCGTAACTGATAAACATGTCTTGATATTTATTTTAATTTTGCTTTAATTGATATGATTGTGCTAAACTGAAGTAACATTATAGTACAACAATGACTCAATCTAACGTAGGAATTGTTTTGAAGGCGCATTTATATTAGGTATATTTCCATATCTAGGGACGGACGAGTATGAAACCTATGTACAATGAGTTTTAGAGAATATTTTCTCTCGAGCAAATTTTCCATTGAACTACGTTGTTCCATTAATTTATTAAGTCCTACTTTCAGGTATTCAAATATTAAAAAAAAGTATTATCAATGGCAGAAACTCATTAAATAAATTATAATTATAGGGATATTTAAAAACAGAGATTAAATCAATTATTTTGAAGTGCTGGAAGTCATAACTCCTGATATAATAAGGATATAATGTCTATGATAATTTATAAAAACCGATAAGAGGAAAATAGAATTGATCTTTAAATATATATATATAAAACTAGTCGTATATTCTCAATACAAATAAAATTTCTATTTTTTTTAATCTTCTGTATGAAGTATATTTCATATTTATAACTGGTGGGGATTTAAATCCAAAGCATTTAAGACATTTTTATCTTGGTAACCCTTAAATCTATTTTTATGAAAATGTACTCATCAGATTCAACTGTTAAAACTGAATAAGAAAATTATAAAGTTCTTGTGATGTCCTCAAAATAGCAACACTATGCGTAGACACACGCCCGATGATATTATTAAGTTTGTAAAGCTGATCAAATAAAATGGTAACGAAATATACAAAGGTTTTTAAGTTATCTGATGGGTTTGCAACCCTTGGTAGAAAGAGTCATTGCCTTTTTGAGTTAATAACTGTTACTAAATTAATGGAATACATGATTAAAGTGAATGAACATATAGCCTCCTTGCTTACCCCTATGAACCACTTGGAGAAACATTCCAATGAACACAGTTGACTCCTTACAGGCTTCCATTATCAAGGCAGATGCAAACATAGAAATAAGTTCGTTATCAAGGTGTGCACCAGGTTCAGGTTAGAGGCTGAGATTAAAGCTGGAGATAGTTGGTTTGAGTAATTAGCTGCACTATTCAATCCTCCATATAAGTGCAAAGTATTTGTAAATTACAGATCTAATATCGGGAAATAAATTTTAATATGCATTATCAATACAAGAGCGAATATTTAATTATTATTTTTTGGCTATTTGATATACCGAAACTATCGTCTTACAGGTGTACAAAAAAATCAAAACAGATAAATTATGAAGTTGGTATTGGTCCTGATACTTGAAGTGCCATTACATAATGAAAAATATTATCCCTTCGAACAAAATTAATGTCTTTGCACATGTATATATTCTTGTATCTGTTCAAATTGAGGACCGATGAAATAAGTACAATTTGTTCAGGAAAAAGGAAAACTCAATCAAGGATCCATTGAGGTGTTGCACTCAAATTGAACATCAGCAACGAATCCACTGTCTCCTTCAACGGTATAAGTGACAATCTTCATGCGACCATCAGGAAGAACAACCTTGTAAGATCCAGAAACGACACCTTTTTCAGCGAGTTCGTCAGTAGACATGTTTACTCCAGATTCATCATCAACAACACCGTAGTTGTACCAATAGCTTACTGGTGATGGTGAGGGAGGAGGATAATGAGAGTAGGAAGGAGGTGAACTTGGAGCAGAATAGTATCCTTCGTCAGTTTAAATTTTATAAATGTTAATGCCATAGTTTGTAAAATACCTTGCAAGAGTTAATTCAACTATTCATTTAAATGTCCAAAATTATCTCTTTTTCAATATTTGTAGCTTTTATTTTGAACCTAAAACAAAGTTAAAGTTTTTGGTTTTAATTTTTGTTAAAAACAAATCACATAAAAATTCTGATATTGTCAACATGTCAAATGTTAATTATTTCCTTAAATTAAAGAAGTTACTTGTTTTAAATCATAGGAAAAATGCATTGGATTCTCCAAAAATATTTTCAGACTAGTTTATGTATATTAACTAACACAAATGATGATTAATGTAATTCTAATATATGTACCTAATCAAAAAAGACAAGTAACACTGCATATGAATAAAGTTTGGCTATACAGAGTCACTCATATGCGTTTGAATTATGAAAAAGGATTAAAAATCACAAATATTTTGGTCTAACATTTTGTTTTTCCAAACTTGTTCAGCAATCTTAAAGTTATATAAATATGTGCATTTTACTTAATATAACCGCCTTTGACCTTAATGACGTTATTCAATCTTTCAAAACAGAAAAGTAGGTTTTCTACTTCTTATAAAAATGGTTGTATCTTTTATAAAATAATGCATTAGGCACATGCTTGTTTTCGTAGTAGTAAAAAAAATATTTATTTAATTTTTTTAACTAATGAAAAAAATGTAACAAAATAAAATTATCCCTGCTTGTCTGCATTTTGACTTAATATTATTTTTTCAAAAGAGATTGCTTGAGCTAATACCTTTTGATATAAGATTAAATACAACTTGACTCTCTACTCATAAAAAAAAGGATAATTTTCAAGTCTTTTACCTGGTTTTTCTATAAAATTTGATTAAAGTATCATACATTATTTAGGAAGACAAAGGTGGTATCTATATTGTAGATAGTCTGACCTAATAAACTTAAAAGTAAATTCAAGCTACAAGTTCTTGAGTTGCTTCGATTGACAGTAAATTGTTTAATAGTTTATCAATAACTATACAAATATTCCCTTTATGTATATTTATGCAAGCATACCTATAATGATACTTAACTTTTTATTTAAAATTTATTCCTAATAAAATTATTCATAAAAATTTAATTGATTTATTTCATGGGGCATATACATTTTATTATTAATCTACTAACAGAGCAATATAAATTATAAATACAGATGTTAGACGTTAACTACCTATATAAATAAGAAAAAAAGTATCAAGCATTTACTATAAGAGCAAAACATAAATGATCATTAAAATTCAAAGGTTTACTCATCAAAGGAAATAAACTATTTATATTATACAAAATTGACAATTTATTTTTAGATGTTCAATTTAAAAGATAGATTTGATATATTTTTGATATTTAATTTATCTCAAATGAACAAATTTCATGATATCCCCAGCCCAAGACCGTAATAAGTAAGATGAAATCGGTACTTTGATCTACAGTGCCTAATATCTGGCACCGGAATGTGTCGTAATAGATCTCCAATTCTACTCCTTTATGGTTTAATAATAATTTTCATTCTCTTTTGTAAGTTTGAAGACTTTGCCTGGGGATATCATCAAATTTGATCATTCGAGATTAATTAAATATCAAAAATAAATCAAGTGATACTGTTTTGACTCTTAATTGCTTAGTCAATAAATTACTTAACCACCTTTAGTACAGGACACTCATCAAAAGTTTAAAGAGTGGTGTTGTAAAAAAAATCAGAGTCTTTACTTTGATGTAAAAAATCAAATATGTGTATCAAAATTCCTCCATTAAGCTTAGAATTTCCATTTCTACAATAATTAAAAAATTGTAGTTTAATAGTTTTGTTTTGCTTAATATGATTGTTTATGGTCATAACACATTTATAAATCCTATGGCTTAGACGGAGTAAAATATTTAAACGATTTCTTTAAAAAAATATCTTATCAGGTGTGAAAAGATAAAAATATGCAATATAGAGTAAATAATTTGTTTATAATAAAGGATCTACAAACATTTGATAAAATCTGTTCTACATTAGAAATATATATATCTAACAATGGTAGAGTCAAATTGATACCTAGATCTTCCATTTCACAAAATTCTCTCAAAAGGTCTAAATTGAAGATTGGTTTAACAAATATAACATAAATATTTGATACATAACATATTGTTAGTTTTATAGATGATGCCTACAAAGTAAACTAATAAAATGATAAGTTGAGTAGCATGAGATGTAAAAATATAAACCTAAGCAAAGTTGATATAAAAATAAATAAATATAGTAATTATATTTCAATTACAAATGAATTTATAGATATTTCATTTCTACTCTTTTTAATAATTCCTTTATTTTGCTATTTCTGAATATAGGTACTATATGCCATGACACGTGTATTCCTACATTGTTGTGCAGAAGTGACCAACAAAAGTCAAGTATAAATATAGAGTTACACTTGAATTAAAAGTATTAGTTTTCCTTTGAATAAGAAGTTTTGTAGTTTGTAAAATTTGAAGGATCCTCTACTTGACAAGTTTTATAACAAAAAAAATATACGATTATATACTATGAAAAAATGGGTCAAAATCATAAAAATAGGAAAAGGAAAGAACTCTTAAAGTTTATTATTTAAACAGAAAGATATATTTTTTTTTAATCATTCAATGAAATGTGGGCATAATATATTTAAGAAAATATTATTTTTTCTTTCTTAGAAAAGTGGTAATAAGAGAAGAAATAAAAAAATCTAATTTTAAGCTTAATTTCTTATTTATGTTTTTTTAGAACGTAATTCTTCCTAAAATTTATATAGTTTATTTAATTCTGTATGGCCATTATGACAATATAAACAAAGTCCTTATATATCAAAAAAATATATTATTTTTGGTAACACCAATTTTAGTTTAGTAGCATCAATTATCTGATTTACATAAATTGTACAAAAAAAACTCAAGAGCTAAATTGCGATTGGTTTAATTCTATAAAATTTACAGTCAAATCAATTTTTTTTGCAATATTTACTTTTGATTGGAAAGGCACGCTCCTTAGTACATATGACTATATTTTCAAGAAAAAATTAGAATCTCGCCTTTAGAATGAAACTACGCCCAATCTGCTGCTATTTTTACTACCAAATTGCCACCCATTACAAAAAATGAAACTATGGTGTTGTTCCTTGTACTATAAATTATTCAAAAAATGTAAAATTTTGAAAATATTTTTTTTATTTTAATAGTGAAACAATTCAACATAATGGTATCTATAAAATTTTGATTCTAAAGACTAAAATTTTACCCACTACTTCATAAGAGATTGTATGAGCCCCCTTCCCGCTTTGGGTCATAAAAAATATTGGATAAATTCTGATTATAACCTACATTTTAGCCTTTTCTGTAAAATTATTGATCAAAGTCTGAACATTGTTTGGTCAGACAATGGCAGTATATACATTATAGATAGTCTGACCAAATTTGAACAAATGTTCAAACATCAGATTTTGAAATTATTTCAATAGACAGTACGAGGTTAAAAAGTTACTATTGAAAGTTACAAATATTGCCTTATATATGGTATATTGGAAACTATATGTATATAATTTAATTTTTATTTTAAATTTATTCACAACTAACTAGATGATATAAATTTAATTGATTTTTTCATTAATATTATATATACTTAACACAAAAGTATTTAAAAAAATAATATATTATGGCCTTGTTATGCAAAAATGAGATTTAAGTAGTAAAAATGAAGAGAAACGTCAAAATATATGCACGTTATATCAAAAAGTGAATATTATTTATTGGGATCACGTTTGGAGTTGAAATACTCATACAATGAGAGAAGTTAAAATGAAATACTAAAAGACCCAAAATAACTCTACATATTTATCTTTTTCCCAAGCTATTATTGTTATGGTAAAAAATGAACCAGAACTACACTATCAAACAACAACAAAAAAAAATTCCTTATGTTCTCTATGAAAAAATGCCAAGTACATATTTGTCTATAAATGGATAAGTAACAAATTTGACTGTATATTCACACATAACATATTTAAAACAAAACATCTGAGAGGAGTAGTTCATTTTTTTTTTTCATTTTTCTTTGAACTCCATTCTTTTTTTCTCGACCTATATATATATGTGTTTTTTTTTGTTCCTTTATATGTCAGAAAGGAGTTGTACTGATTAAGTATAAGTAAATATCATAGTATTACAATGACTAATTCGACCTAAAAATTGTCTTTAAAGTCCATATACAGGGAGCGGGGATCAAGTTGTCGCCTAATAACTTGATAACTTGAAGACGACATTTTCAAATAAACAACCGGTTACCAAATAGGAAAGCTATTCTCGTCAGCTGACGATAGGTAGTTCAGTTAACATCATGCCGTCATCATATGAGGAGATAAAGAGCTATCAGTGGAACGAAGAGCTTTCGAGGTCCGCCGTAGTCATGGCATTTGTTAATAATGGCGGTGAAATCTCCAACTCAACGATTGCTTCAACCTTAGGAGTGAATTTACGGGCTGTTCAGCGTATCCGTAAGAAGCTAGAGGACACCTGGGATGTTGATGCTACCATAAAGAGGGAACCCAAGGAGGAGCGCTCTGATAGGAAGGTAAAGGACACCGACTTTGTCGACAAGGTTAAGAAGATGGTTTAGGATGACCCTACCAGGTCTATGAAGGCCATGGCGAGAGATCTGGGCTGCCATGAGAAGATCTTGACCCAGAAGGCAAAGGACAACAGGCTGATGAAGTCAACAAAATTGCTAAACAAACTCAAGCACCCAAAGCAGCCCGGGATGCTGTGGTTTTTCTCTGATGAAAATAATTTCTGTCAAGATCAGAAGGTCAACAAACAGAACAACAGGTGGATAGCCACCTGCACCAGCCATGTGAGGAAGGTAATGAAGACCAAGTTCCCTGCAATGGTCATGGTGGTCGGGGTGGTCAGCAGTGAAGGTCATGTTATGCCTCCCCACATGTTTGAAACGGGTCTAAAGGTCAATACAGAGGTCTAGCTGGATGCTATGGAGAAGGTGGTTCTGCTCTGGATCCAAGGGGTGGCTGGGGACAGACCCTGTGTGTGGCAACAGGAATCAGCACCCTGCCATGTGTCCAAAATCACCATGCAGTGGTTAACCGAGAACTGTTATGACGTCGTAACCAAGGATTTGTGGCCTCCTAACTCTCCCGACCTTAATCATTTGGACTATTTGTCTGGTGCTATGTCAAGAGACATACCAACAGACATCCCCATAGCACCAAGGTCAACCTGATGGACTCCATCAAGGAGGTATTCGGCAACATGGACAATGAGATGGTCAGAAGAGCCTGCGGCCGGCTCAGAGGCCGTATTGAGGCCGTTATTGATGCCAACAGTGATTATATCGAATGAATGGCTACTCTATACCTATATGCTCGTCACAGTTTTGATTTTCAATAAAAAAGTTAAAAAATGTATATTTTATGTTGTTTTTTGTAGAAAAATATTTTTGCAACAATTTGATCCCCCCTCCCTGTACATTAATTATATTTCCATGTCCAGGAAAAACAGAATGTGTATTTAACTTAAAGGTGTAAATATCATTGCATAAGTTATTTTAGTACCATAAATTGATAATGTATATAAGTCAACACGTAATTAAAATACTTATGAGAGTATCATTTATTAGAAGCTATAAATAAAATATAATAATAAGTTTAATTTCTTAAGCGGGGTATGGGGTATATTTAGGGTATGGAGGAGGGGGAGCAGCAGCTGCGACTGGAGCAGCCTCAAATTGAACATCAGCAACAAATCCACTGTCTCCTTCAACGGTGTAAGTAACGATTTTCATGCGCCCATCAGGAAGAACAACCTTGTAAGATCCAGAAACGACACCATTTTCAGCAAGTTCGTCAGCAGACATGTTTACACCGGATTCATCATCAACAACACCATAGTTGTAACCATAGCTTACTGGTGCTGGTGGAGGAGGTGGGGGAGGAGGATAAGGAGAGTAGGAAGGAGGAGGATTTGGGGCACTGGCCACCAATGCAATGTTGACGGCAAGGCAAGCAATGAGGATTTTGGTAAACATGTTTCTTGTGGATGTGTATGAATGAACCTGTGGTCAAAATATAGGTTTTCTTTGCTTTTTATATCATTATTAAATTACTTTTTTTCTTACACGAAAAAAACTTTGGGCGTGCGATGTAAATCGGTCTACGGTATTTTATTATAGGAATTTATCCTTGTTAAAAGTATTAATAATCTTCAAAACGTACAATTTAAGTAATTTTTGTGTATTTATCGTAGACCCAATCCTCCATCTATATTTTTTGTGTCAGTTTAAGGATTAATATATAGGTAAATATTTATTACAATTATGTATTTAATTCGTTTTGACGAATACTTTTGACTAACTCCTGCATAGAATGAACAAATACAATTTAAAACACCAAAAGAGTATTATATTTTAAGTTTTATTTATTATTAAAGATTACAAGAACAATTAAATAATTGTACTTTATTTATTTTATATGTATGTATCTTAAATAATTAAAGAAATATAGTTATTTCCTTAAAAATTTGAAAAAAGTAGGTATGGATCAGGAAAATGTAACACATATCTCTCCACCATAAAATGAATAGGCATATTATAAGGTAAAATTTATTAATACGTGAGGTTGAATATATCATAACATTAGTATTTGTTACAAAAGTAAATTATAACATTGGTATTGTGTCATTTATTATTAATTAGATCCAGTTCAGTATGTTAGATCGGTCCTTCGGACTGTTGCTACTGGAACTGATAAAAAAAAGGGAAAATCATTTTGAGGGACGTCATCAAGGGCCAAACTGTATACGTTTTAAGACTGATATGCAAGTCTGAGTTGCGTTGTACTTCGACTGAACTGGACTGCAGTCTTTATTCCTAAATAAGAACTGACACAAAAATAAATTCCATTTTTAGAAACATAATGAAACATAGTAATTATCGTGTTTAAACATTTATGTTTCAACACTAAAAGTTTGATTAATTTTGACGGTTTAATGATGCAAAAATTAGATTTGATATCAATACATATACAAAAATACATATCTGCAGTTTTGTACTGTAATAATAAATTAGTTTAGCCCTTTGTTCATCGTCGGGGTCAAAGTGACTTGTTTTCAACTTTAACCTACGAAAAATACCTCTTATTGGCATTTCTCAAATTAAAATGTTTATGACTTTTCCTAAAGTCGTTAACATTAGAAACAGTCGAAAAATATATCTTAGGGGTCATTTCGACGCAAATATT
This sequence comes from Lepeophtheirus salmonis, assembly GCF_016086655.4. Taxonomy (NCBI): domain Eukaryota; kingdom Metazoa; phylum Arthropoda; class Copepoda; order Siphonostomatoida; family Caligidae; genus Lepeophtheirus; species Lepeophtheirus salmonis. The sequence continues at coordinate 11,653,915 of NC_052144.2, forward strand.
ATAAATAATATTAGAAAAAGATATATATTTATAGGAAAATCCAATGTAATATTGAAATATATTTTTGTAGAAAAAAAATATGACCATTTTGGACAGAAAGCAAAATTTCTCTCATTTTAAATTCAGTAGATTTAGAGCAACAAAGATTTTTACTACGAAATATGTTTATACATGTACATAACCTAAAAAGATATCTTGATATAATGACAAAGAAATGTAAATGCACTAGTGTAGATCTGCATTACTACAAAATGATTAAAATTATGAACATAAAAATGAGGAAATGTTTTGGATGATGAGAAACTACACTAATAAGTAGGTATTGAGATTTCCAATAGTATCAACAATTGTTTATCCAAAAATTTGAGAACAAAAGTAACTTGTCAAAAGATGCTTGATGAAGAACAATTGCTAGATCCAGAATTTGAAGAGGATCTATTAAAACAAGACAATGTTGACGAACATAGTCTATGACTTGACTCATCTTCAAATGAAGAATACAATTTAGTTTCCTTAATGTAATACATTCTTGTTGAAAAATTGTAAGATTGATTAGAACTAAAGTAGTATTAACATAATATTGACTCTTTGGCTGCAAAGATATGACATAGCTTATTTTTAGGACATCTTTTTAATTTCTTGTCTATTCATCACTCTAAATAATGAACAAGTCATATTGAAAATGACAAATTCTAATGGTATAAATGTTTTTCACTCACTTTAGTTCGCATTTTATACAACGTTAAACCTAATATTTGGAAAGAATTACTTAATTGCTGACCCTTATATAACTTCATGTAATTTTTCCTTTTTTTTCGGAGGAAAGGTTGAGAGATATATTGCTTTATATAAAACACATCATTAGTATCTATTGAAAGAACACTAGCGTGCCCAACAAAAACAGGAATGGGCGTAATATTCTTCTGTTGTATCCTCCCTATATACACATTGACTAGTGCTTGTATACAGGTTCTTAGTATTTTAAACTCGCAGACATGTATTTATTTCTTTGCATTTATATCATCTTTGCGTCATTAAAATCTATCATATATCTATCATCTATCAAAATTGTTTTAAAAATGAACTGATTATGCTTAAGACAAAATTGTATAAACACGATACTAGAAAATGGAATAAGAAAAAGTTGTGAATTAATCATTATGTTCATCATAATTGTAGTTATTAATTTTGTTACTTACATTAGGTAAAGTAAAAAGTTCTAAGCGTTTTTCGATTTATTTTGACAATAAAATTAACACTGTTTGGATTATCCGATTAATATGGTTCCGAACGTTTTCTTTTGCTAATTTTCAATAGAATAATTGCCCATATGCCAGTCTACTACAAAGATTGTTTTTATTTAATTGACAATTTGGATGTCCATATTACCTCAAGAGAATGCATGGAACCATTGCTTTGTTGTTGCGTTCGTTACTGCGTTAGTCAATTAAAAGCACCAATTTATGAAGATGGACTAGGATTTGCCAAGGAGAGCGAACGCAAGACAGACAATGCAGAATTTTCGAAACATTTTTTTGTGGATTTTTCAAATGATTATTGAATGTGATATTGATCTTTACTATGTATTTCACGCATGCAAAGTGTGTATAATCTGACTGAAGTAATGCGATTTTCAACATCCAAATTTTATAGTTTTATCCATATATATATTTTTTTAATATAACAACAATTTTTAGTTCATACATAAGGAACTTAAAATAATGGTGAGCAATAGTTCCTATAACATAAACTTATTTTATTTGAGATATACCGAGTGGTCTATTAAAATCTGTTCAATTTGAATTTGAAAATTAACAAAATATAATTTATTAATTAACAATAAAATTTCAAAAAAGTTAATACTATAAATAGATGTGTGTCTGAGCACTCTTAACCATTAATGTAGCCACTGTTATCAGCAATGATGGCTTCCTAACGGCGGCAGGATTTCCGGCACCCAATGCAGTTGTAGTATTCTGTGATGGTGTCACAATGCTATCTAAAAGTAGACTTTCAGGGTCTTGACGTTTGAATGACCGACAATGCAGGCCTTTCCCTAGACATGTACCCAAAAAATGTAGTCAAGGTGGTTGCCATCAGGGCTGTAGATCGTCAATAAGTGTCAAAAATTAGTTCAAAAAAGTATTGCAACGGAGAAAAGTTGCCTCACCACCCTCACAAGACTTTTTCATAGTTTTCTTGACAATCTGTTGTGAAGCCCCGATTTCTCTTGCATGGACCCTCATGGACTAGAAGTGATTGACTTGGGTGAGTTTTTTTAAGTCCTCCGCGTCTAAGTTGGCCTCGTCGAAAGAAACCTTCTTCCTTTCCAATATTTCAAACAGCGTAGATGGTGTTCTTGAGACACCCAAATACTTAAAATGTACGAATTGAAATTCGTCGATCACGTTCAATTGTCCTTTACTCGACTTGTATGTAGCCTAAAAGGCTCACATTTGTTTTGTTTTGTAACTAATTGTTTATGCTTTAATATATCAAAATATAATATCATTTTAATCACTCAACCTTCATTTATTGTTAAATTAGTAAGTGGTCGGATTTCAATAGCACACCCGGTAGTTTTAGTATTTAATGTATTTTCTTGCAACAGTAATCTAACTTAATCAATAGACAATTACAATAATAGCTTCTATTTTTATCTATGACATCTCAAAAAATTATATTTAATGAAGTTTTTATTTGCACGATATTAAGTAAAAATAATATATAAAAATTAAAATTTACTCCTTGTTTATTAAAGTAAATAATAGTGTAACTTTTACCTCATGAAGTTTGAAAATCAAATACAGGGAGCACATGCATGACAAATGATGCCTAGGCCAAAAAAAAAATTCCACAACATAATCAAATGATATACAAAAATTGTTAAACATTCGTTATATTCTCGCTAATGTAATTATTTACGATTTTTATTAATATTAAAGTTATGATAAGTTAACTCCCACTTAAAAATAAATACTTTTAATTTATAAATTTTAAATAAAACTTATTAAATAAATATACAATATACAATAAAGAGTTGTTTCAATTGAGACAAAATAAGTCTTTCGTCTAAAATAATATAATGACCTTATTAAATTGATTGTTATTGATTAGAAAATCAATTTTGGGGAATAACAATTTTTATTTGACGCAAGTCATGTTGACTGGGGTACTTTCCAATTTGAAAATCGCTCAGCAATTTATGTCGTGTCGAAAAATCATTTTAGTAATTATATAGGGTCGATACAAGAATATAATAAAACTTAATAATAATATTTACGATTTTTTAGTAATTGCAAATCCTAATTAATATCCATTTACACAAAATCATGTAAATAAAATTTTTGTATTATAAATATGTACATTATTGAAAAAAAAGTTTCTTTTCGCTCTTTTCTGTTATACTTACATATTTCATGCAGGATTTAATCAAATGTACTTGTAAAACCCATTAAGTTCAGAATGGTATATATATAAAAATGCTTAAGTTGACTCAAAATTTATTTGTTACACATGTGACAAAATATTCAGCAAATAATTAAATACAATAAATTCATTATTATTATTAATTTTAACAAGGATAAACTCCCATCATAATATATACGGAAGAACATATTACAACACACGCCCAACGTGTGGTCAGGCCAATGTATGAATAAGAGTAAATCAAGAATAATATAAAAAGAAAACAAAACCATATTTTGACCACAGATTCATTTCTAAACATCAACAATAAACATGTTTACCAAAATCCTCATTGCTTGCCTTGCCGTCAACATTGCATTGGTCGCCAGTGCTCCAAGTTCACCTCCTTCTTACTCTCCTTATCCTCCTCCCCCACCTCCTCCACCAGCACCAATAAGCTACGGTTACAACTACGGTGTTGTTGATGATGAATCCGGCGTAAACATGTCTGCTGACGAACTTGCTGAAAGTGGTGTTGTTTCTGGATCTTACAAGGTTGTTCTTCCCGATGGTCGCATGAAGATTGTCACTTACACCGTTGAAGGAGACAGTGGATTTGTTGCTGATGTTCAATTTGAGGCTGCTCCAGTCCCAGCTGCTGCTCCCCCTCCTCCATACCCCAAATATACCCCATATCCTGCTTAAGAAATTGGACTAATTATATTTTATTTATAATTTCTAATAAATGATACTCTCATAAGTATTTTAATTTTGTGTTGTATTATATAAATTATTTATTTATAGTTCTATAATAACTTGTTCAAAGGAATTCACAACTTCAAGTTAAAATAACATTTTGTGGTTCCTAAAAGTAATATAATTATGTGTATAGACTTCAATGACAATTTCAAGATCAGATGGAGTCATTGTTGTACAATGATATTCACTTATGAGTACAATTCTATTTGACCAATTAAAGGAACATTAAAATAAAAACAAAAAAGCACATTAAATGTGTAAGTTGGAGTATGGAAATTATCATGGTTCATTAACTAAGTAATTTTTTATTCCTACTTTAAAAAAGTAAAAATCAAAATGGAAAAGAATATTTTATGTATTGTTTTCATTCCGTTTTGATACAGTTCAAATGCAATTACATCTGATGTCGTGTCCGTCTTAGGTTACTCTATTCAATATATTCTATGACTGATCCTAAAATATAACGGAATAATATCAATATTTAAGGCTAAAGCACCTTAATGATTTATTGATTGAGTTTTCCTTCCTCCAGAACTTAATTGAACTTATTTCATCAGTCCTGAATTAGAACTGATACAAGAAAATCTACATGTGCATAAATATTAATTTCGTTCTATCTGATAATATTTGTCATTATGTAATGGTACTCCCAGTATCAGGACCAATATTAACTTCATAGTTTATGTTTTCGATGTTTCTGTACACAAAAAACTCTTAGTTTCGGTTTATCAAATAACCCAACTGTTTTTTGTTTTGTTAAGAGACAAAATAATTAAATATTCGTTCTAGTATTGAAAATGTATTTTACAATTTATATCCAAATATTAAATCTACCTTCCACAAATACTTTGTATTTATATTGAGGCTTGCATAGTGTAGCTAATCACTCTAACCAACCATCTCCAGCTTTAATCTCAGCTTCCAACCTGGACCTGAACCTGGTACATACCTTAATAAAGAATTTATTTCCAGGTTTGCATCTGCCTCGAGAATTGAAGCATGTAAGGATATAACAGTATTTGTTGGAATTTGGGCAGCTTCGTAAACTTAATAATCTCTTTGGATGTTCGTCTACTCATGGCAATGGTATTCGGATGACATCACAAGGATTTTATAGTTTTCTTGTTTAGTTTTAACAGTTAAATCTGATGAGGATATTTTCATAAATATAACTTTCTGGGTTAACAAGATAAAAATGTTTAAAATATTTTTGATTTAAATCTCCACCTTTAAGTACTTCACTACATCCAATGAAAAGAAAATAGACTTCATACTTCATACATTAGTAAAAAAAAATAGAAATTTCATTTGTATTAAAAATATAGGACAAATTTTTGAAATTTCTATTATTTTCCTTCTATTTTCCTTTTATCTGTTTTCATTAATTTTCATCCATTGACTCTTAAATGATTCAATGTATCTTTTTTTAAATCTTATACCCTCAAACAATTTTTACCATATTAATTCGATATTTCATCAATTTATATTCTTCAAGGTCTTTCGTTTAGTATTTGTGTCATTCTACTATTTTTCAATTATACATATTTTGATCAAAACACCAATTCAATGTAAGTTATAACTAATAACTATTCGCCAAATATAATTAACATTTTTTAATAAGAAAAATTAAAAAAAACTAGTAACTGTTTTTTTTTCTAAATGTTTCCTTTCGATTGTCGCAATTGTAAGTGGATAAAAAGCTAGCATTGGTATTATGATTGTTTTTTCTATTTTCTTATCAGAATGCAGAATACTCAGTTTCATTTATATTAATACTGAATGGCAATCTGTCTTTTCCCCCATAAATACCTTCGGTTATAACTTACTATTTTTTGTGATTGTAACCCAATGATTGTGCTACAGGATAAACAGGCTTATCATATTAAGAGTTTAGACTTCCAGCTCTTTAAAACCATTGATTTAATCCGTGTTTTTAAATTATTTCTATAATTATAATTCGTTTAATCAGTCTTCGTCATGAATAGTGACTTTTTAATACTGAAATAACTGAAAATAGAACTTACAAAAACAATAAACAACGCACTCGAGAAAAGTTATTCTTTAGAACTCATTGTGCATAGGTTTGATACTCGTCTGTTCCTAGAAAAGGAAATATCCCTAATAAATATGGGCTTTTAAGATAATTCCTAGGTTGAGTGAGTAATTGTTGTACTATAATGTTTCTTAAGTACATCATATCTGACCAGTTAAAGAAACATTAGAATAAAAAGAAACACATGTTAATAATTTACACAATTTTTTAGGTCAAATAATGTTAACAATGTTTTGTTAACTATGAATGTCTTAAATGAGATAATTTATGAACTTTTCAAGATTTTTGTATAGATATTTATTAAATCATTTGTTTGGTTTCAACTAGTGGCTAAAAGAAACCCAATCAAGTCATGTTTGCCCTCCTTTTCTTAGTGGTGAAAAAGCTTTGTGTCGTCCGCACACATATATATTTTTGATATGACGTTGTCACACAGGTCATTAGTATAGACTGTTAAGAGGGTAGATCCAAGGACATTACTCTAAGGTGCAAAAGATGGGACAAATATTTAAGCTGATCCAATGCCGTTTATCAGAACTCGCTCTTTTCGATTTCTGTGCAGAGATGAAATCTACTGCAATAGTTTACCCCCAACCCCAATGCATTATTGCTTGAGTAAGATATGTTAAAACAATTTGAGAAATGTAAAGATATTTTACAACTATGTATAAGTATAACGGGAAAGGACTTAAGTTTGAAATATAAGAAAATATTAGAGATTACCTTTTTCGTTCTATATAAAACAAATATATTGCTAGTATTGTGAACAGAAATACGATCAGAAAATAGCAGAACAGTTCATATTTGTAATTATTAAAAGATTTTAGAGGTTACCTTTTACATACGAATGTATAATACATTTTTATATCAGATTAAATTTCAATTCAAATTATTTTGTTCTTCCACGATTATGTAAAATGATTAAAATTGTTCATAACAGCCATAAAAGCAATAAATAGTTTAAAGTTGTGTCCGCATAAGTGAGACAATTTTTTGACCGAACTATTAATAAGAAATTTTATCAATTCATTACATCAACGAAAACAAAATAAAGTAATAAATAATGTATTGTTTCTAATTTTTTCTGATATTTTTACTGATAACGTAAAGTTTAGTTTGAAGTAAAATATGAGGACATAAACTTATGAATGCCAATCAAATTATCTGTATTACTCGCTGTCATTAATGGGTACACCCACTTATTACATCGATGATACATCTTAAATAGTTATAAGATCACGATAACACCATTTATAAATAATAAAATAAACACAACAGGTAACAACTTTGTTTATATTTTTACAACTTTAACCCTCAGATTTGAAGAAATTGATGTAGTTGCTAACCTTAACATAACTTCCTATCATTTTTCCTTCCTTTTGTCGGAGGAAAGGTTGAGATGTATATTACACATAATTAGTCTCTATCGAAATAACACTCGCATGCCCAATAAAACAGGAATGGGAGTAATATTCTTCTGTTGTACCCTCCCAAACACACATTGAGTGGTACTTGCAAACTGGTGTTTCAGTATTTGAAACTCGCAGACATGTATATTTTTATCTGCATATATATATCCATTTATTTCAATTCTAACCTTTGCACAAATATAATTATTTAAACAATTTAGTTGTTTATTATTAGTACAAAAATGTTATGGCACAATACCAAAAAAAAAAGTATAAGATATAAACTACGAAATATTGATTTATTATTTACTTTTGTTACATATATTAATGTTATAATAAGTTCCTTTTCCCATTTAAATAAATACTTGTACTTTTTAAAGTTCAAGAGAATCATTTAAAAAAGTCGTGAACAGGAGAAATGGTGTCAAAAGTGGCATTTCCACATTCACAATGTTTTTTCACACACTTTTTTATAGTTTTATGGAAAATTATTTGTGGGACCCCTCTATCTCTTGCATGGACACTCATGCACTAGAGGGGATTAACTTGGGCAATTTTTTTAAGTCCTCCGCGTCTAAGTTGGCCTCGTCGAAAGAAACCTTCTTCCTTTCCAATATTTAAGAAAGCTGAGACGGTGTCCTTGAGACACCCAACTGCATGGAATGCACAAAATGAAATTTTTCGATCAAGTTCAATTGTCATTTGTTCGATTAGTATGTAGCCTAAAAGGCTCACATTTGTTTTGTTTACTAACTAATTGTTTATGCTTTAATGTATCAAAATATGTTATCATTTTAATTCCTCAACCTTCATTTATTGTTAAATTAGTAAGTGGTCGGATTTCAATAGCACACCCGGTAGTTTTAGTATTTTATATATTTTCTTGCAACAGTAATCTAACTTAATCAATAGACAATTACAATAATAGCTTCTTTTTTTTATTTATGACCTCTCAAAAAACTAATATCTAATTAAGTTTTTATTAGCACGATATTGAGTAAAAATTATATACAAAAATTAAAATTTATTTCTTGTTTATTATAATAGATAATAGTGTAACTTCTACCTCTTGAATTTTGAATTTCAAATACAGGGAGCACATGCATGCCCAAGAAAAACAGGAAGAGGCGTAATATTTTTATGTCGTATCCTCCCAAAATACACATTGAGTAAAGTATTTTAACTGGTTTTTACCAGGAAGGTCATGTATTTTTTATCTAATTTTATTATAGTTCTAATCTTTGTGTCAATATAAATTTCGAAATTGTATAAATGAATTTAAATATTAACTGAGAATGTTAAAGACAAAGGCAATGCAAAAACAAATTATATAATTATCTAAAGTTAAATTTTCAAACATGCATTTTGTGCTTAAGGATAAAAAAATAATTTAATATTTTTCACACAATATTAAATTTAGATTCACTATTCAATATTTAAAATAAAAGGTAAAAGTGTAATTATTACATATTGTAAGAGCACACTAATGCCTGACAAAAAAGGAATGAACATAATATTTGTTCGTTGTATCCTCCATAAATAAGTATTTAGTAGTATTTGGAAACTAGCTTTATTTTATTTAAAACTTGCAATCATGTAAATTTTTTATTTGAATTTATATCAATTCTAATTTTTGCAAAAATTTAATTGTTTAAGGTGGCAATAATAATTGAATAATTCACTGTTGATGCTTTAAAAAATGCTTACGCAGAATACCAATAAATAATATGCAATAACACTGTCAAATATTTCATTTTGTTCAAGATAATGTTATTTGTTACTAATTCTACAGTTATGATAAGTTCAGCTTGATGTAAAAATAAATAATTTTGCATGTTATTGTTTATTCATATATCAATTGCTACAATTACTTTATCTAATATGCTTGCCAAAGTTTTAAAATTTAATAAATATAAATGTATAAGAAAAATACTTCCCAATAATGTGAATAAAAATACACATAAAATAAATTTGTGTTATGCATTTATATCAATTCTAACATTTGCGTCATTCAAATGTCTAAAAAATGTCCATATTAACTGTGTATGCTTAGGACATAAATTTTTTTCCACAACATTATAAAATGATATAAAAAATTTGTTGAGCATTCGTTATATTCTCTCCAATGTAATTATAACGATTTTTATTAATATTAAAGTTATGATAGGTTAGCCCTTATTTAACCCTCGGGTTGTCTTCATTTTCTGTACACACCTTTTGCCCTTGGGCTCAAAATGACCCACCTATACTTTGCTATAAAATAGTTGGACTTTTTTTAATATTTTAACGACTACAATTCAGTTTTCCAGAAGAATTACTTTTTAATTCACAAAAAAATATCATTGAATTACTGCTTTTACCCTGCCCAAATCAACTTTATAGCTAAAATAATAATAAAAAAATATGGGAAAGCAATTTTCTTCTATATTTGTTTTCAATTTTCCTCTAAATAATTATAAATTCTTACAAAACAATGACAAAATAATAGAAATAGTAAAACAAATTAATCTATTGAGCCCATGATGAACAGTATGATAAGGAACAGCCTTTGAACATGTATTTCTTGCATTTAAAACATGTATTATTCGGCTTATTGTCCTTCTCTTTATGGCAAAACTGGCATCTTTTTCTTTTGCTTGTTTTGAAAGTAGAAGTTGAGGCTTGATCATCAGGTCGATCCGGAAGTCCAGCACTCTGAAAAGCTTTCACAATCTGAGCTGAGACCTCTGTTCAGGGGACGTTTTTCCTTCTTTCAATGAGTGGAGCTACAAGTGCCTTTCCTAGCTGTTCCAGGAACACTCTTCTCTTGTGGCTCTTGTGAGACATCCAGGTCGGATTGATCTCTTTCCAAATTACAAAGGTATTGTAAGAGGATATGTCAATGATATTGTGAAAGAGGGTAGGGGCCAGTGGGCAGTCATCCTTCTGCAGCTGTATGCTCCAATTACCATGTCTAGATTGTCCACACCTCCTTTGTTTCGATTGTAGTCCATAAATATGATTGGCTTTCTATTGTCACGATCACTAATGCTCCCGTCTCTGTGCAGTGTGCTCAGAAGAACTAAATTTTTGTTTTTCTTAGGTAAATAAGAAACTAAAGTGGTAGGGGGTGTGAAGGCAAATTTTGATGCGAAGACTTATCTCTCTTTTGATGCAAGCAGTGCAGGGGGGGGGGAGCTCAAGCTTGTTTTTACAAACCGTACCAACCATAGTAATTTTCCTCTTCAGGAGCTGCTGTCCGAGTTGATAAGAGGTAAAAAATTATTACAAGTCACATTGTGACCCCTCAGTCCCTCGGTTAGATCAAGTACAACACGCATCCCCTGGTTTTTTTTCTGGGTGTCCATCGGCCAACTTTCATGTATATACATGGATTTTCCAAGCATAGCTTGATTTCGCATCGCAAGCCACCCTCCTCCAGCCGTCCTCTCCTTCCAGTTCGGAATCAGAGTTTTCCTCAAGAATGGGATCGAAAGCTTTTTCAGAAATATCACGCACACTCATATTGAAAATATGTAAATGCATTGAATTAGAAAAAACCAACCACCTTTATACCCCCTTGAAATGCACAGACGAAGAACAAATATTGCATTGTCATTATGCTATTACGTATTAGAAATTGCGTATTAGAGAGACTAATCAGACAAAGAAACATTTTTTATTACGCAACTACTTTTGTAAGTTTCAATTCTGTTAAAATTTAATCATGAGTCATTTTGACCCAGAAGACAATGTGCATTTTTTGGTACTGCTTACACAGAAATGTTTCTGCGATTTTTTTTAAATTTTTTAAATATTCGGGACAAGTTAGAAAAAGTCAAAAAAGAATGAGCCGAAAAAATGTTATTTTATTGGTTTTTATGGTTAGTTAAACTATGCAATGGGTGATTTTGACCCAAAGTGAACGGTGAGGGTTAAAATAATTAATTTTTATATACAAATTTTATTCATTAATAGATTGATCTGTTTTTCATTAATTTAATATGATATAATTGCCTATAGTTTTAAAATTTTAAATGAAATTATATATATCTTAACTAATTAAATAAGTATGCAATATAGAATAAAGAGTCGTTTCACTTGAGACAACATAAGTCTCTTGCCTAAAATATTAAAATGACCTTATTAAATTGATTGTTATTGATTAAAATTTTTTTTTACACAAGTCAAAGTTTTTTCCAGTTTGAAAATTGTTTAACAATTTAAGTTGTGTCGAAAAATCATCCGAAATATATAGAGTTGATACAATAATATAATAATAATATTTATGATTTTTTAGTAATTGTGAAATGCTAATTAATATCCATTTACACAAAATCATGTAAATAAAACTATGTACTATAAATATGTACATTATTGAAAAAAAAGTTTCTTTTCGCTCTTTTCTGTTATACTTACATATTTCATGCAGGATTTAATCAAATGTACTCCTAAAACCCATTAAGTTCAGAATGGTATATATATAAAAATGCTTAAGTTGACTCAAAATTTATTTGTTGCACATGTGACAAAATATTCAGCAAATATTTAAATACAATAAATTCATTATTATTATTAATTTTAACAAGGATAAACTCCCATCATAATATATACGGAAGAACATATTACAACACACGCCCAACGTGTTGTCAATTTATGAATAAAAGTAATTTAAGAATAATATAAAAGGAAAAGAAAAACCATATTTTGACAACAAATTCATTTTAAGACATCAACAAGAAACATGTTGGCCAAAATCCTCATTGCCTGCCTTGCCGTCAACATTGCATTGGTCGCCAGTGCTCCAAGTTCACCTCCTTCCTACTCACCTTATCCTCCTCCCCCACCTCCTCCACCAGCACCAGTAAGCTATGGTTACAACTACGGTGTTGTTGATGATGAATCCGGTGTAAACATCTCTGCTGACGAACTTGCTGAAAATGGTGTCGTTTCTGGATCTTACAAAGTTGTTCTTCCCGATGGTCGCATGAAGATTGTCACTTACACCGTTGAAGGAGACAGTGGATTCGTTGCTGATGTTCAATTTGAGGCTGCTCCAGTCCTGGCTGCTGCTCCCCCTCCTCCATACCCCAAATATACCCCATACCCCGCTTAAGAAATTATACTTATCATATTTTATTTATAGATTCTAATAAATGATACTTTCATAAGTATTTTTATATTCGTGTTGTGTTTTCTACATTATTCATATTTAGTAGGAAGTTAATTTGTTCATGATTAAAAGATAAAACACAAATTTAAATTGTGGAATGAATGAGTTTGTAAATTAGTTCATGTGTCCTTGTTGATAATCATAATCCCATGATAGAACTGGTTCTACGTAATTTGGCTACTAATATTTTTGCGAATATATATATCGATATGATTGACTTATGCAATATCAAGCATTGACTGTCTCATTTTATAATGAACTTGATGTTTTTTGATTTTAAAATGTATAAATACCATCAATCTATTATTCTTTGGGAATTCAAATATTATATGATAATGGAACAATTGCTTAAAATACAATATGATTTGGATATGAAATAATAACTCCAACAAATATCATAGTTTTATAATTTTACAAATTGTACATATCAGTTGACCACCAGGAATTTCTCATCTAAAATGATGTTTTTCACTTTGACAGATATTGTGATTGGACCTGGTGTTCCTCGAGATAGTATTATAACTCATTAATTATCCTTGTCTTATTATTTTTTATTCATTATAGTTTTTCTTTTTTTTTAATATATTTAAATAATCAGATCAAGACACAGCTGTTATGTCTTAGCCAAAATTATAAGAAAACATAAAAAGTCCGCGAATATGTATCGCTGAAATTTATCTTCGAGGCAAAATTACCAATTATGGATAAAACTAACTTTTTGGTATTATCAAAAGACGAATTTGGCTTTGTGTTGTAACAATTCCAATATTTTCGTATTCTATTCCAGTCTAGCAAAGATCTTCAAATATAACTGAATAATAATTAATTATAGTATGTATGAAACACTTCTATATTTCACGAAGGATCAAGTGTTCATAAATTGCACGGTAGTGATCGTTCTTTATAATGTGGCGATCTATTTGACTAGCTTTTGAAAAGACAAAGATTTATTATATTTTTCTTCAGGTTGATTTCATTAATTTTGATGGTTTCGCTCTTAAAGCAGCGAATTTACGCGTTAAGTATTCAGAAAGGTTATTATATAGGATTTGTAATTATTAATTAACTTATATAAATCAAGAGAACTCGTTTATAATTTGTCTCATTTCATACTTAGTCATTTTTACCTATTTTAATAAAAAATTCAATTAAATGTATTAATATATAAACATTTTTTAAATATTAATTTACAATTGGTAATAAGAAAAATACAAAAAGCTTGATTAACTGAGGTAAGTAAAAAGCTTTGTGGCGAAGTTATGGTTTGATTTTGTTTTGCTCATTTCCAATCAAATTATTTATTACAAAGTTTATTTTATACATTGCATGTTCTATGGAAATATGTCTTTGTTTTCATAAATACTTTTGGGTTTACCATTTTTAGTGCTTGTAGGCCAATGATTGTGATACAGAATAAGTAGGCGTATAATATCAAGTATTGAGACTTACAGCACATGAAAACCAATGGGTCCGTGATATTATTAAATACTATGAGAAATTATCTTACATTGTTGTCAACGAAGAATTCCAATTCTTAGATTTGATAAGAAGTTTGTAAAATAGTCTAAGATTATTATAAGATGTCAACATTTAATGATATCAATTTTAACTTTCATTTCATGCCATAAAACTCCAAACTTTCCTGAGAACCCATCTCTTAGATATTGGTTATTAATCAAATTAAACTATATTTAAAATTTTAGTACTCTTGCCAAAAAAATTAAAGATATAATTTATAAAATTTCAGGCAGGTTAGCTGCATTGCTAAAGTGAGATGGATAAATATACAGTTGTCAATATTAATGAATGAAAATTAGTTATATTACCAACAAATTTAATATGTAAATTGGAATTTGTTTAAAAATGTTTGAATGATAATATATTAATTTACATAGTACATTCCTTTAATTAAATTTATTTGCCGTATTGTAAATGAGACAAACTATATATTTTATTATGACACTGAAAATTATAAATAAATTTATATATTGTTAGCGCTTTGTTTGATTATGTTTACTGAAATATTAACTGTTATTTCGCTTAAATGTTCGCCGATTAATAATCACTAAGTTATGGGTATCCGTTGCATCAAAAACTATATTGTTCAACTCATAATCTGTATCCACATAAATATGGTGCCATAAATTATCAAGGAAGATTTAATATATTTACTGTGATGAATCGTTTGAGTCTTTCTTACATTGGCACAAAAAACAATTCGTTATGGAACAATTTAACGATATAAATGATTGAAGGAGTGAACAACTCCTGTTGCAGAAGAACTCAAATTTACATCTCTTAGAATGGTATCCCTACAACGTCCATCATACCTAAAATTATTTTGTTTTGTGTTGTATTATTATTCTTCTGATCGTTGATTAACTGAAGTTGAATTTTACTAAACGCAAATATATCCTTAACACTAAAAAGAAGATCCTTCGAGTTAGAGTTATAAAAATATGACTTGTAGTTATGTAAAAAAAAATAAGTAGGCGAAAATTAATAATGTATCCTGTCAATTTACATATACTTTAGGTGGAGAGGAGCTTATCTATTATGACTTTAATATAATTAGTTACAAACAGCTATAAGAAAAAGATAAGTTTAATAAACACACAACGTTTTTTGTAAATACATAAACACACAACGTTTTTTGTAAATACATAAACATAAATTTTTTCGATATCGATCCTCAATTCGATGTTGTCCCTTAACAATTAAAGGATAATGACATCATCTTTGGATAATAAAGCAAAAAGTTTTGCACTTGTTTTAGTTTCTATTTTTTACAGCTTTAAATAGAAACAGTTGGTGAGAATGACATAATTGGCTAACTCCTATATAACTTCAAATCTTTTTTCTTCTTTTTTCGGAGGAAAGGTTGAGAGATATATTTTTATTTTTTATACTCATAACTATTATCTATTGAAATAACACTCTGATGCCCAACAAAAACAGGAATAGGCGTAAATTCCTTCATTTGTATCCTCCCATTACATGTGTTGAGTAGTATATATAAACTGCTTTTATAGGTAACATGTATATCTAACCCGCAGACATGAATTAAGGTAGTTTTATTTGCATTTATTGTGGTCATTATCTCTATGTGATTTTTATTATTAAACCAGCAAAATATATGTATATATATTATGTAGTATAAATAGCTCTTGGTTTTTATTATTTAAAGTTTTTATTCATGTCTTGTTCATATTTGTAAAACAGATATCACTTGGAAAAAGGGAAAATATATAAGATATGAAAAATTAGTTTATTTTCTGTTTTAGGTATCGTTTTTGATATGAACATAAATCAATCTCACCAATTGAAATTGAATTAATACACTAGATTTACTCAAAATTTATCATATCATGTAGAAAAACCAATGGATATGCAACTAAAAAAAATCCATATCAGGGGCGTCCGCAAAGGGAGGGCTAGAGGGGCTTTGGACCCCCCTCCCACTAAAAAAAAATCGGGAATTTTTTTATTTTTACTAGAAAAAGTAATATTTGAAATTTTTTTCCATAACATTTTATATTTAAAATATAATTTTTGAAATTTTTTTCCAAAAAATTTGAAAAACCAAGCCCCCCAAAATTTAATCCTGTGGACACCCTTGCATATAAATTAGCTTTATATATAATGAAATAATCTAATTTATATCCTGGAGATGTGCTTTTGACATCTTTAAACTTATCCCTCCTTTTTTTAACTACATAAAAATGCTTCTTATTCATTTTAATCTACTTCTTATCGTCAATACTTTTTCAGTGTTATCCTAAAACGTTAAATCTGATTATATAAAATACTTTTTCATCTTGATAATCACTTCTTTAGGATCCATTTGTATATTTAGTCTGTTTTAAGCTCGGTTTTGTGAATTTAATTTAATGATTTGTATGCGACCAACATGTCAGCTTTGGCCACAAGACTCATATGTAAGAAGATTTTTTTTTTTTTTTTTGTAATAGAGATAATTTTTGAGTTACTCTTTACCACTGCTTTAAAAAATGTCATTCATCTTCTTTCTGCCTCTTTTTAGCCCAAAACATTCACCCAAATCATTCTGTTAGAAAATAACTCGTCTGTAATCAAATTTGGGTATATACAATTTTACAAATTTTTATATGTAGTTTGATCAATTTATTTCTAAAAATTTCTTTTTTTAAATTCTTCCCCTATTTCATACTTTATTTTTTAAAATGATATACAATATTTTCTAACAGAGATTATAATTGTCAACTTTTTTTGTAATGAACAGTTTTAAAGTAGAATTTTTTTTTTTTTATTTGATTCAATTTTTCATTTTTTTAAATATAACTGAAATCTTATGTATATTTATATAAGATATACGGTAAAAATATTTGATGATATAGTTTCACATAATTTGATATTATTTTAAAAATAGTTTTTGTCAAATTATTTATAAGTTTCTTTAAATTAAATTATCATATTCTGAAGGTCTTATAATATAAGTTGCAAACGTGTATGAATGTAGTAAATAGCTTCAAAATCTTTAATATGAACGGCTTATCCAAGGATAAAGTTAAATTAGGAAATACGGAAGAAATCAAGTCATTGCACGCCCACACTGTTACCAAGACATACCTATAACTCAACTCAAACATTGACAATATAAGAAAAAGATCATTTCTATCTCAATCACATATTCACTTCTACAAATCAACAAGATATATATTTTCTAAAATAAACGTCGTATGCCTAGTCATCAACATTCCTTGGATCAACAGTGTTCCAGTTCACCTCTTCCTACTCTGCTTATTCTCCTCCGGCTCCATAACCCAAATTTACTTTATCGCGGTTTTCCATTGGATAATTTTTTTGGGGAAGTGGAACCTTGGTTTTTTGGAATATTTATAAAAAAATTTAATTGCATAAAAAAAATTGTTCTTCTGGAAAAATTAAATTTCAATTATAATTTTTTTGGGAGAAAAATTTAATAATTCATAAATATTGACAAAAAGTTAATTTTTTTTCCAAAAAAATTGAGAATTAAATTTTTTGGGAAAAATTAAATTAATTATTTGAAAAAAAAAAAAAAAAAAAAATCTTAAATTTTGTAGAAAAAATCAATTATTTGAAAAAAAAAAAAAAAAAAAAAAAATTAATTTTTAAATGTTTTATAAAAAATCAATTATTTGAAAAGAAAAAAAAATAAATTCACTTTTAAATTTTTTATAAAAAATCTAATTCGTTATTGATATTCACAAAAATTTATTTTGGAAAAAAAAACTGGGAAAAAGTTAATTTAGTATTAAATATACAATTTCTTAGTCAAAAGTAAAAAATCCTTCATTTGAGTTAGGCGGCTACAGACCCTCTAGCCTATCCCCTACAAACGCCCATGCCAAACCTCCCTGAAGGCTTTGTTTTACATGTTTCTATTTATTAGTTGTTTATTTGATATTTTTATCCACTGAAAATATTTATTTAAGTGTCTGTTTTAAATAATTAAAATATGTACATAGGAAGTAAATTAGAAAAATATCATTTCCAGTTCAAGAAATATATATTTATACGTATTAGGGAGAATCTCCTTTGGTCCTTAAGAAACGTGTTTCAATATATGCACACAAACACAGAAATAATTCTAGTTTTTTTATGGAGGAAGAAGAAAGGTGATAAGTACGCCCATTCTTGTTACAGTTTCCTTCTTTTTAATTAGGTAATAAACCGTGGATTGGTGATCAAAACCTATTTAAACAACCTTTAGCAAATTATTAATTATGGAACTCATTATTACGGAAATGTACAGTAGAGCAGTTTGATTTTGATCATGGCTATTCGGAAAATTTGGGATATGTTCAGGAGATAACTTATAGAAAATTTCATCTTTTAACAATGACAACTATTAATAGGACATCTATATCAAATTTTGAAAGGAAACAAAACATCTTTATTTAGTCTATAAAGATTAAAATACACTATGAATTATTTTGCATAAATTAATTATACTAAATATAATTCTAACCAAATAATATGTATATGTATGTGAAATAATTTTCTCACGCTACTAATGTAGCAAAAAGAAAAAAACCATGACAAAATTTTGATTTTGATTTTCTGAAAATGTAAAACCCCCCAATTTTCCTATATATTAACTCAATAGAAAAATTTAAAATAATATTTATAGGTTAGAAAATGTTCGAAGAATAATATTTAAAGCAAAATAATTAAAAAAAGTTTTCTAAATATCTCTAACCACAAAGTAAAGAGTTTTTTTTCTTTTTTCATAATTTGATCAAGATGACAAAAGATGACCTGCTAATACAATGGAATTGATTATAAATAGATAATTTTCATACCATTTGACAACTTTTCTACAATAACCATAATAGAAATTCTTAAAAAGTTGTAAAACAAACGGCCCTAATGTCAAAGGGAGTGTATTTTTGAAGGGATCAAGGGAAAGAAAGTACAGCCAAAAAAAACATCAACAACTACAACATAGATTGAAGGAAAAGGACTGTATTTCTAATGTACTTCCTATTGCACGGACACAAATTTTATAGGACTAGTTCGCTTTTCTTAAATATAAGTGTAACATACAAAAATGCATTATTTTGTTATAAATCATTGAGAGTATTTTTAATGTTATAATAGTACATAAAAAGTCCAATTTAATGAAAATAGTGCATACACAATATAAATAGAGTAGCCCAACATTATTGTCCCTTTCATCTTATCATCTTTAAATTATCCCTATTAAATACCCCGAGATTTAATAATTCTTATCCCTTTGAATCTTTACATTTTATTGTCAAAATATTTTAGTATGCTCCTGGAACATTAAATCTAATTATATATATTACTTTATGTATCTTGTGAATACATTGTTTAGGATTTATTTATATATTTCACACTTTTTATTCGAAGTTTAGTTAATTGTACAAAACAATTTTGAGAAATTTTGGGACTAGATCTTTTTGCATCCTTACACACCTGATCTTAACAGTGACCTGTAGTATATAATAAGGGTATTCAAATTTAATAAAATATTTATCAATTGTAAGACAATGTTATATCTGTAAAAAAACTATTTTTAAATATTCTAATACAAATTATAATATGTGAGTCATGAAGTTTTTGATGGGACATTAATTCGGAAACATACCGTCAATATCAAATTCACTCCTTTACAATCAAAATACAAAATAAATCTTTTAAAATGCAAATTAATATATTATTTCTGTTTATGCTTAAAACTAACACATTCACTTCATCTACTTTTTCTCTTTGTTTGTCGTAAGTACCAAAAAAATGTTTGCTATCCAATTTTTCCATGCATTTTCTCCAACTTAATTTTAACCTCTTGATAAATCAATTGTAAGTATCCATAATTAAAATTAGCTCTCTGTTACTGAGTGGTCCATTAAAATCTGAACATTTTGAAGCATAAACTTCAACAAGGTATAACCTGACGGAAGTCCTGGCAACTGCTGCATTTGTAGTCTTCTGTCATGGCGTCTCAGTGCTGGCTGAAAGTGGCATTGATGGCCTTGGTGTTTGGATGACGGACACATGAGGGATGTAAGGGGTGCCACAGTATCAAAAAAGAGTTACAAAGTGTCTTGCAACGAGAGAGATGGGTTTTTTTCATTGCTGGTATTAAAAGTGGCCTTTTTCCCGTAACAAGGCTCTTTCCACACACTTTTTTATTGCTCTCTGTACCATCTGGTGTGAAACCCCGAGATCTCCTACCTGGCCACTCATGAACTTCAAGGGATTAGTCTGGGCTGTTTTTTTACTCCTCCGGGGTCTAGTTTTCCCTTATTGACAGAACCCTTCTTCCTCTCCAATCTTTAGAACTTTTTGAAGGCATAGACTGTGGTTTTGGAGACGCATAACTGCTTGGATTGCACGAATGCAAATTTGTCAATCACATTTAGGTGTAATTAACTCGGCTTGTACGTAAGCTAGAGAACTTAAATTTGTTTTATTTTGTAACTAATAGTTCATGCTTCAATTTATCGAAATATGAATGAATTTCAATCACTCAACCTTCATTCATTATAGAAATAATAAGTGTTCAGATTTCAATGGACTTGTCAGTGCTTCAATATCACAAAAATTTATACTTTTTTCTCCCTTTATCTGTATTCTGATTGTTGATTGGTTAAATTCTACTCTATTTCTTGTAAAGATATGAACAAATATCAATAATTATTCTAAAGTCGGGAAAAATTGGATAACTACTAACTAATTTCGTTTCTTTTTTTTGCGCTTCTTTTGGGAAGATAGATTGCAAGAAACAATACCATCAATGACGTGTTAAATAACTTGCTTTTTTTTATTTCCAAAAAAAGATTTAAAAAACAAACTTGTATACTCTTTTTCAAATAATTACACCCCTAAAGTAACTTTGCAAACCTGGTAAGAAATTTTTCTTACAGGAAGAATATTCTCCAAGTTAAAATTTCTTCCTTAAGTACTCTTACAAAAACAAATAGTTGTTGTAGTTTAAGAATATGTATGTAGGCGTTCCATACTTATATACAATTATTGTATAAATTATAAATTACCATCAATCGAACATGAAAAGAAATTAACAATGTATTTATAGACTTCATCATAAAAAAGCTAACAAACAAATGACGTTTCAGAATGAAAACTTAAATTCTATGTTTAAAAAATTACATCTAATATAATAATATTGAAAAAAAAAACATTAAAAATAACAAATATACATTATTTATACCACTAAATTACATATAGTGTTTTAAAAGGAGTAAGGAACATATGTAGGATATGGTGAAGAAGCTGGAGCTAAAGAAACAGGAGCAGCTTCGTATTGAACATCGGCAACAAATCCACTCTCTCCAACTACAGTATAGGTAACAGTCTTGATGCGACCATCGGGAAGAGCAACCTTATAGGATCCAGAAACGGCTCCATTATCAGCTTGTTCATCTGCTGAGATATCCACACCAGATTCAGCGTCTAATACGGAGTAAGTATAGCCATAGTTTACTGGTGGAGCTGGAGGAGGAGCTGGGGGTGAAGGGGATCCATATGGGCTATAGACGGGTGGGGATGGAGAAGGAGGAGGTGATGGTGGTGGATATGGTCCATAAGCTTGTGCAGGTGCAGGTGGAGCGGGTGTAGGTTCTGGAGAATAGATGGGCTTGTAGTAGATTGGTGATGGAGTCGGGGCAGAAGAAGAGATAGGCTTGTAGTAGATTTGTGGCACAGCGTTAGATAGTGTAATAGTAAGGGAAATGAAGGCCAATAATTTATTTGTAAACATATTGAGGAATTCCTTTGTAAAACTTTTTAATGTTAACTTGATAGATTATTAAACGAAAGACTGGTTGATTTTCTAAAGGCTACGATATGTTTTATAGGTTGGATAAGGATTGGTAGGCTTGCGTTTATTAATATAGTGATGCTCTCATGGTTAAAATATTTTGATCCATTATTATTTGTAATAAACGGGTTTTCACATTTAAATAAACCTTCAAATTGTATTTCCTAATGATATAATTCATTTTTTATAATACTATTTTATTTTTTTTCTGTTTATGTTTTTTTGTGTCATGTTAAGTCAAGGTCATTCAACATAATATACGAACCCATATCAATTAGTTTAGTGATACAAATATGACTTTTTACAAATTTTATTTACTATGTTAAGAAAAGCATTAACATTGACCATTGAAATTTAAAGCTTATCTCTGCTATTTAAATTTATGACCGTCAGCACAAAAGAAGTTAAAATGATTTTCTCAAAATTGAGTATGGTTTAAATATATATTTTTTGACAAATTATCGTCCATATGTATTTATAAATTATTCTTACGAACCATTGATGTGTTCTGCAAATTTTACCTAAACTACCCAAAATTGGTCGTCACTATCAAGTTGTTATTGAATGACAGATTTTGTTAGAAAGGCCTCTCATTGGAGCCAATATAAGTTTATTAAAAAATATAAATATTCATAACTGAACTATTTGAACATAATTTTGTGTCCAAATTTGTAGTAAATGATATCCATGACTGGGTAGTACTATTATTTGGGTAGGTAAATTAATTATGTAGGTTATTGTCAGTCTATGTACCAACTAAATATTACTAATCGTTGTACGAAAATGTTGATTTTGTATTTTTGAATACAAAATATAGTTTAAATATTAAGGAGGGAAATTAAGTCAAATAGAGTGTGGATCACTAGATTAATAAACGAAATCTAGCCTGGAAATATGAGAATTTAACCAAAGAATACACCAACAATCTAAATTTGCCACAATGCTTTTATTTTTAACCATTTGAAACATAAAATGGAATATCATCACAAAAAACATTATAATAAGTCAATTACAAAAAAAACATTATAATAAGTCAATTACAAAAAAAAACTTTACAAATTCCCATTATGAAAAGAACCTTATCAGTTTTTTTTAATAATCTTACAAAATATTGTATGTCGGAGGAGATATAATTAAAAAAAAATGTTTTTCTTAAAACAAAGTAGATTTAAAAATGTAGGCTGATATATTGAGTTTCCAATTTCAATCCGATATATCAGCTTATGCCTCATTCTGATATACATATTATTCGAGCAGAAAAATTAATAATAAATAAACACGTGGTTGTAAATAATTTTACTGTTAGTCAGCGTGAAAGGGATTGTGCAATATAAATGTAAAAAAATGTAACAAATATAAAAAAAAACATTATAAATTGAATTTACAAAAAAAAAAAAAAAAAAAAAAATAAACTTATGATCAAATTATCATGTTCTTATTTGTTTTAAAATTTTACTTGTGTTTTTTTTTTCAATCTAAATATACATGCATTTAGTGGTGCCTTTAATGATGATGCCGGTAAATTAAACTTTTTTCATAACATTATAAAATAAATTTACTGTTTTTAAAGAATTGTAGTAACATGTAAAGAGTACATTATTTATGTTGGCTTTTAGAAACAAAAGGATGTATAATTCTTGAATAACTACTTTTGACATAATTGAAATTTATATTAAAAAGACAAAAAATATAGTATAATTTAATTATTTAATTACTTGGAGATTATTTATAAAAGTCACTAGTATAACAAAACAAGGGTTATTCCAACCAAATTTATTTTATTTAACACATGAAAAGATTTAAAAAAACTTTAACGACTAAATATTTTTTTCACGATATAAAAAATGAAATCAATTTAATCGATCCATTAAAAATGCCTTTTAAATACATATATAAATAATGAAACAATCCACAAGCCAAAAATTTCATCAAGCAAATATAGTTTAACTAGATTTATGAATTCTTCGTAGTAATCTTCTATGTAAAGGGTTTTTCATTACCGGCGCTCACTTTTTTTTTTTTTTTTAAACGAAAACGGTTTGAGATATTGGCAATTTATTTATTTGCCGTTAAAATACATTCAAGTTTATTTATAAATAAAGCTCGATGTCGTTTGAATGACCACCACGTGCACGTTTTACGAAATCCAATCGTTGAACCCAATTTTCTAATACTTTTCCACATAAATCGGCTGAAACTGCAGCAATTTCGCGTTGAATATTTGTTCTGAGCTCTTCTAACGTCGACAGATTATTGCTGTAGACCAGGTCTTTCACATAACCCCAAAGAAAAATAGTCTAGAGGCGTTAAATCGCACGAGCGAGGCGTCCAATTGACTGGCCCATTTCTGGAGATAAGACGCTCACCAAACTTACTCTTCAATAAATGTATTGTAACATTTGCTGTGTGTGAAGTGGCACCGTTTTGTTGAAACCACATATCGTCCAAGTCCATATGTGGTTTTCGGACCAAAAAAAATCGGTTATCATGGTGCAGTAACGATTTCTATTCACAGTAACGTGGCGATTGTCATCGTCGACGAAAAAGTACGGCCCAATGACACCGCCAGCATGCAATCCCCACCAAACAGTAATTTTTTGGGGATGTAATGGCACCTCAAGAATCACGTGTGGTTTTTTTCGGACAAATAACGCATATATTGCTTGTTAACAATGCCATTGAGCCAAAAATGTGCCTCATCGCTGAAGATGATTTTACGTTGAAAATCAGGGTCATTTTCGAATTTTCTTTCTGCCCATTTTACGAATTCCCGACGTTTGAAGTGGTCAAGCGGCTTCAGTTCTTGTGTCAACTTGATCTTATACGGATGTAGGGCAAGATCTTTTCGCAAAATTCGCCAATATTTTTTACACTTCGTGCATTTGTTTGTCTCACTGGCCCAGGAACATTATGTAGCGTGTATGTGGACTCCAATTTTATCCCCAAACGTTGAATTATTAATTTTGCAGGTCGATTATGTTGACCATAAATTGGCGTTAACGTTCTTAAAGTTTGGATCAAAGACTCGCCACTTTTGTAATAAATTTTAGTAATTTTGAAGCGTTGCTCGAGTGTACGAAAACTCCATGACGAAACTACAATTAGTTTTGAGCACAACTGTTAAAGAAACAATAACAAATATGATTTCGTTTTCGAAACCTATCAACGTAAAATTTGAGCGTTCCTATTAAAAACCCCTTTAGTTGCCTTAATTTTGCTTTGTATTTTCCTGCCATGATAAATTAAATAATATAATAAAATTATAATATGTAAAATTAATTTTTTTTTGTTCTGATAATGGATATTCTAGATTACTCTTACAAAAAGGAACTTGGGTTTTCAAAACCATATCAAAGTCATCTAAATTCTATCGGATTTTTATATATACTGAAAATGATCAATTCATTTACATGGTGGCGAATCATATTTAATAACAGAATGGTTAAGCAAGCTGTACTAAGATTTGGAATTGGTATCATAAGACATTGCCGCAATATTAGCTAAACAATTGCACCAAAATAAGTTAAAACGGAATTACCTCAATATTATAATAAGTAATATCATATTAATTGTAAAAAAAGTAAGAAAAAGTTTCTAATTTGCTTCAAGTTTTATTTTCTTATTTTAGATCAGATATATATACAGTCGCATTTTTTATGCTTAAGACGATTATGTATGTGAAATAAACTTGTTTTAAAATATTATATTTGTTTATAGGTATTAAATTCTAGTTTTAAAAGGATGATGACAAGATGTAAAAAGCACGCCTATTTTTGTTCCCAATGTTGTCATTCTTAACATATATTTTATTTTCATTATAACTCATTGAAAAACTTTCGTTTTTTGGCAAATATCACACCACACGACTTAACATAATGACTTAATTTTAAAAAAAACTTCAGACGGCATATAAATATTTTCTATCAAAATTATACGCAATTTAAAAAAAAACAAGATAATTTTATTTTCAATTACTTGTAATTTTTTCATCCCAGGCACTAGAATAAAACAAGTATAATTCAGTAAAAAATTAAGAATGTATCTATACGCTTAAGAAAAAAAATGAAGTTTCATAATTTGAACTTAATGTTTCTGTTTAAAAAATTACATGATAATAATTTAATAAACGCTAACAACTAAATATTATTGAACCAAAAAGATAATATGAATTTAAAATGAGTAAGGTGGGATATGACGCAGGAGTTGGAGCTGAATCTAAAGTTGCAGGAGCATCTCTGTATTGAACGTCAGTAACGAATACACTATCACCAGAAACTGTGTAAGTAATAGTTTTGATGCGGGTATTGGAAAGAGAAACCTTGAAGGATCCAGCAACATATCCGTTATCACATTGTTCATCTGTAGATATATCTACACCGGATTCAGCGTCTAATATAGAGTTGGCATAGGCATAGTTTTATGGTGAAAGTGGTCAATAGGGGATATATGCAGGTGTTGGTAGGGGCGGAGGAGGAGGTGGTGGTATTGGTTTGGTTCATAGACTAGTGCTTTTGCTGGTGGAAGATGTGGGGGAGGGGTGGAGTAGGGTGTAGGTACCGAAGCAGAAATAGGTTTCCAGTATAATTGTAGTGCAGCATTAGCTAAAGCAAAGCCAAGAACAATGCAGGACAATAATGACTTTCTACTCATGCTTAGGGCTTTTAATGGACAACAGCTTCATTTTAAGATTACCACTTCATAAATTATAGGATTAGAACTCACGTATATGTATGTAGAGTACTAAGGATGTTTTTTTTTTCCTGATGAATTATTGCTCTTAATATCTTTCACTTTAATATGCTTTGAGTTCTTTAAAAATACTAAAAATTATAAAAATTCAACTTCAAAATCAATCTTGATATACTTTATTTTATTTACAAAACCATTTATAGTTGTGCTTTACAAAAAAAAAAAAAAAAAAAAAGAGTAATATGATTAGCTTTTTTATAAATAAAGTTCCGATCATTTTTTTATTATTTTTTAGCATTTAGAATATCATACATAAACCTTTAGAAACATGCACAATAGTTTTATTAAACTAAACATTTTTCCTTAAATTATCTATAAATTGTTAAAAAAAAAAATCATAATATAAATTAAAAATAATTAAAAGAATAACAATATTTTTAAATTCAGGAGACCCATTTAAGCCGGATCTCAAGCGACAGACAAAATGTGTCCCCTATTAAAGAAAATAACAAAATCCCTAATAATTTATCTCCCTGCACTCATTCAGGTTTTTTTTAAATGTTAATGAACTTTTCAAAAATCTTCCTTGATTTACAAGTTTAATTACATATCAGATATTTCATAATATTTGTTTACTTGTTCCTAGTAGAGGCATATATAACAAAAAACAAGATTGTTAATTTCTACAATCTTTAGATTCAATACAAGTGTTTCATATATCATATGGGTCTATCATGATATATTTGCTCCTTGTTCAAAAAATATTGGATAAGACATTATAAGTTTGTTACACTACTTTTTTGTAGTAAATGACAAATTGATATAATTTCAAATAACTAATAGGTTAGTATTAGATGATTAATAGATAAAATTATATGCCAAAGGTGAATTAAAAGTCCTAGTTAGGGTTTACAGTATGGTCCTGAGTTAGAGTCAATCATAAATTATTTCATTACTTACCGATTAAGGTTTTTATAGGAAAATACGACATTTTGACTTACATTAATTGTCTCCTGCCTCCCGACCATACACTACAATGGAAAATTTATGTGATTAAGATCAGGTAATCATCAAAATTGTCTATGGCATTTTTCGGTAGATTTTTTTTTTTGAAAATCGCTGTTGCAATATTTCTGACTTGAGTAACGAATCTTTAAATCCAATATCCCAATTTGAAAGACATTAAAGTTTAAAGGACTTAAGTTGTGGACCACCCAATAGATAAATAAATTACCTCTTGTAGTTTTGATATTATTTGATTCAATTTTATAATTGGAAATATAGTTTGGCAAATTTGCTCATCCTTTGTCACTTCATGTTCAGACTGAACAAAAATTATTCCTCCCTAAAGTATTTAAACTAAAAAGTGATATAGGTTATACGCTTGAGATAAAATTAATATATTTTAATTCCTGCGGATTACTATCTGTACTAGTATAATTATTTAATTTGGTTTGATTTTACCCAAGGAAAGTGGAGAAACTATACAGGACATATATTCCGTATATTGAGTATATTGTAATACGAGCCGAGTTGAAAGATTAAATGGAAAGAAAATCCAATATGGATTTTGTGAAAATATTTGAAACTATTCTAAATCTAATTTATTATTATATTTTTACATAATAATTTAATACTGAAGTACTTTGTGTACTTTTTACAGTAAAATTTAAAATACGCTTAAAAGAGATATAATCTCAATATTAGAGTTAATAAACACACATCAATTGTAAACCAAGTAGGAAATAATGTCTAATTTGCTTCAAATAGTATTTTCTCGTTTTTGGTAAAGTATATATCAATAGCCAAATTTCTTTATGCTTAAAATGATCATTTGCCATTAGCATATTTTATTTGTTAATAGTTCTTTAATTGTAGTTCTAAAATGATGATGAGAAGATCACGCATATTCTTTTGTTAATGATGTCCTTTGAATAACAAACGAACAAATCTTATAATGGATGATTTTTTTTATCATCACTCTTTCAAAAACTTTTGTAGGAAAATGTAATATTTCTATTAAACAATATCAAAATTTATTTAAAAAATACTCAGATAATTAATTGAAGATTATATGTACATAAAAGTCTACGGAATAAAAAAAAATATCAAAAACTTTTGTAGGAAAATGTAATATTTCTATTAAACAATATCAAAATTTATTTAAAAAATACTCAGATAATTAATTGAAGATTATATGTACATAAAAGTCTACGGAATAAAAAAAAAAAAATAATAGGACGAAGATTTAGCAATGCATTTATACGCTTCAACAACAACAACATAAATTACAAACTATTAAAATTAGAATGTCTCTGATTAGAAAATGACACAGTTTTAATTTTATAAAAGAGACTAAAGAATAGCAAATTAATATGATGTACATTTGCAAAATATGGTGCAGGAGCTTAAAGAGCCTAAGCATCTTCGTATTGAACCTCAAAAACGAGTATGTTTTCCAAAGTACTATATAATCTCTCAACTAAGCCAAAAAACACATGTGATTATTTCAAATTTGATGAAGTAAAAATGATCGAGAAAATTGGGAAAAAAGTTTAGTTCCAAAATCTGAAAATATATCCTTTGGAATTGTAAGTCTACTATAGATGCCAAAAAAAGCTTATGCAACCACTTTATATTTATATATTTTCTTTTTTTAACTTACAGTACTTATTAGATTGATATTTACTCTTTTGAACTGAGTTTCTATGATTGGCATATTCATAAATAGAATGTTTCTTTCATTCCTCTTCTGGATTGTTCCTTGACAAATATCATATGCCTCTTTATAGCTTTATATTATTTTCTTAAATTTGTGATACACTTTTCACTTTAATTATATACTATTGGGTTTCCATCAATTGTCCAAAAATGTTAATTTTTACGAAGATTATCCATGTAAAAACCTCTAAAGGTCCGAATTAGTTTAATAGAATATATATATTATTTTAAAAATCACTGTTTATATCTAAAGTGGACAAATTTTGCTTGTCCCTTGAGATCCAACTTAAGTAAGGAGTATTGTTATTTGTTTTTAATTGTGATGATATCTTTCATTTTATAATTTACAAGTCATTTAAAAAAGACGTAGAATCTCAATTTTAGAATTAAGAATTAAATTTCCCTGACTCATTTTATTAATAGGACTTCATCGGAATAATTTAAAAATTTACCTTAGAATATATTTTATTTTTATCAATGTTCAAACTACAAATTACTCAAAAAAAATTATTTGGTCCTTTTATACACTATTAAGTTTGAAATAACATAAAATAACTGAATATAATTAAGGTACCCCATTTCAAGTATATCAACTTGATGATAATAAGGACCCACTGAAAATTATTTCCCAGAAGCTTTGTGACCTATAGATTGCCAAAATTGTCCGAACTCCAGCTTTGTGAGGTAAAAAAACATAAAATGTGAGAAGAAACCTAACCAATTGATGAATGCAATCGCTGACAAAATGTACGTAGCGTACTTTCAACTGCTCATTGTTTATCAATGAAGAATTATGGTACCATAGCAATGCACGTCAAAAGAGACAGTTTCTAACCCCTTCAAACAGGGAGAAAAGTGTCACCCAAACCACCACTTTTATCAAGCTAACGTAGGAGCTATCGTGAAAGATCTTGTTGGATTCTTCTCAGATGGGATAAATTTATGTCACACTTAGGTAGTACAACTCTAGGAACAATAGCTGGATGGGCAAAAGTACTTATAATATCCTGAAAATCATGAAAGCCAAGTATACACAGCAAGTAATGAATCTTGTTGTTTTTAGCAGCGAGTGTCATATTATGCCGCCCTTCATCTTCAATCAGGGCCTGAAGGTCAATAATAAGGTCTAAATAAGTGGTCTGTGAGTCAAAGTCTTTACCTGGATCAACAATGGATCTACCAGCAAGGCAGAGTACCCTGTCACGCCAAGAAAAGAACAACCATTTTCTTGATTTTGAAAATGTGATATACGTCCCACGGAGCTTTTGGCCTCCTAACTTAAATTGAAACCTTTATACAATTTTTCCTTTGTCACTTTTGAATGGGTTTCTAATTTAGGTCCCAAATTGCAGCATCGGATCTCTACAAGCTGGGATAAGGAGGGCATTCTGGACTTTACCCAGTGCTAAGGTCAGAAAAGGAGGGGGGCGTTGTGAATGTGCGTAATGAGCAAACGGCCATTTTATTGATTGGTTTCAATTTTATGTTTTAATGTTGTTGTTGTGAAAATTTAAAAAAAAAATCGGTTAAGAAATAATATAAAAACAGTGCTTGAGTTACTCGGCTTGCGAACGTTAAAATGAACCACCCTTTATTTTGACCCAACGTATATAAACATAATTTTGGTATTACCAACCTCCACCATTACGTTTAATATTTGTTTCCAGAGGAAGGTCCTCTTATTCAATTCAAAGTTACCTGTTCTATCTTTAACAAAACGTAGGGGAAATTAAATTCATGCCATAAAAACCTAAATTAAGTGGACTTGATTGAACCTTAACCTTTTACTGAGTGGTCCATTAAAATCTGCAAACTTTGAAAATTTAAGTTTCGATAAAATATAATTTATTAATAGCAATAAAATTTAAATAAAATGAATAATTTCAAAAGATGTGAGTCTGAGCTATCTTAATCGTAAGCATAGCTTCCCTCAGCGAAAATGATGGTTTCCACTCGGCAGCTAAAGGCCTGGCACTTGCAGCTGATGCAGTCCTCGGTCATGGCGTCCAAGTCCTGATGACAGTGATTTTGAGGGCCTCGATGTTTGTATTACAGACACTGCAGGATAGGGATTAGAACTGTAAGAAGGGCCAAAACTGTCAAATAGAGTTTAAAAAACTCAAAAGGGTGTACCAATGGAGGAGATTGGTTTTCTTTAATTGATGGTGCCAAAAGTGGCCTCTCCACCCTTGCAAGCCTCTTTCCACCTGCTTTTTTGATACCTCTCTAGACAACCTGGTGTGAAACCCTGAGATCTTTTGCATGGACCCTCATGGAGTTGAGAGGATTGGCATGGGCTGTTTTTATTGAGATTTTTATTTTATATGCTCAAATTACATAAAAAATAAATTAATGAAGAAGGATCACGTTAAAATCTGATTTATAAACAGTTTAGTTTATAATTATTCTTCCCCAAAAAAACCCTACCAAATCATTATACACCTATTTCATATTATGTTTGTATATCGCAAAAAAAAATTATAAGCGGGACAGTTACTCGCTGATTATTTGGACATGTTTTCAATGGTTTTAAAGCAATAATAATTGTAAATTAGAAATAAAATAACCATTACAATTATAAATAAATCTTATGATATAAAATATTATAATAGTAAAAAACATTTATCAAGAAGAATATAATAAAAACGATTGTGCATGCCTAAAATCTATATACGTGTTCGTTCAAATCCTATAAGACATAAAGTAGCAGTTGGACATTCAAGCAGTTTTAAATTTAAAGTCCTTAGCATACATACAAAATTATTATTGTCCTGCATTGCACTTAGCTTTGCTTTAGATAATGTTGCACCACTATTGTGCTATAATCCAATCTATCCACCAGCACATGCTCCACCACCCCCTCCTCCACCAGCACCTCTACTAGTCTATGAACCATACCCACCTCCTCCACCACCAGCAACCGTCTATAGCCCCTATAGATCTCCTTTACAACCCCCTCCTCCTCCGGCTACACCAGCAAACTATACCTATGCTTACTCAGTATTAAACACTGAATCTGGTGTATAAATCTCTGCTGATGAAGAAGCTGACAATGGACCTGTTGGTGGATCTTTCAAGGTTGCACTTCCCCATGGTCGCATCAAAACTCTTACATACACAGTTGCAGAAGACAGTGAATTGGTTGCTGATTATCCAGTACGAAGCTGCTCCAGCTTTTTTAGCTCCAGGGCCTGCACGATATCCCACATATATACCCTACCCTTTTTAAAACCATATTATTTAGTGGGTTAGTTATTATTGATTGATATTCTTTTTACTCTTTTATTAAATTATACTTGTGTTAATTTTTAAACAGAAAGATTATATTTTTATCATGAGACGGTAATAGATTTTAAACTCTTTTGTTGAAGCGTATCAGTACATTTCTAAACTTTGTTTAAATTATGCTTGTTTTAGTTTTGATACTATATATGAAGTATGAATAATCTTCAACTTATGGAAAAAAATTAAATTATATGTTTTTTTTAATCATTCATACTTTTGAATAGAAAATTCCCTTATGTCTACCAAAGATTTACAAGAATAATATTTTAAAAGAATTATTAATTTATGTTGAGCTGATATATGTATATGTCCTTGATTTAGCAAACAAAATAGGGGTACTCTTCACACCTTGACATCATTCGTTCACAACTAGAACGATATAATACAACATTATAAAACAGGTTTATTTCACAGGGATGATCGTTCAAGCGATAAGGAAATGCAGCTTGATATTTAGTTTAGGAAATGGGAAATAAATATTGAATTATTTTATAATAGTTTTTTAATTCGTTAAAAATATTTACTTCTTATAATTTTTAAAGTAAAGAGCTTATTTTAAGTTTAGTAGATACATTTTATTTTAGGCTCTTCAGTTCTGTAAAACAGTTATACCAAAAGTTAATAATATATTATAAATATCATGTGTGTTTTGAGAAATCTAGGATATATTTTTGTACTTACACCTGCAAAGCCTGTTACGTTATTTTTTAATTAAGGTGACGTGTGTATCACAATGTTGCTAGGGAAACTAAATTTTATTGTTCCAAAATATTTACAGAGGAAAACAAAAATAAATTTTAGGGCTTTATGCTACAGATGAACAAAAGTTCATTTTTAACAGATTTGTCTTCTGTTCTTCTCCAAAATATATATTTTCTCGTTTTTGTTTTTTAACCTGTGTAAATTTTTGTTTTAAGAAATTTCGGAATGTGCCCTTTTTGCGTCGTTATTTTTTTGTAAGATAATGGGGGAAGTACCTATAATTACTAAATAACAGTGATTTCACGGTTGAATGTTGCTCTTATCTTCTGTGCTTTTTACAAGCTTAGTTTTACAAATTTCTTAAGCTTTTGTTGCAAATTGGATATTTTAAAAATTATATAAAATTATTAAAAATAATTTCCTTTAAGAAACCCCTTTTCTTGAAGATTTTTCTTCATCCCACTATTTTCTATTGTTACTTCGTAGCTATTTTCCCCTGTGACGTCTTATTTAACAACCATAATCTTTTCCAGTGTATTCAGCAAAGTTCATACTTGGGCTACTATTAAATTATTGACAATTATATAACCATTATTTCTAAGGTAGCTGGTTTTCTTAAGGGCTACACAATTAGTTCTTGTATGTTCAAACAGCTCTCCTTTGAAGTATTACCTTTTTTACATTCAATACATAATTTCCATATTTTTCCATAAGAGCTGGTAACCTCTTGTTTGGCTTTTTTAGAATTTTTACAACAAAACTATAATGTACGATTTTTCAATGTAGGTAAATTCAAGAAAAGTTATCAACATTTAATTAAATATAAAAATATGAAAATTAAGCACATCATCAATATCACTTTTTTCACAAATAATTTATCATATTGTTAACATAATATTTAGAAAATATTTAAAAAGAAATAAAACTTCTTTTTATTTCGAAAAATTTATTTTTCAAACTTTAATTATACATACTCAATAGGTATGTAAATATATTAAATCAAAGTTGTTATAAAGCAACAACTTGAAAATAATGCAAATCATATAAATCTTGTCAAATTTCTGTTAATTAGTCCTTAGTAACATACAAATTTTTTAACCTTTGTATATTATTTGATCTGTTTATGTGATATATAAAAATACCAAGGATAAGCCAATAAAGAAAAGAGATAATTCAAAGTTTAAATGATACCAATAAATTTGCATTTCAGCATTTAATGAGTGGGGATCTAAATCTTACAGTATCGTTTAATTACAATTTTATAAACATCGTTTTTATTTACAAGACTTCATTACACAAACAAACAACAGCTGAAACGAAACAAAAATAGTTTTTGTTTTTATCTTATATCTAAATGTGTCGAAATATCCGTACAACATCAAAAAATTTCCACAAGTGGGACATCCTCCGCCCCGCAGCCACTGCCAAGAAAGCCGCAGAGACCGTTGAAATCTACATACGGACTGCTTACAATATCAATAAGTATATTACAGCTCCAAATAGCTAAGAAGAACCAAAACATTTGCAGCAACAACATGGTTGACTTTTGAACTGTCTTCATGAGTCCCATTTACAGCACTAACCTTGCCCTCCTGGACTGCGTTGTTTAGGGCGTATGCCACATTTCTTAACTATATTTTGGACAGTGTCGTCTTAACAGTGGGATACAACCTTCATGGTCAATAGCTGACAGTCTGTAAGTCAGTGGGTCGAGGGTATTATTGCTTGTGAAAGAAAAAATATTTTATGAAAAATAAAGCTAAGTATAGTATTTTGACATATGAAAAATTGGTTTTGAGTTTTCATATTTTGATTCCATTAAAATCACATTTTTTTGTAATTTAGTCATGCTACCACAAGTTTTGAAACAAAGACGTAATTTCATTCTATGATCTCTATGCTATCCTAATTATTTTTTTAAATTCGAAAAACTTATTTTTTAACATATATTCAAATAAGTTGATGTAGTGAAATGCAATAATAATAATAAAAACCTTCATCCATAAAAGTATTTTTTTTTACGGGTAGTAGAATAATGTTAATGAATCTTTTTGAAAAGTAAATAAATAGTACTGACAAATTTATAGTCCATAGCCAATAAATTTATATATTAAATGTTTGACAAAATATAAATGAAAAAAAGTTTTCTTCGTTATAGTCTCCATTTTCATGTCCATTGCTTGTTTAAGTTGAAGAATTGAGCTGTTGTTGCAGTAGTATTTGGTAGATCTGTATGCAAAGACAAATATAATTTCAAAGTTGATAACCTTTCATGACGCTTCTTTTAGGCTTTGATATCTGCAAGTACAAAAATAAATAAAGTAAGTGTTATTAAATATGAACTAAGTGAATCACATACAAAAAAAATCACTGCTCAATTTTAAATAGCCACAGCAATTTTGTTTTTCAGCACTTAATGTAAAAATTGTGTTAAATTATTCAACACTAATGGACACGCTTTTTTGGAACGTCCACAATTACATATTCTAAGATCTTTTATTCTGATGGACACTAACGTTAATATAATTACAGCAATAATTCTATTCGGCGTATCATCAAAATATAAAGAAAGTACTCTTAAAGTTAGGTCAAATGGGAATGCTTTATTAAATGTTAAGAGCTACCTAGCAAAGAATATTACTCTTACAGAACCTGAGGTGGCGGATGATATTCGTACTTTTTAATTTTGGCGGTGGCAAGATATGGTGAGTTCGAATTGAAGATCCCTAGGACGCTTGAGGGGGCTTGGCACTGGGCCTCAGATATCATTCATTAAAAGCATCATGACAATTTTCGACTTTCGAGAACATACTCAGATTATAAAAAAACCAACAACAAAAAAAAAACAACGAGCTATTAGTTTGTTTAAAAGCAAAAGATTGTATATTATTGATTTTGATGCAAAGGTTTTTGGGTTATGATTAGGTTGATTTTATATTTATAAAACTTAATCTGGTGAATAAATTTTAAACTATAATGTTTAATTACATTTTTGTCTATTTGCTGTCTAAAGAAAGGTTAAGTCAATGGAAGATGATTTTTATTTAAAACAGTTGTAGATTAAGTCGTGAAAATATATTAAAAATTATCCAAATAA
The DNA here is from genome assembly GCF_016086655.4 of Lepeophtheirus salmonis. Taxonomy (NCBI): domain Eukaryota; kingdom Metazoa; phylum Arthropoda; class Copepoda; order Siphonostomatoida; family Caligidae; genus Lepeophtheirus; species Lepeophtheirus salmonis. The sequence goes on from NC_052144.2 coordinate 11,690,518, forward strand.
TTTTTTTGTTTAACTGATTATAGTATAAGTTTTAATATTTTTATAAGATTAAATGAGTTTATTCCCATACAGATTCAAAATTAAATGAACACTCATTATTATGATTAAATTTTTTAGAATTTGTCATATCCTATATTAGAAAAGGACAAACCCACTTTAATATATCCAAGTATGATGAAAATTAATGATATTGAGAGCACTCATTCGTCAAGAAAAATAAATAAAATAAAATACGCCAGCCCATTTATCATCTACGCCTCCATACAAGATCCTATAAAACATGAGGTAGCAAATAAATAATCAAGCAGTTTTAAATCAGAAGTCCTAAACATGTATACAAAATCATTATTGGCCTGCATTGCTATTAGCTTTGCTTTAGCTAATGCTGCACCACAATTATACTATAATCCAATCCCTCCTCCAGCAACTGCTCCAGCACCCCCTCCTGCGCCAGCACCTGCCCAAGTCTATGGACCATACCCACCCCCTCCACCACCACCTCCTCCTCCCCCACCACCAGCACCTGCATATGGCCCCTATGGACCCCCTTCACCACCAACTCCTCCTCCACCTCCACCAGCAAACTATGCTTATGCTTACTCCGTATTAGACGCTGAATCTGGTGTAGATATATCTGCAGATGAACAAGCTGATAATGGTGCCGTTTCTGGATCCTACAAGGTTGCTCTTCCCGATGGTCGCATCAAAACTGTTACATACACCGTTGAAGGAGATAGTGGATTTGTTGCTGATGTTCAGTACGAAGCTGCTCCTGCTTCTTTAGCTCCAGTACCCGCACCATATCCGACTTATGTACCTTACTCCTTTTAAATCCATATTATTTAGTGGGTTAATTAATATTTATATGTTATTCTCGAATGCTTTGTTATTAAATTATGAATTTTGTTAGCATGGGTGTAAAATTTAATATTTTACTTATATTAAATATAATAACATAAAACAAAATATTTTATTAAAATATAAAAAATGTTAAATAAATTATAATTCAAAAAGAAACAACCACTTATTTTACTCGATAAGTATATTTATCAAGTGATACTAAAAGTATTTTGAATCAAATATACTCAAAATAATAGATTTTATCAACTCATATTTACAACTTCCAATCCTTTTAATATTGAAATTTCAATGAAAGAACATAAAACTATCGTAAAAATTAAGTAATGCAATCTTCCATTACAATAACTTCTATACGAGTTCATTAAAAATGCAGTTCGAAAACGGGTTGTAATATACAATCAATAAATTTACATTAATATGAAATCAGGCATTTCTTCTTAATAATTTATATATTGTCAATTCAACATAGAGTTTGTTATTTATATTACTCATTTTACATAAACTTTATTCTGTTATTTCATTTTTTACATTGGACTTTTATTCATTTAAAATAATTTTGTTAATCTGTTTGGTAACATGCATGAAAGCATGGGAGCTGGATGTGTCTCTATTAAAAAACCACCAAACAGATGTAAGGGTTCAGGAAATCATCAATAAATGTATTCACAAAACTACAATACATAATAGTTCGAACGACGTCTTAAACCCTCAAATTCATCTTGGACTGCACTACGAGAGAATAAAAAAAAGCTATTTGTTAAAAAAATAAAAAAAGGAGGATGAAGTCCCTGGAATCATAGGATCTGAACAAAAGTGAATAAAGTCCCACTCTGAGCGAAAAGTTATGTGATTTAGTCCATTCGTCCAGTAGAGGATGTTTTATCCGAACTGGACTGAATAACAGTGCAAAAGTGCATGTACCATATGAACGCATAAAAAACTGGAAAATAATCAAATGTCAAAGACATATATTGACATATTTTTCAGAAAATCATAAGTCTAATACCCTTGTAATTACCAAATAATAATAGGAATTCTTTGAATACAAAAAATGTAAAATATTAAGCGGTATTTATGACCAATGTTAAAATGTTATTTGGTAAATTATCTATATGAAAAATATTTCAAACAATTGGCTTCGATTGCAATACCGCAAGCTTTTGCAAGTTATTACAGCCAATGATAATTTCTTTGGTAGAGATCCAAGATATGTCCAAAACCTAAGTCCCCTCATAATTCTAACCTTCTCTTATAAAATATACAGTGGTGTTCTTAGCAAAATAATTAGCAAAGCCCTTAAAAAAACCTTCACCATGCTCAAAAAGGTTATGTTGGAGGAAAATGCATAAAAGAAAGCGAGTATAACTAAGCATTGATGTCCACATTGATTTAAAAAATACTTTCTACAGTATTTTTCATAATTTCATATTTGAATGCTTAATTAGTTAGGGGTTTGGCAATAACTACACGAGGATGGTTCCCCTTGTTTGTGCAACATCTATACAAATTACTGAAATGATATAAATAGTTTTGAAATTAGATAAGGTTGTTACCAAGGATATCCCTTCTCTTCCAGCCTAATCATATTAGCAATGGATCAACTAACTGAGAAAACTTCTGCTAGGGATTCATATCTTTTTAGAAGGAACTTCCCCGAAGAATAAATGTTTGGAACTCTCTTATCCTTCCTAAAGTAATATATCGTATATGAATAACACCTTATTTTGAGAGATGTACAAACAGGATTGAAGAGTTGTGCACAAATTTTCTACCGCAGTTTCATTCAAAAAATGATCATATGGGAGCGAGTTATCCATTTTACAAAATATGGGGGTTGAGGTTGCTCCCAATTAAAATATTCTGGAACAAAACATATATTTAAGTTTCTTAAGATTGATGAATGGAACTTGCGCAGAGCATAATCTTTTGAGAAACAATTTAAAAAAAGTGGGACATTAATAATACTAATTTTGTTCTCTTCAAATGTTCTTTTGCTGCTATTGAAAATGTAAAAATTCTAAAAATAAGTAAGATAACCAAAAACATATTAAAGAACTCACTTCTTTCATTTTTTTCAATATTATTGTAAGCCGAGGAGTCATTTTTATTTGGTCCAGAGACTAAAAATAATGTATTTTATATGTTGCAAAAATTGATTATTAAAACGCAGTCATGTATATAATTTATTATTAATTTGTGATTAAGATGAATTAAAATGGCCCCAGAATAGTTTTTTCCATATTTCTATATTGCTGAATCCTAAATTAGAAAAAAATATGCAAATCATAGTCTAAATTACTTTTGATCAGTGCTTATGACTATAGTTGATAATATTGTAGAGAAAAACGCGTGCAAGGAGGAGGGGGAAAAAAGACATATGGTATCATTGATAAAATACTGATGTGATTATCATCTGCCTGCTTTATTATGATTTTTGAGGGTATAACGAATGTATTTATTAGCAAAATGTTTAATGAAGATATACTACGTATAATTGACTTCGACGTTTTTTATCCGTTACAGTAGATTTGAAAACGTCACACCCCATGAAATTGTAATTCATTATGAACCTTATTCTCTGAATAATAGCTAATGAAACGACAAAGTAGAGTATTTGAAATATATTTGAAGCTCAAAGTTTAAAAAAGAAGGCTTTAATTAAATATAATCTACATACTAAAAATAAACCATTAAACATTTAAGTTAAATATACAAAATTAAACAATTAAAATCATATAACTATTAATAATAATAAATTATAAATACAGAATATTGAAATAATAGATTGATCCAGATAATTTTTTCTTGTTTTAACATCGGAATTCAGTTAAATATGTCATAACTTTAGGTTGCAATACACAAGCGAGACGTGGAGTTTAATCAAAAAGATAATCACCCCTCTTCTTCATGTGGAAGTTGCTATATACAATTGTGCACAGGATAGATATATCTCTACCGATGAGATCTAACTAATTATTAATAATAAAGTAAATGTCAAAATCATAAAATTAGACAATAAATATACTAATAAAAAATTTTTATAAATAAATTCATCGTAAAGATTTAGAGCAAATCTAATTATGTAGTAATGTCCGGCGATATTACTCCCTATTAAGAGCATCAAAAAAGATTTTTCCCCGTTATATAGGTATGCTTATATAACAACATACTATTATCATGATGGATATACACAATTGTTAATTATAATGCAACACCCAATGTAACTACCCTCGTTGTTGTGACCATTTAAACAGTTGTTTTTGCCTTTTATGAGTTTTCTGAACACCATTTCTTGGAGCCCATCAACCATAGCTAAGCCTTTAGTGATAAAAAAGTAATATTTATTGACTATGTAATATTCGAAAAACCTAATTATCATACCCAAGTCTTAAAGCGAAGTAAGTAGTCTCAGACAAACTAGTTGCAAACCATCCAAGGCTACTACCCCCGTTGTTGTGACCATTTAAGCAGTTGTTTTTGCCCTTTACTGAGTTGTGTATCATAATTGTTGATATGTTTAGCTAAAATAGAATCATATTTTATGGTTAGATTTAAAAAAAAATTGAATACTTACTGTGAGATAGTAGAAAATTCAGAGTTCCATTTCGATATTCGTAAATACTTTTTACTGATAACTTGATCATCATTTGGTGTGGATGACTCAAAACATTTTTATATGTATTTCTATATATGACATCAGTACCAACATCCTCCATTAATTTAATGATGGTTCCTCGGGAAGGGATATGTTTACCCTTGTATTTCTCCATAAATTTTTTGAACGTAGATGATATGCAATGGATAAGGTTATATTACATGCAATAAGCATCTTTGTGAGATCAGAGTTAATGTCTGACTTGATGTATTGATTATTAACTTGATTTTTTAGATGAATATCCATTCTCTTGATATGAGATGAGTATAATGAGTGGCGTGTAATTCTAGACAGGGGACTAAAGGCACATTTATATCGACAAATCCGACAAACCATCTGTTTCTCATCCGGTAAGTATTTTCCAAATTCCTGGGCCTCCATTTTCATAAATCCAGACAGAAGGCGACGTCATTTTGGGGATTTTATTCAGTTCTCTATCGACTATCACCATCTCATATTATATTAATATTGAATAATAAAGGCGGGAATGATAACGTTCATGATTGATAGAAGAACATGTATATTATTTAATCAATGATGCCATAAGTAATTCTTCTTTTCTCCTCGCACGCTTTTCTATTCTTACCAAAATTATCACCCTTACTTATGACACATATATAGATAACATATTAAGAAGTAAGGGTAGGAAGTGTTATAGTAATATACTTTGTACATTCAGATAATGTACTCACATTTGCTGACATTACTTTAAAATTTTATAAAATAGAAAACTATCAAAAAACTAAGCACTTAAAAACACCTGAAACTTTTATGGGAAGGAGGACTAACTTCTGTTGGAACAATATTTAGCTCGTGTAGATACAGAGCTAGGCAATTTCTTGTCATTGATTAGAACCAAAAGATTAGTCTCAAGCTACCGTTCTAAAACCAGTAACTTCGAGTCTTCAATACCCTGCTTCATAGAAGTGGAAACACTCTCATATAGTTAAATAAGGTTTGCAATAATCTGTGAGAACAATGGAGTGTCGTCTCTTATCGTCACGAAAAGAATGGAAAGACCGGACCTGAAAGAAATGGCTAAGGAACTAAACCTAAAAACAATATTAAAAAATACGATTGGCCACCTCTTCTTTATTTATGAATAAATCAAAACAAATGGCTTGGTGTAGAATGTGCTTTTTTTGTGTCAATATTTTTTTAAAATATTATAATGGGTAAAGTACATATAATTTCCAGATAACAGCGTTTTCACGGTTGAATGTTGCTTTTATCTTCTGGGTTTTGTCCAAGCTTGTTTATACAAATCTCTTAAGCTTTTGTTGCAAAATGGATATTTTACAAATAATGATTTTCCAATCTTTCCATCAAGAAACCCTCTTTCTTGATGATTTTTCGTCATTCCACTATTATCTTTTGTTCCTTCGTCGTTATTTTATCTGTGACGTTTTATTTAACAACATAATCGTTTACAGAGTATTCAGCAAAGTTCATACTTGGACTAATATTAAATTATAGCTACTGATGTAACCATTATTTCTTACGTACCTTGTTTTCTTAAGGGCTAGACAATTGGTTTTAGTATGTTCAAACAGCTTTCCTTTGAAGTATTACAATCTTTACATTCAAGACAAAATTTTCATATTTTTCGATAACAGGAATAATTGCTGGTTATGTCTTTTCTGGCACTTTCAGAATGTTTCCAACAAAGCTATAATGTACAATTTTTTAGTGTGGGAAAATTCAAGAAAAGTTATAATAATTTAATTATATATAAAAATAACAATAATTTATGATATTGTTAACATTATATTGAAAATATATTCAAAATAGAAATTTCAACTTTTTTATGTTGATAAAATTTACATTTCATATTTTTATTTTACTCAATAGGTATGTAGATATATTGACAAAAAGTTATTGTAATGCATTAAAGTGAAAATAATCATATCAATAAATTATATAAATTTATTTTCAAATTTCTGTTATAAGGATTTAGTATCATAAAAGACGTATTTACCTTAGTATTTTATTTGATCTGTGTATGTGATATATAGAAATAAAAAGGATAAACCAAAAAAAAAGAGACAATTCAAAATTGAAATGACACTAATGAATTCATATTTAAGCAGTTACTGAGAGGGGAATCTAAAATTTAATTACAATTTTATCCCTGTCATTTTTATTACAAGGCTTAACTACACAATTAAACGACAGTTGAAACAAAAATAAAACAAGTTTTGCTTTTATCTAATATCTTTAAGTGTCGAAATATCCAAGAAACATCAAAAAGGCAACACGTATGGGATCTCCTCCACGCCGCTGCCAGTGCCAATAAGGCTGCAGAGATATCTGAGATCTCCATTTTGACTGCTTATAGTATCATTAACTCCATGACAGCCCCAAACAGCCAAGAAGAACCAAAACTTTTTCTACAACAACATGGTTGACTTTTGGCCTGTCTCTATGAGGCCCAATGATAGCACTGACCTCAACCTCCTGGACTGTGTAGCTTAGAACGTCTTAGAAAATAATGTCTGCCACACCTCTCAACTAAATTTTGAATCGTACCATCAAGACAGTGTAGTACAGCCTTCATAGTCAAGAACTGACAGTTTTTCAGTCGGAGAACATATTGAATAAAAAGAAACTATATATATTATTTAGACATCACTAATAGGCTTAGAGTTTTCATATCTTGATTCCATAAAAATCACGTTTTCTCGTTATTTAGTCATGCTACCACAAGTTTTGGGTACCCACTCGGTATAAGGTTATATATACTTACAATTGGTATCCCTCTAAAGCAAAGAGGTCATTTCATATTTAATATCTTTATACTATAATAATTATTTTTTTTAATTTAGAAAAAGTGTTTTTGAACTTAGATATAAATGGTTGTATTATTAATCCAAGAATTTATTTCTACTAATATAATTCATATTTTGTTATAAATCAAGCATTTTATATTTATTCAAATTTCCTTATAGTATTCTATATTACACTGTTTGTTAATATTTTACAAGGGCTTTCTTCAAAAAATAGATTGGGACAGAATGTAATATTCTTTCCTTTCAATATTTCATATTTATTTCATAAGTATATTTACATAAATATACAAATTTTATTATATTATTTTAAAAAATTCCAAAAATATCAAAGGCTTTCAATTATTTTTCAAAAAATGTGTGCAAAAAATTATTATCACAGTTTTTTTGACGGATTTACTGTGTTATGTATCAGAAGTAGAAGGACAAATTGCAAATCTAAGTCAAGTCAATAACCATTTTTTAAGTCCCACGTATTTTCTCACGCGCCCAAGTCTTTATTTATTGTTCATGTTTCCAGTTCGAACCTTTATATTTCTTTATAACTCATTTTGTATTTATAATTCTTTATTTGTTGATTTGAATACTAATGCTGTTTCAAATTTCAATATCAATTATTTAAAATATATCAAAAGAAATTACCAAAAAAAAACACGAGTTGTTAAGTACTTAAAGTGAATATATTTCTTAGTTTTTTCTGTATAAAAGTTAAACACATAAAATAATATTCTTGAAGTCCTGTTAAAAAATTGAAATAATGTCAAAATATTGTCTCCAGTCTTCAAAAAATTAACTGGATTGGAAGTCTATAACTCCATGATGTAATTAATGTCTATAAACACTTCATTCCACAATTTAAGATGGGTTGCATATAAGCATTTGAATGTGGATCGCATTTTGCCACAATAAATGAAGAAGAATTAGGATACACATAACCTTTATACGTATTTAAATCTGTTTTTAAACAATTAAAGGGTATAATTATTTAGGATAATTAAAAATAATTCAAGGATCCAGTTTATTAACTTATAGCTCAAATAACAGTATTATATTAATAAAAATATAAAAAATTCAGGTTTACAAACTTTTTTCCAACTATATTCTACCCTCTTGCTTATATTTAAAACTGTTATATGTATATATTATCTGATAACATATACCGATATATTAAACTTAATGAAATTTAATGTTGTAAAAATTGCATTACTTTTTTAATTTACGATAGGTTGATGTTCGTATGTTTAAGTCTTTAGTTAAGAAAAATGTTAAAGTACGATATCGTATTTTGCTCAAAATAATGTTAACATCACTTAATATAAATAATTTTCCTGCAAATGTTTTCCCGGTTTGCTCGGGTTTGCAAAAAGAAATACAATTTTTTTCCCTAATTTTTCAAAACAAAACTAACAAATATAAATGATTGAAATTTGTATAGAAAAAAAAAAAAACCTACCAGGATTTTTTTCGTACTTTAATCTGAGATACAGAGACGCTGGAGCATCAAATTTTTCTGAGGAAATACAAAATACTGGGCATCCCGAACAAAAAAATATATATTGAATAATGTGGTGGGAAAAATAACCCCCATAAATGATAACTTTTTTGATTTTGAATACATTTAGAAAACGTCATTATTCGTATAATTTTTTTTTTTGAGACGCCAGACGTTTTTTTGATTTTGAATACATTTAGAAAACGTCATTATTCGTATAATTTTTTTTTTTTTGAGACGCCAGACGTTTTTTGATTTATAACTCGACCTCCTATCTAGTCTCCTTGAGCTTCAAAAACTATTTTGGTGTTTTAAGTATGGAATAAGCCTTCCTTAAATGACACCCCCAAAAATCGGCACCGGCTCAAAAGAGGCACCCATTCAAAGTTTCAGTCTCCTAAGTGCAACGGTGTGGGCACCCATAATAGATACATACACACAGACACAATCTAACTGCTTTATATATAATTAAATTAGTCGTTAAATTTATTTTTGTATAAAAATTTGTTTTAACATTTTTATATTATAGTAAAATGTTTGTTCATGATGTTATTACGAATACATGTAAAGTATGAAGTGTACTAACAACGGTTATTATTTAATAACAAAGCGTTTGAGAATAACAAATATATATATTAGTGAACCACTAAACAAAAGGGATTTTATAAGGAGTAAGGTACATATGTTGGATAGGGTGCAGGAGCTTGAACTGGAGCTACAGAAACAGGAGCAGCTTCGTATTGAACATCAGCAACGAATCCACTGTCTCCGACTACGGTGTAGGTAACAGTCTTGATGCGACCATCGGGAAGAGTCACCTTGTAGGATCCAGAAACGGCGCCATTATCAGCTTGTTCATCTGCAGAGATATCTACACCAGATTCAGCGTCTAATACAGAGTAAACATAGGCATAGTTTGCTGGTGGAGCTGGAGGAGGAGGTGGTGGAGAAGGGGGTCCATAGGGGCTATATGCAGGTGCTGGTGGTGGGGGAGGAGGAGGTGGTGGTGGAGGGGTGGGTATGGTCCATAGACTGGGGCTGGTGCTGGTGGAGGAGGGGGTGGTGGAGCAGGTGCAGGAGGGAGGATTGGTTTATAGTAGAATTGTGGTGCAGCATTAGCTAACGCAAAGCTAAGTGCAATGCAGGCCAATAATAATTTTGTATGCATGTTGAAGTCTTCTGATTTAAAACTGCTTGATTATTCAATTGCTACTTCACTTTTTATATGATTTGAATTCATATGTAGAAAATGGGCAAGCGCTAGTTTAAATATTTTATTATAGTTATTTCATGCGTTAGCGTTATTCTTCTTTTTCTTATTTTTAAACAAAGAGTGCTCTCAATATTTTTCTTTAATGATACTAAATTGCATTTTTTAATTTATGTTGTATTTAACAAAATATAAAATAAAAGAAATGTGTATTACGAAGTTTTCCTACTTACTATTCGTTTTTTATACTCAATTTGCAACTACAATCTAGTAAATATACCAATTTAAATTTAAATCAATTGTGTATTTGTTGTTTTTTTCTCACAGTTTTTTAATAACTAATATTTCTACATACTTGCTATATGTATAAATCTATACTTTAGGAAGAGTAATTGATGAAATGGCTTAAAAAAATTATTGATAGAAATTACTCTTGACTTTTGAACAGTTAAATTACAAAAATCTACTGACAAGCAAACAAATAATTAATGTTCACTTTTATATAGGGTTATTTAATAATAGGTTAATATTAAGGAATGTGGGGGAAACATTAAGAAGACGTAAAACTCCTCAAAGTTCTTCTTTTATCAACTTTGAATCTTTTTGTATATACCTATCTGACCTTGCTGAATTCATTTTTACCATAATCAACGTATATCCAAGGCTTCTCATTATTGATATAGGCTTCGTGATGGTTCATCGTCCGATCTTAATGCTTACATACCAAACCTGATAGACATGTTAGCCAGGCACCACTCTTCCTAAAGGATCGTCGAAACTTTTGTCAGTTTTATGGTGATTCCCACGTTAATGACATCTAATATTTCGTTTTCTCTTGACATTCATTTCAGTTATATTAGTATCGGAGTTATTCTATTTTTTAACAACAGTCGTTAATAAAGGATTTTGTCGATGATGGAATAATGAAAAATAACATAATATTTACTCTACTTAAAACAACATAAACAAAATTTTACTTCACAATTTAGATCCGCATAATGAATACGACGTTTTATATTAGTGTTTTTGTAAAAATATGCTTTCTTTTATAAGCTAAGTTCATTATTTTAATAACTTTGACTGCAGATTATCTATCAACAATTTTAAATGCAACTTTGATATATCTATTACAAGTGCTTTTTTAGGTCAACTCATAAAATTTATCTAAAATTTTTTAAAGATATTACTTAAATTATCAAAATTGCGTCATCTTTCATTTTATCAAGTTTATTCAAATAGGACATATATCGTGTTAAATCATTCATAAAATATAAATTTGAAACAAAAAATGACTAATTCAAAAAGTTAGTTTTAGTTTTTGTAAATGAACAAGGATAAACATAGGAATTTTACACACATTTACTTGATAAGCATTTTTGAGCTATTTACTCCATATCAATATTCAGTTTTAAATATTTTAAAATAAAACATATGAGTTTGAGCTGAATCAGTTTTTTATTCTCCCTTTTTATTCTAGGTAGTGAAAGACAATCAATTTTTTTGAGATTAAATATTTCAAAACTTTTTTTCAATCATCCAAATTTATAAAGTTCTGGACTTTTTGAAATATTAATTTTGTAATACATCCTAAATTTTATACGAAATCTTTTTTAGAATATGATGTCTACAAGCAAACCAAAGTAACTTTTTATTTTTACAATATTTCAATATTTACATTTACAATAACACAATAAATTACAAAGTGTTTTGTCCAATATTAATTGAAGAAAAAGTATGGAAAAGACCCGAAAATTTGATATAAGAACCATAACATGTACAATGATTTTAGTATCGTTATAACACTATTACCTTCCAATGAAATGAATGTCTTTTAAGTATATAATATGTAATTCAATAATAAATATATTTGGAAGGAATAGAACTTGTTAAAAATCGCCAAATTGGTCCTTTTCAAAATTATTTTATATATGTAGTTATATTTCTTCTAAAAAAGTGAAAAGCCAAAACAAAATATGACACAATGGAGCAAACTTGATGTTCAACCGGTAATCTATATAAACATCCTTGATGAACTCCTTAAATACAAATTACACGGAAGTAATGTCTTAGCTTATATTTATGTTTTTATAATGAATCTATGTAACAACTCGTTTTCTTTTTTTATAAATGAACTCGTATATAAATGAATGTTATATTTAAAATAACATTTTGGTTTTTCTAATATTTGTTTATATATGTTTTATATGATAACATTTCCCGATATATTAAACTTAACAAAGTTTAATTTTTTATATATTACATTACTTTATTAATTACGATAGCTTGATGTTCCTATGTTTAAGTCTCTAGATAATAAAGAGTTAAAGTAGAAAAAGTGAGGATATCGTATTTTACTCAAAATAATGCTAGAATCACTCAATATAGATAACTATCCTGCAAACGTTTACCTGGTGCTGCACGGGCTTGCGAAAAAAATTCAATTTTTCTTTACTAACTTTTACAAAAAATACTAACAAATAGAATTTATTGAAATTGTATAGAAAAAAAAACCAACTAGGATTGTTTTTGTACTTCCATCTGAGATCCACAAACGCTAGAGCAACAAATTTTTCTGAGGAAAAACAAAAAAACTGGGCATCCCAAACAAAAATATATTTTGAAAAATTTGGTAGGAAAAATGACCCTCTATAAATGATAACTGTTTTGATTTTGAATACATTTAGAAAAACGTAATTATTCGTATAATTGTTTTTTTTTTTGAGACGCCAGTCATTTTCTGATTTATAATTCAACCTTATATATAGTCACCTTGAGCTTCAAAAACTATTTTCGTGTTTGGTGGAATAAGCCTTCCTTAAATGACACCCCAAAAAAAAAAAAAAAAAAAAAAAAATCAGCTCCAACATCTAAGCCTGACCAGGTTCAAAAGAGTCACCCATTCAAAGTTTAGTCTCCTAAGTGCAACGGTGTGGGCACCCTTAATAGATACAAACACAATCTAACTGCTTAATATATAATAAAATTAGTCGTTAAATTTCTTTTTGTATAAAATTTTTTTAACGTTTTTATAGCATAATAAAATGTTTGTTGATGATGTTATTACGAATACATGTAAAGTATGGAGTGTACTAACAAAGTTTATTATTTAATAACAAAGCGTTTGAGAATAACAAATATATATTAGTGAACCCGCTAAACAATAGGGATTTAAAAGGAGTAAGGTACATATGTTGGATATGGTGCAGGAGCAGGAGCTTGAACTGGAGCTACAGAAGCAGGAGCAGCTTCGTATTGAACATCAGCAACGAATCCACTGTCTCCGACTACGGTGTAGGTAACAGTCTTGATACGACCATCGGGAAGAGCCACTTTGTAGGATCCAGAAACCGCTCCATTATCAGCTTGTTCATCTGCAGAGATATCTACACCAGATTCAGCGTCTAATACAGAGTAAGCATAGGCATAGCTTGCTGGTGGAGGAGGAGGTGGTGGAGAAGGGGGTCCATAGGGGCCATATGCAGGTGGTGGTGGAGGGGGTGGGTATGGTCCATAGACTGGGGCAGGTGCTGGTGGAGGAGGGGGTGGTGGAGCAGGTGCTGGAGGGAGGATTGGTTTATAGTAGAATTGTGGTGCAGCATTAGCTAACGCAAAGCTAAGTGCAATGCAGGCCAACAATAATTTTGTATGCATGTTGAAGTATTCTGATTTAAAACTGCTTGATTATTGAATTGCTACCTCATGTTTTATATGATTTTGAATGGAGATGTAAGATGATAGATGGGCTGGCGCGTCCTGTGTTTCATTATATTTTTTTTGACAAATGAGTGCTCTCACTATCCTAAATTTTTTATATTCTTTAATATACTAACGTATAGTTGTACGGTTATAATATGTTTGTTTGAAAATCTAAGGATAAAAATAAAGAAAACTTATCATTGTGTTTTGATTTATTATGGGATCAAATTAATTAAATAAAAATAGTAACTCAAAAAATAAAACGTTTTGGGTTACGCAATAAATAGTTAAGTAATACACATAATTAAATTTATTAAATTATGTATCTATTTAATCGATTCTGGAATCAATAATAAGAATTAAAAGAATAAATGTATAAATATTAATTGGATGGATATATGAAACAAAAAAAGAAGTGTTATTGTTTTATTAATTTTCTCTTTGCACCAAAGTACAATAACTCTATTTTAATGAAATACAACACTATAGAACACAAAACTATCCCAAATAACAATAATACAAATTAAATAAAGAAAAAAAGACAAAGTCAACTGTCTAGGATATTTATAACATATTTTTATATTTCTAGTGGTTAGTGGGTTTTCTGTATTAAAATTTTTAATGAATTTTAAAAATTATTGAGTCAAAACAGTATATTTCGTTGGAGCTGTTACTTGGATTAAATCTCTCTATCTGTTTATCTGTCTTAAAATTGTCATTGGTCTGTAGAGTCGAATTGATTTGTTGATTATTCCTTTCATAAAATTCAAAAAGAAACTCTTTGGTTCGATTTTTCATCACAGATTTTAATATTCTTTGAAATACTTTTGCTACATTGCCTCAGCAAACAACTTTTTTTTTTCACTACAAAAAACTTTTGTAATAGTGTTAGTCAAGCTTTGTCTTGATGGACATAGAAAATACTCAAACTCAGTTCATCAATCTTTTGAACAATTCAAATATAAGTTTTTTTCCATCATATTTAATTGTGAGCAGCTCTAATCTCCCATTTTTTGGAATAGTAACAAGCTTCTTTCGTACTCAGTTTTATGTCGATCTACAGCAGAAAATTCGTGAATAACTCTGGCATCCTGTGTTTACATTTTTTATTATAGGGTGTAACTCTTATGGAAGGAAAAGAAAGTTCCAATTTTGTATTCTAAATGTAGTTCACCGTTTAACATTTTTAGAATTCAAGGAATTCCTGGTATTCTTTGGTTATTGCTTGGCTAGTCGACTTCTGATCTTCAATTTTTTATACCATTTTCATCGAATAATATGTTAATACTTTTTCTTTGACATTTGATTATTTTCCAGTTTTTTAGGTGTTCAGATATTACATGTACTTTTGAAATGTTATGATGTCTAGTTTGGATAAAAAAATGTCAATTGAATTTCAAATCTCAGATTTTAAATGCTATAAAAGCTCAATCCGATATTGTCTTAAAATAAAGTACAGTTAATTGTTGGAGTGAAACATGCATTTGAATATTGTCACATGGAAAAATAGAAGATTTTAAGAAAAACAGAAGAAGGAAAAAAACATGGGGTCATGATGCAATAAAAGAATATACAAAAAATACTCAGAAGTAAAAATATCTGGATAATAACTAATGATTTTCATAATAAACAATGGTTGAATTTAACTGATATTAAGATCATTTTTAAATTGAAGCATTGTTTCTTAGATTTATTTGGAGATTCTTTGCTATTAACAGACAACACCGGATCAAGGTAAAATCTCATAGCTTTGGATGCAGATTTATTACGTAAATTCTAGATATAACCCTTGAATAAAGCTGGCTTGTAAGGTTTTTTGAGTTCTATTGATTTCCGTTTAATAATATTACTACTCTTACTCAATTTATTCAAGGAAATTCAAGATAGCCTTATGTTCGTGTGTTGAAATCTCTATATGAAAGGGATTGGAAGTTGTAAATATGAGTTAATAAAATCTATTATTTTGAGTATATTTGATTCAAAATAACATTAACATCACTCAATAAATATACTTATTCGGTGAAATAAGAAGTTGTTTCTTAACATTTTTATATTTTTATAAATATTTTATATACGTTATTATATCTAATAAAAGTAAAATATTAAATCTAGGCACCCGTGCTAGCAAAGTTCTTAATTAAATAAAAAAGCAGTCGAGAAAATCAAATACGTATTAATTAATCCACTAAATCGTAAGGAATTAAAAAGAGTAAGGTACATAAGAGGGATATGGTGCTGGTGCTGCAGTGGGAGATGGAGCTGAAGAAGCAGGAGCATCTTCGTACTGAACATCAGAAACAAATCCACGGTCTCCTTCAACTGTGTATGTAACAGTTTTGATGCGACCATGGGGATGAGCAACCTTGAAGGATCCAGCAAGAGCTCCATTGTCAGCTTCTTCATTAGCAGAGATATATATCTACACCAGATGCAGCGTCTAATACAGAGTAAATATAGGCATAGTTTGCTGGTGGAGCTGGAGGAGGAGGTGGTGGTGAAGGACGTCCATAGGGGCTATATGGGGGTGCTGGTGGTGGGGGACAAGGAAGTGATGGTGGAAGGGGTGGGTATGGCCCATAGACTGGGGCAGGTGTTGGTGGATGAGGGATTGTATATAGTAGAATTGTGGTGCAGCATTAGCTAACGTAAAGCTAAGTGCAAAGCAGACCAATCATGATTTTTTATACATTTTTAGGAGTACTGATTTAAAACTGCTTGATTATTTAATTGCTACTTAATGTTTTATAGGATTTTGTATGGAGGCGTAGATGATAAATGGGCTGGTATATTTTGTTTTATTTTATTTTTCTTGACGAATGAGTGCTTTCAATATCATTAATTTTCAATATACTTTGATATCTTAAAGTGGTTTGGTGTTTTTCTAATATAATTGTATGACAAATTGTAAAAAAATTAATGATAAAAATGAAGATGATTTTCATTTTATGTTGATTACGTATTGGAATAAGTTCATTTATTCTCATAAATTTTTGAAACTTATACTTCAATTACTTAGAAAATATTAAGCGTGATAATTTTGTGATGGTAAACACTATATTTTCACAACTTAACCTACCATTTAAAAAAAACAAAAAAAACACAAATCTTTTTTTTTAACCTTTATTTAGACAGCAATTAAGTTATCAAATTAAGAATGATCTAAAATTTTCTAATGCAGGTGCAATTACAAAATTATAATTAAACATTATACTCTAAAAAAAAAGCAGCAGATTATATCAAACAAATATAAAACATTCATAACTCTAATCAAATAGTATTTCCATCTAAAATCAAAAAATTACAAACATATAAGAATAGTAGCAAACTTGCTTTTAACTAACAAGAAACATGTTTATTTATTGCTTTCTAAAAAGTTTGAGTAATTTCTGCAAGGACCAAAAATATCTTGATACGTTTTATGAATGATATCTGAGGTTGAGACCGAAACACCCTCAATTGTCCTCGGGATCTCCATATCTTGTCATTGCATATATTAAAATACCACGAATATCCTCTGCAACCACAGGTTTTCCTACAGTTATATTTATTGGTAAGTACATATCTCTTAACATTTAATAAAGCATTTTTTATCAACCTAACTTTTAGGAAAATTTTCTTTATTCATTGATGAAACACTGAATAAAATTATCGCTGCAATTTATACTAAAAGATTATATTTTTCTAGACCCCTCAGATTCAAACTAATTAATGATCTCAGAATAGGTAATTATATTTTTCTAGACCCCTCAGATTCAAACTAATTAATGATCTCAGAATATGTAATTGTGGAAATACCAAGGTAAATCTTGACCATCTTTAATTACATCCTGAACCATAAGGAAAGTATTTAACTCGGTTATTTCAATTTTAAAATCAAAGGTTGACCCTTATCTTTAAGTTAGTTGCGTAATTTATTTTCAAAACAAGTTTTTTCGATGTAGAAGACCTCGAGGAACACCATCATCGAATTTTCCTGCGCGGAACACAACCCAAGTACTTCAAGAAGATACTCAGATATCCAACAAACACAGTCTACGACGTCTACAAGGACTAGAAGGAGAAGGGGCATTCAAAAGAAAACCCCACCAGTCCCAGAATGATAAAAAATGCACTTCCTTATTCCTCGTATGCCTGAAACGTTTTTTTCAAAAGAGCAATATTTTTTGTTTCATTTGTTAATATTTCTACCATAGATTTTTGAAAGATACTATAATATTCCTTGAATTCATTTTAGGGGGTAAATTATTACTAAATTACATACTGCCAGAACAGAAATTATCAAATCAAAATTTGCGATTTAAACATAATGAAATAGTTTTTGTTCTCAGAATGGAGCCAGGATTTTAAATTCAAAATATCGGAAAACTCTAAATTTGTATCAACCAAGTGAGCGTTATAGGGTTAAAACCTATATAACTTCCTAAAAAAGGATTTATGATCCTGGGTGTGACAAAAATAATAATATGCAAAATTATTTGAACCACAATTATACTTCCAAAGTTATGCATGATTTGATGTTTAAATAATGACATAATTTGTCTAAGTTTCATAAATATTGATGCTTCCAAAATAAATGTGGTTTCAAATATTTGAATTTAACAAATTGTACAAATTAAATCTTCTCATAAGATTGAATCTGATTAGACTAATTTTTAGCACTTTTGCAAAATTATTTGTTGATTAATATGCGTTCAAATTTGCACTATGGCACATTATATTCATCCCACTAATGTCCCTCATACACTTCTCTCAGTATTTCTTCTTTATTAAGCAAACCCTTTTCTATCTCAAAAAGTTGGTCCGCAAAATTAAGAACAGAATAATTTTTGATTACTCGTTTTTACTTTTGAATCCGTTCTCCCTCATGCAGAATCTCTTTATTTACAGCTAAATAACGCATTATTTCTTCACTTTGATGTTCTAAAAATTATTTTTCTCGTTTTTCATGTTCTTTTTGGGTCTTTAAAAATTTATCTATGAGTTCTCTGTCAGCTTTCTCCACAATAAGTCCATCATATCTTGTATTTTTTCTTATTTTACTCCTTGGTTTTTTAAGTAAAATGTAATCGATTCTTTTTTTTTTTTCCTGCAGAAAATCTAGGAATACTTAGTGGAGTAGTTTATTTTCATTTAGTTTTACCCTAATTTATTTAATATACGGCTCCTTTCTTTCTTTTTTCATGCGTGATCAAATCTGTTTTGATTGCCTAGTGGATAAAAATTGATGGAAAAAAAATTATTTTATAATTTTTATTTTTTTACCTTGCGTTTGTTAAATTTATATGAAATTATTTCCTTGGGATTAATCAAAAAATGGCAGTGTGCTTTTGAAAAAAAAGTATTTTACTTTTTGTAGGAATTAAACGAAATTGTGAATTAAAACTACTATAAATATCACAGAATCCAGATATAAAAATTAAAAATGTTCGTGATTGAATATTGAAAGATTCTAGTAAAATAAATGACCCAAAAATTACGATAAAAAAAAAGAGATTTCATCAAAATTCCTTTTATTCTATTACGCAGCACATATTATATTAAATACAAAAGATTTCTTAAGGTGTGTAATTTCACGAAAATAATTCTAAAAAATTAATTTATACAAATTATAAACATACTATTAATGGTTTCTGAAATTGCTTGGAATTATTATATGTCGATGAACATACAAATTTTTCTTTAAAAAAATATAATAGATAACAAAAACAAAAATCCTTTGTGTTACCCTCTGTTTTTTAAAAGTACACTCCCCCAATCAAAAATAAAATAATAATGATAACAGCTTCAGAAAAAAATAATCATATGATTTGATGAAAAGAAGCTAAAACCACATGTTTTTTGACAAATTGAAAGTCTAATCTTAGAGGTATTTAGTATATGGATGTATATTTTTCATTTCTTTTTTTAAATAAATCATCAGCAAACAAAGTCGATTAGTTATTGTAAGTTACATGTATTCCTCAACTTTAAAAAAAAACTAAGAAATATGGAATTAAAAAAATCGAAAATCTTTCCCTTAGACACATTGACTAATACGGTTATAATAGAGAAACTTTTCAGATATGGTTCCCTATTGGTTTTGTAAAATTGTGTCAGCAATTCTACAGTGAGTTTTATCAAAGATTCATTTAACACGAGAGAGTAACTCAATAATTTTTTGAATCGGAAGGGGAGCTCAGCCGGTTGATCTACCATCACCATCCCTCTTTATCATCATATCAATGAACAGAATTTATGAGTTGCTTATGAATGACTCGAATATTGAAAATGTAAAAAATTGATATACCTTACTGTGTTTCTTACGAGTTGTGAAAAAGTCTTACAAAAAGCTATTAAATCTTCCATTGAGGTTATCTAGATATTCTGGCGGAAGTCAAGACTTACGATTAATCTTGGGAAGACGCAAATTTTTTCGAACTGTCATGATTTTCTTAGGCTATACCTTGGTATCTTTTCTTTACTAACTTTGACCACTATTTAAAAATAAACTAAATGGAAATATAAAACAATATATTTTACTTATGTTAATATAGACAAGTGATTTTTTTTAAATTTCATTTGAAGAGTGAAATCCAACTTTATTAATGATATTAATATTTCATTTAGAACGTTCAATACATGGAAAATATATACACTAAACACATTAAATACAATATTTTATTAAAGAATTGATTCAAAAGAGTACAGTGATATTGGATAGGTTTCGTTATTTTCAAAGTTATTAATATATCTATATGCTAAGTTATCCATGTTAAGTTTACATCAATATAGATTTTAAATTTTTGACAAAGAGAGCTTACATTTAAATTATGTTTTCCAAATTCAATAAAACCCATTAGTAATAATACTTTTTTTTGCTTCAATTTATTTAAGCACCAACTATAAATATTCACTTTTATAATTTCATCCACATTATTTTCTAATTTCATTTTGATTTTTAATTTTTTTAGTTTAAGTATCCATATGAATATTTTCAAGAACACTTATATTTAGCTTCAAAATTTTCTGAACAGCATTTGATCTTCATATTATATTTCATAATCCTTTCAGATATTTTTTTTTGTAAAACACAATTTTAGGTTTATGAAATGAATAAGGAAATATACATACATATATTCTTTAATTACAAAAATTATCAAATTTAATTTATATTGAGTTTTTTTTTTAAAAATGATTTAAAAAAATATGAGCCCACAATCTATAAAGAAAAACGTATAACGTCATATTTATTTAAAAAATAAATAGATTGATATTTATTTACTTTATCAATATATCATAAAAATACCTTATAACTCAATACATTTATCAAAATTGAATGATATTGAATGCCCTTGTTATGTAAGATGAATACCAAAATACAGTAGGTACCTGCCTATTATATGAATAATGAATTCAAATCTTATAAAAGATAAATTAGCACCTCAAAAATTAAGTACTTAAACAAAAACTGCAAAAGTCTTTAACATGTAAACAAAAACAGTATTGGCTTGCATTGCTTTAGCTTTAAGTTACCAAATGCTGCACCACAATTCTACTACAAGCCAGTCCCTCCTCCAGCTTCATCAGGAAACTTTAGCTATCATTACTCCATATAAGATGGTTAATCTGGTTTAGATATCTTTGCTGATGAACAATCTGATAATGGAACCGTTTCTGGATCCTACAAGGTGGCTCTTCCCGATGGTTGCTCTTCTTGATTGTGGCATCAAGACTGTTATCTACACCGTAGTTGGAGACAGTGGACTCGTTATTTATGTTCAATACAAAGATGCTTCTGCACCATATCCCACTTATGCACCTTACTCCTTTTAAATCTATATATCTATCCGTTTAGCTATTATTTATACTGTATTGAATTATAATTAAAAAATATACTCGTATAATAATTTTTTTGTGTGTGTTAAGCGTATAAGTAAATATATTTTTTATTATTATTGTTTTAATTTATATAGTGAGGACTTGGATGTGCATATAATACTCAATTGATTTAAAAGTTTCCTCCGTTGAATTGGTTTTTATATAATACTCCTTTCAAAATTAGATTCGACAATAGTGTATCGTTGCCGAGTACAATTATGCTATAAAATGTATCAGAAGGAAAATATGAGAAATGCAATCCTAGAAGAGATTCCAACAAATGTTGCATAGACACTTTCAAATGGTTTATTTTTTAACATTTAGATGAATACGGAAAATTGTTTTGTCAAAATACACATTTTGTACAATTCCATTGTCTTGGGAATCCAAATACTATGAAGTTGTTTTATGTAGATTCATAAGACAATTTGTAACTCATTACCACAGATTTAACTCATTAAAAAAATTGCATTAAAAAAACGTCGTTTCACATTTTTAAACTGATATACGTGTTTATTTTTGGAAAAATATACATAATTGTCAACGAGATTATATGTTAAATTATTTTAACTACCCTTTTTATGTACCTGAGAAAAAAAGTTAAGCAAGACAAATTAGACAACAATTAGTGTTGAATTGGTTTATACAAAATAAAAGGACTGCTATCCTATTAATCCGTTCCAAATAAAATTTTTAAGTCATAGAACCAGTGTTATCGGTTTTTATAGTCACATAATAAACTAATGAAAAAGATAGGCAGAAGGGGAAAAGAGGAATCACTGATTAGAAAATCAGTCGTAGGACCGATCCAACAATAAATACATTTTATCAAATAAAAATAATTTTAATATCCATAAAGTCTATTAGGTTCATGCATGATTATAGTTTTTGTGATTTTTGTTAAATTAGAATTACAGTCAATTTTTTGGTAATAATTAATCAAAATTTAAGAATTTCGTTGTTTTTTTACATCAAAATGTGTTGTTTTTTTTAAATTGAGAATTACATTTAACCTAAAATAACTAACTTACTCTTTTTTCTAATGTTTTATCTTAATATTATTATTTCAAACATATGAACATTTACATTTCATAAAATCAAATAATTTTATAGCTCCTCTTCGGATCCAAAAAGTTATTCAGTTACTCTCTCCTGTTAAATGAATCTATGATTAAACACTCCGCAGAATTGCAGACACAATTTTACAATACCAATAGGGAACCATATCTGAAAAGTTGCTCTATTATAAACGTATTAGTCAATGTGTCTAAGGGAAAGATTTCGATTTTTTTAATTCCAGATTTCTTAGTTTTTTGTTAAAGTTGAGGAATACATGTAACTTACAATAACTAATCGGCTTTGTTTGCTGATGATTTATTTAAAAAAAAGAAATGAAAGATATACATCCATATACTAAATACCTCTAAGATTAGACTTTCAATTTGTCAAAAAACACGTGGTTTTACCTTCTTTTCATCAAATCATATGATTATTTTTTTCTGAAGCTGTTATCATTATTACTTTATTTTTGATAAAATAATGTCAAAGTCCTGAGTGTGTAGCTATGGGAGAGTGTACTTTTAAAAAACAGAGGGTAATGCAAAGGATTTTTGTTTTTGTTATCTTTTTTTTTAAAGCAAAATTTGTATGTTAATCGACATCTAATAATTCCTAGCAATTCCAGAAACTATTACCATAATTTGTATAAATTAATTTTTTGAGAATTACTTTTGCGAAACTGCTCACCTCAAGAAAATTCATGTATCAAATACGATATGTACTGCGTAATAGAACAAAAGGAATTTTAATGAGATCTCTTTTTTTATCGTAATTTTTTGCTCATTTACTGTACTAGAATCTTTCAATATTCAATCACAAACATTTTAAATTTCTATATCTGGATTCTGTGATATTCATAATAGTTTTAATTCACAATTTTGTTTAATTCCTACAAAAAGTAAAATGCTATTTTTCTTTCAAAAGCACATAGTCATTTTTTTATTAATATCAAGGAAATAATTTCAGAAAAATTTAACAAACACTAGCGTACAAAAATATAAATTATAACATAAAGCTCACGCAAGAAAAAAGAAAGAAAAGAGCCGGAATTAGGATTTAACAGAAGGAAAATGAACTACGTCACTAAATATTCCCAGATTTTCTACAGGAAAAAAAAGAAGAATCGATTTACTTAAAACCAAGGACTAATATGAAGAAATAAACACACGATATGATGGACTTATTACGAAAAAAGTCGGCGAAGAACTCATTGATAAATTTTTAGAGACCTAAAAAGAACATGAAAAACTAGAAAAATAATTTTTAGAACATCAAAGTGAAGAAATACTGCGTTATTTAGCTGAAAGGAAAGAGATTCTGCATGAGGGAGAACGGATTCAAAAGGAAAAACGAGTAATCAAAAATTATTCTGTTCTTAATTTTGCGGACCAACTTTTTGAGATAGAAAAGGGTTTGCTTAATAAAGAAGAAATACTGAGAGAAGTGTATGAGGGACATTAGTGGGATGAATATAATGTACCATAGTGCAAATTTGAACGCATATTAATCGACAAATAATTTTTCAAAAGTGCTAAAAACTAGTCTAATCAGATTCAATGTTATGAAAAGATTTAAATGGTACAAATTGTTAAATTCAAATATTTGAAACCTCATTTATTTTGGAAACATCAATATTTATGAAACTTTAGACAAATTGATAATATGTATTTATTTATACAACAAATCCTTCATAACTTTGAAAGGACAGTTGTTGTTCAAATAATGTTGCATATTATTATTTTGGTATACCCTGTATCATAAATTCCTTTTATAAGAATTTATATAGATTTTAACCTTGTAACGCTTACTTGGTTGATGCAAACTTAAAGTTTTCTGATATTTTAAATTTGAAATCTAGGTCTAATCTGAGAACAAAACTATTTCAGTAAGTTAAAGTCGAAATTTTTTATTTGATAATTTCTCTTCGGGCAATATGTAATTTAGTGATAATTAACCCCCTAAAATGAATTCAAGGAATGTTAAAAAAAAAAGTAAAAAAGCTATGGTACAAATATTGACAAATAAAATAAAAATAAGCAAAGACTTCCTTGGAAAAATATTTTGTTGCTAGTTTGAAATTGTAAAATCAATTTCAAATGTTTATAAAATTCAAAAACTTCCAGAAAAAGGTATTTAAAAAAAAACAAGTAATGCTTATTGCATTTGAAAATCTGAACATTTAATGATTTTCTTTTGTGTAATCTTTGAAAAATTTAAAGACATTCATTATTATTTTATTTTTTTTACTTAATGGTACTTTTGGCGTATAAAGTTACGTCATATCAAGGAAGTCCTTTTAATTATTGTTTAGAAATATACACATCTAGATATATTGAGTATACGTATCCTTGATATGAAATTACTAGAAAAAAAAATCATCAATATTAAATGAATGTACTCTCCACATATAATTTTTCTCTTTTAAAAACGAGTATCACATACATATATGTCATAAAACAAGTTTTTGTACGGACATTGTAATTTCACATTTATTAAGGAAATGCTACTCTACTTTAAGAATTATTTAATTGAATAAAAATGATTCCAACTCTGATTAAAAAATTACGATATTTTCCTGTTCGTTTTAAAACTTAGCAATGAAATCTTATTCCCTTTTTTACTTATGTATATTTTTTTTATTCGTTTTTTCTGATTACATAATTAAGTTCTTCTTTAATGGTGTGGCACCAGTCAAAAGTAATTCAAAGGAAGATAAGAAGCAATTTTCGACAAATATTTAATTAAACAATTTAAGTAGAAGCCACGTGATTCTTTCTTCATATAGTTTTAAGTTTTGACGAACAAACACATTACAAAAAAATAATAAGTATATTTGATGATGATTCATGCTCCATATTACCCTGTTTTTAAAAGAAAAAATGTTTAATCAATTGTCACACATTCCAATGATTAAGTGTTTATTAATTAATAATTTATTCATTTCATACTCAGGACCTTCATACCAGGAATATGATATTAATCAATCATTAATTAATAAAAACTTTATTAATGCAATCAGTAGCAAAATATTACAAATTTATCATTTAAAATTGAATTAATTTGAATATAAATTCAAAATTATATCATATTGAAATATTTTCAACAAGTTTTAAGTTAATTCCTCTCAAAAAGCAAGGATGGGATTTTCAGCTTTACTCTTTTCCTCCGTGGCCACTTGGTTCGTTAATGTCCCCAGGCGCAAATACAAAATTGTTATCATGGGAATAATCGTTTAAGAAGGATTTAAATATTTATAAATATCAATTAAATATCACTAAACTACCTCTTAAATACTTGGCATACTTTAATTATCTATATGCTAACGTTCACGAATGCAATTTTTGTGGGCAGAAGTAGTAATTGAAAATTCAATTATTTTAACATTGGAAGTTCTTAACCTGTGGATCCACTTTCATGATGCTTCTTTTAGGCTTTGATTTTTACAAACACAAAAATAAATAAATCAAGTGTGATTTAATCTAAATTGTATGAACTACGTATTTTCCTCCTAAAAGATTAAGATATCTCCTCATGTAAGCTTAAATGGTGTTGGGAGCATACGTGGGGGCTCTTTCATCAAAAGTACATAAATCAATGTAGGCCGCCGATGAGGGCCTTAATTGGACTCGTTATCAAATGTAATGAAGGAAGTTTTTCATAACTACTATTAAAGTAAGGGTCATCAATAATTCTGCAAATTCTGCAAAGATGCTGAATGTTTTACTGTGGTTTGAAAACTTATCTAGTATCACTTAAAAAACCATAGTACTTTCCTTTTTCATAAGTATATTGAGACTAGCTAAGGATTAACCAGCATTAATCGGGCTAAGGAGAAAGAAGGAAATCACATTGTGAAAGTAAAATTAATTCGAAAAATTAAAAAAATATTCAGAAAAGACTTTTATATACTAATAATTCTAATATGAATGTCTCTTTATGTTCGAAAAAAATCAAGATAATTCTAATTCTAATTATCTGGATTCTTCACATTATACCAATCCAGTTAAGTAAGATAATCTACAAAGTCTCATCATCGCCCCCCCCCCTCCCCCAAGAAATACTATATTTTTTTATAATTATATTCTTGTAATCTAAGTATTATTATTATGAATATAAAAAAAATAATGTGTTATAAACTTCAAATAACATACCAACAAATATTCATCTACAAAATTGTCTTGATGAGTAGTCAATTTTATATTTACTTCAAAAAATTCCAAAATCAAAATTTGCAAAAAAAACTTTTTTCCAATAATTTTCCAAAAATTAGTTAATAGCATTTATTGGAATTGTAAAAGAAACACAAACTAACCAATACTTTTCTCGTACTTGCAAGAACAAAAAAGTTATGAAGAATTATGTTTTGAAATAATAGCTATCAATAATTGGTTTATCGTTGCAAATATTGCAAAATTATGTAAATTGAAAATACTCCAATAACAATGTTGCGTTGGCATTTTTTGTGCAAAAAGCATCGTGTTGTGGCATTTTTTCTTTGATGAAAAAATGGAAAAAAAGAAAGATAAAATTGAAAAATTATTAAGAAAATGACGGATATTTCAGTTGTACATAAATTTATATGCAAACAAATCTTCAGACAAATTTCTACATACTTTATTTTATATACTAATCCCATATTCCATTAGAAGTTCATTTATTTGCCCTTGAAATAACCGAAATTGCAATTTACACCGATTTCTTTTTTTAGCCCATTACTTTTTTGATAAAAAACTCAAACCCCTATCTGGTCTCATTGAGCTGCAAAAAACCGTTTTTATGTTTTGGGTATAGCATAAGCCCCCTTATATGATTCCCCCAAAAACCAACATCCGTGTCTTAGCCTGTCCCAGCTCTAAAGATGGACCCTTTCAAAATTTTAGCTTCCTAGGTTCAACGGTATGGGAAATTATTAAGGACATCTACACACACAATCTCTCTTTTATATATATCCAGGTAATCAATAAAATCTAAGTTAAAGCAAAGTTAATAGAAGTAAATTGGGTTTAAGAATTAACTAGTATAATTTACATATACGTTATGTATTCTTTAATCAATTTATGCACACATAAACATTAACAACTTACCCAGACATAATTACCAAAATACAAGCAAAGAAATAATTCCTTATTGTTCAGGATGTAATAAAAGATGGTCAGGATTTACCTGAACGACACTATATATAAATTTAAAAAAAAGACAAAGCGGGAATATGAATACTTTTTAGAAATAAAAAAATGATATAATTATGCAATTTATACTTACTGATATATATTTTTTTTCTCAAAAATATTTAAGTAATTCAAATAATACTCTCAATATTCAGATACCATATTTCAAAAATTGCAAAAGAAGATTCTCAAAATATTTTCAAACTATGAAGTAAAGCGTCGAATTTATGTTTCAAACTCTGGTATGTAGCTATTGCACTTCACCACTTTAAGCATATAAGAATTAGCATAGCAGCATGTGTACCGAAATTGCCTGCATATATTAATACAGCATAAGATACATAAACGTATATTGTAGATATCTGCTAAAAAATTACCATTTTGAGAATATTTAAAATACAAATATATGTGACATATTAAGTTTACAAGGATAAATAAAACACCTTCCAAATTTAAAAAAAATCGACACACTCCTTTTTTTCGTTTTTACAAGAATAAAATATTTTATATTCAAAGATTTATTAAATATATGAAGTAATTGTTTGCATAGAATTATGTCTTTGACTTCAATTTCAAATGGACACATCAATTTTGTTTTTCAACACTCCAAGTAAAGATTGCAGTAAATTATTCAAGAATATTAGACACACTTTTTTATTTTGTAAATCATTTGCTTTCTAAATAAAGGTTTAAATAAAAAGATTTATGTTTTTTCTTTTTTTTGAAAACAATTGTAGGTTAAGTTGTAAAAATATAGTTTAGGTTAAACAAAAATATCACGTTATATATTTTTCTAAGTAATTAAAGTATAAGTTTCAATATTTTATAAGATTAAATGAGCTTATTCTAATACGCAGTCAACATAAAATGAAAATCATTTCCATTTTTATCATTAATTTTTTTACAATTAATCATACAACTTTAGTATCAAACCATTTAATATAACAAAGTATGATGAAAATTAATGATATATCGAGCAATCATTCGTCAAGAAAAATTTAATAAAATAAAATACGCCAGCCCATTTATCATCTACGCCTCCATACAAGATCCTATAAAACATGAAGTACCAAATAAATAATCAAGCAGTTTCAAATCAGAAGAACTAAACATGCATACAAAATCATTATTATCCTGCATTGCACTTAGCTTTGCGTTAGCTAATGCTGCACCACAATTCTACTATAATCCAATCCCTCCTCCAGCACCTGTTCCACCACCCCCTCCTTCAACAGCACCTACCCCAGTCTATGGACCATACCCACCCCTCCACCACCACCTCCTCCTCCCCCACCACCAGCACCTGCATATAGCCCCTATGGACCCCCTTCACCACCACCTCCTTCTCCACCTCCACCAGCAAACTATGCCTATTCTTACTCCGTATTAGACGCTGAATCTGGTGTAGATATCTCAGCAGATGAACAAGCTGATAATGGAGCCGTTTCTGGATCCTACAAGGTGGCTCTTCCCGATGGTCGTATCAAGGCTGTTACCTACACCGTAGTCGGAGACAGTGGATTCGTTGCTGATGTACAATACGAAGCTGCTCCTGTTTCTGTAGCTCCAGTTCAAGCTCCTGCTCCTGCACCATATCCAACATATGTACCTTACTCCTTTTAAATCCCTATTGTTTAGTGGGTTCACTAATATATATTTCTTATTATCAAACGCTTTGTTATTAAATAATTAACTTTGTTAGCACACTCTATACTTTACATGTATTCGTAAGAACATCATGAACACAAATTTTATTATAATATTAAAACGTTAAATAATTTTGTATACAAAAAGAAATTTAACGACTTACTTTATTATATATACATATATAAAAGAGTTAGATTGTGTATATGTGTGTGTATCTATAATGGGTGCCCACGCCGTTGCTTTTGGGGGTGCCATTTAAAGGAAGGCGTATTCCATCCCTAAAGTACCAAAATAGTTTGGTAGACTATGTAAATAGGAGGTTGAATAATGAATCAAAAAATGACTGGCGTACAAAAAATAAAGAATAATTGTAAAATAATTATGTTTTTCTAAGTGTATTCAAAATCAAAACAGTTATCATTTATGGAGGGTTATTTTTCCCACAACATTATTCAAAATATATTTTTTGTTTGGGATGACCAGTATTTTGTATTTCCAAAGACAAAATTGATGCTCCAGCGTCTCCGGATCTCAGATGGAATTACGAAAAAAATTCTGGTTGTTTGGGTTTTTCTATACAATTTCAATAATCTCTATTTTTTTTTGCAAATCTAAACAACATCGGGTAAACGTTTACAGGATAATTATCTATAGTATGTGATTTTAACCGTATTTTGAGTAAAAACTTTTTCAACTGATACTTACTACTTTAACTTTTTTTCATCTAGAGACTTAAACAAACGAACATCAGCTTATCGTAATTAATAAAGTAATGCATTTATAAGAAATTAAACTGCGTTAAGTTAAATAGAGTGGTAAATTTTAAAATATAATACATATATATACAAATATTAGAAAAACCAAAATGTGATTTTACGTAACATTTATATACGAGTTCATTTAAAAAAAATAGAAATCAAAATGTTACATAGATTCATTATAAGTCCATAAATATAAGCTAAGGCATTACTTCCGTGTAATTTGTATTTAGGGAATTCATCAAGGTTTTTATATATAGATTACCGGTTGAACATCAACTTTGCTAAATTGTGTCATATTTTATTTTGGCTTTTTACTTATTTTTACAATATAACTACGTATATAAGATAAATTGGAAGGAACCAATTTGGCGATTTTGAATAATTTACATTCTCTCCAAATATATGTATTATTAAATAACCTATTATATACTTGAAATATATTCATTTTATTGTTAGGCAGTAGTAATATAACGAAACTCAAATTAATGTACATGTTTAGGTACTTACATAAAATTTTTGGTACTTTTCCATACTATGTCTACAATAAATATACGAGAAAATTTTTTACTAATAGCATTTTACATGCATGTACATGAATTTTCTACATAATTTTTGCCTCAAGGTTCTTTCAATGTATTGGTTCTGGATTCTATAAGGCACCAAAAAAAAAATCCAAAAACGATTTATTATTTGAATTTTGAAGAAATTATAAATTGATGTGCTTAGCATTGGGTTTTTTCAATGTTTTCAATTTGTTAGTTTGCTTATTCAAAAGAAATAAAATAGTATTTAATTTTTATTAGTGGGAGAACATACAAACTCTAAATGGGATCAATTATTTATTTTCTCTATTGTAAATATAGAATAGTTTGTCCTTTATTTAAAAAAAATCCAATTTTGTGATTTTTAAAAAATGATTCAAAATTTATAGAATTAATAGAGAAAAACTGTTGTGGCAGCCTTAGCACCATACAAGGATATACTTGTGGTTAAATTTATACATTATATTATTCTCTACATAACTTTAAAGATAAAGATAAGGCTATTAAATGCATTCTGGACACTAAACTAAAGGTTCCTTTTCCCAGAAACGAGACTCTCTATTTCAACATAATCAGCCCCCTCCTAAAAAAATAAATTAGGGAAATTTTCAAGCAAAGTTTATGTTATACATTGGTTGTGTGTGGGATTATTAACCTCTATGAATTCCTTAAAGTATTGAGTCTGACCTCAAGCCTTTTTTTGTATACATAGTCTTTGACATATTTATAAACATTTGTATATATATAATTATAAAACTATCATTTTTATGGGAATTTAATCTGTTCAATAAAGCCAAATAGTGATATTGTATAACTAATTTAACGTATTACATTGGTAATATTTTGAAGTACCCAAGGCCAATAAGCACTCTATTGAAGCATTGGATATTACGCAGGATATTAAATAATTTGAAGGTAAAGTAACTTTAAAGTTTTTTTAAAGTTGGTGTATGTATTAAGCGATCTTCATTTTAGGACAGTTAGAAGTACGTATATTTGTATATTGACATGGTGTTGAACAGAGTTTAATTTCAAATTTATAATGATCTTTATACTAAGCTGTTTTTCGTGATTAAAATATCAAAATATTTATATATCATAAATTTGGCTTATCTACATTTTCAGAGGATTGTTACGTAGAAACTTGTTGATTGTTCATTGTTACTGATTATTTGATTTACTGAACTTTAGCAATTGGTATCTTTGCAATTTGTTTACTTATCTTAAAAGCAGGCGTAACTGTGGTAGTATTGGCCTATACGATACAGCGGGGGCGTCATGTGAACTTGATCCCATCCTATGTCACCAATGTTGTGTCTTGACGAAGGTTGCCGATATACCAATTATTTAATAAACGGAGGGATCCATGACGAACAAAAGAAATGTGGAAAAGGAAAGGCGTGGAAGAATAAGCAAGGCTTGTTTATAGGAACATCTATATTCTTATTAATACAAAAACCTACTCCTCTAGTATATACCTAGAATACATACTGGACACATGGGAATAGGGGGTGGAAGGGTGTTGAGAAACTGTTGTTTGAGACAATACAACTATTTGAATTGATACTAATATTGATATTTGACCCTAACATACATCTATTCACCAAACATTGTAAAAAGCTTCAGGTGCAAGATATATGAGTTTGAGCTGAATCAGTTCTTTGTTCTCTCTTTTTATTCGAGGCAGTAAATGAAAATCCATTTTTTGTGATTAAATATTTTAAAACTTTTTTTCAATTGTCCAAATTAATATAGTTCTGGACTTTTTGAAATATTAATTTTTAATATATCCAAAAATGTATACCAGGGCGAATACTCCCACAGTTACGCCTACTTTGAAGAAAATAAACAAATTGCAAAGATACCAATTGCTTAAATTCGGTAAATCAAATAATCAGTAACAGTGAACAATCAACAAATTTCTACGTAACAATCCTTTCAAAATGTAGCTAAACCAAATTTACGATCTTTAAATATTTTGATAAAATAAATCACAAAACAAAGGTTATCATAAAAACCTTTATAAATTTGTAAATTAAACTCTGTTTAACATCATGTCAATAAACTAATCCACTCCTAAATTTTCTAAAGTGAAGATTGCTTAATACATATGCCACTTTAGAGGTCCTTTACCTTCAAATAATTTAATACATTGCATAATAACCAATTCTTCAATAGGGTGCTTATTGGCCATGGGTATTTCAAAATATTTGCAAAGTAATACGTTAAATTAGTTATTCAGTGTCACTCTTTGGCTTTATTGAACAGATTAAATTCTCATAAAAATTATAGTTTAATAATTGTATATATATAAATGTTTATGTATATGTCAAAGAACATATTAACAAAAAAAAGCTTGAGGTCAATCTCAATACTCTAAGGAATTCATAGAGGTTAAGAATCTTACGCACAACCAATGTATAAAATAAACTTTGGTTCAAAATTTCCATACTTGGTTTTTTTTAGGAGGGGGCTGATTATGTTGTTATAGAGAGTCTCTTTTCTGGAGAAAGGAGCCTTTAGTTTAGTGGCAAGAATGAATTTAATAGGCTTATCTTTTTGTTTAACAATTCTTAGATAATAATTATACCTTTAAGTTAAACCAGAAGTATATCCTTGTATGGGCCAAGGCTGCCACAACAGTTTTTGGTCTATTAATTCTTTCAATTTTTATCATTTTTTTCTAAATCACAAAAGTGGATTTTTTAAATAAAAGACAAACTACTTGACATTTATACTAGAGAAAATAAGTATATGACCCCATGTCGAGTTTGAATGTTTTTCCAATGATAAATAATTTTTATAAGACTGTCTGACCCCTCCATTATCTTAACAAGCTTCTTTATTGAAAAATATTTGTTTTGTTTTGGCTTTAGTATTGGGATAATTGTCGTGCTGAAAGACCCATTACACTACCTCTTTTTTAGTGCCAAAGGAAGGGGTCTGTAAAACCAAGAATTCCCAGAAAAGATGAAAATCCTCTATTATGTCTTTTATGCGGTGTAGTCGTGACCAAAACATATTGTAGTCTTTGGGTTATAATCAATTCACTCCAATTTCGGAAAAAACTTTTTTTCTCAAATATAAATTTTTGACTTAAAAAAAAAATCCACAATAATTATATAATATTTTTTTTTTGAATAAGCAAACTAACACAGTTGAAACATTTAAAAACCCCCAAAGCTAGGCACATCAATTTAGAAATACTTCAAAATTAGAACTATATAACGTTTTTGTATTTTTTTTGATGCCTTATATAATCCAGAACGCGTACATTAATAAAAAAACCTTAAGACAAAAATTATGTAGAAATTTATGTACATGCATGTAAATTGCTATTAGGAAAAATTTTTGTGGTATATTTATACTAGAAATACTATGGAAAAGTATAAAATGTTAATGTTATAATATGTTATTAAATAATGTATATATATGGAAGGAATATAAATTGTTCAAAATTGCAAAATTGGTTCCTTTCAACTTCTCTTATATGCGTAGTTATATTTTACTAAAAAAGCCAAAACAAAATATGACACAATCTAGCAAAGTTGATGTTCAACCGGTAATCTATATATAAAAACCTTGATCAATTCCCTAAATACAAATTACACGGAAGTAATGCCTTAGCTTATATTTATATACTTATTATGAATCTATGTAACAACTCGGTTTCGACTTTTTTTAAATGAACTCGTATATAAATGAATATTACGTAAAATCACATTTTGGTTTTTTCTAATATTTGTAGATATATTTATTATATGATAACATTTACAGATATATTAAACTAAACGAAGTTTAATTTTTAATAAATTGCATTACTTTATTAATTACGATAGGCTGATGTTCGTTTGTTTAAGTCTCTAGATAAAAAAGAATTGAAGTTGTAAAAATGAGTTGAAAATGTTGGGATATCGTATTTTACTCAAAATACAGTTAACATGACTTAATATAGATAATTATCCTGCAAATATTTACCCGGAGTTGCTCAGATTTGCAAAAAAAATGCTTTGTTTTTACTAATTTTTCAAAAAAAACTAACAAATAGAAGAAATTGAAATTGTATAGAAAAACCCAAACTACCAGGATTTGTTTCGTAATTCATCTGAGATCCGGAGACACTGGAGCATCAATTTTGTCTTTAGAAATACAAAATACTGGTCATCCCAAGCAAAAAATATATTTTGAATAATGTGGTGGAAAAATAACCCTCCATAAAGGATAACTGTTTTGATTTTGAATACACTTAGAAAAACATAATTATTTTACAATTATTGTTCATTTTTTGTACGCCAGTCATTTTTTGATTCATTATTCAACCTCCTGTTTACATAGTCTACCAAACTATTTTGGTACTTTAGGGATGGAATAAGCCTTCTTTTAAATGACACCCCCAAAAAGCAACGGCATGGGCACCCATTATAGATACACACACATATACACAATCTAACTCTTTTATATATGTATATATAATAAAGTAAGTCGTTCAATTTCTTTTTGTATACAAAATTATTTAACGTTTTAATATTATAATAAAATTTGTGTTCATGATGTTCTTACGAATACATGTAAAGTATAGAGTGTGCTAACAAAGTTTATTATTTAATAACAAAGCGTTTGATAATAAGAAATATATATATTAGTGAACCCACTAAACAACAGGGATTTTAAAAGGAGTAAGGTACATATGTTGGATATGGTGCAGGAGCAGGAGCTTGAACTGGAGCTACAGAAACAGGAGCAGCTTCGTATTGTACATCAGCAACGAATCCACTGTCTCCGACTACGGTGTAGGTAACAGCCTTGATACGACCATCGGGAAGAGCCACCTTGTAGGATCCAGAAACGGCTCCATTATCAGCTTGTTCATCTGCTGAGATATCTACACCAGATTCAGCGTCTAATACGGAGTAAGAATAGGCATAGTTTGCTGGTGGAGGTGGAGGAGGAGGTGGTGGTGAAGGGGGTCCATAGGGGCTATATGCAGGTGCTGGTGGTGGGGGAGGAGGAGGTGGTGGTGGAGGGGTGGGTATGGTCCATAGACTGGGGTAGGTGCTGTTGAAGGAGGGGGTGGTGGAACAGGTGCTGGAGGAGGGATTGGATTATAGTAGAATTGTGGTGCAGCATTAGCTAACGCAAAGCTAAGTGCAATGCAGGATAATAATGATTTTGTATGCATGTTTAGTTCTTCTGATTTGAAACTGCTTGATTATTTATTTGGTACTTCATGTTTTATAGGATCTTGTATAGAGGCGTAGATGATAAATGGGCTGGCGTATTTTATTTTATTAAATTTTTCTTGACGAATGAGTGCTCTCAAGATCATTAATTTTCATCATACTTTGATATATTAAATGGTTCGGTACTATAGTTGTATGAAAAATTGTAATAAAATTAATGATAAAAATGAAAATGATTTTCATTTTATGTTGATGTGTATTGGAATACGCTCATTTAATCGTTTAAAATATTGAAACTTATACTTTTAAAATTTAAAAATATATATAGCGTGATAATTTTTTAATAACTTAAACTATATTTTCACAACTTAACCTACAATTGTTTTTAAAAAAAGAAAAAACCACAAATCTTTTTTTTTAAACCTTTATTTAGAAAGCAAATCATTTTCAAAATAAGAATTATTTATGATTTTCTAATGAAGATGCATTTACACAATTATAATTAAATATTATTGTCGTAACAAAAATCACCAGATTATATTTAACAATTATAAAATATTCATAACTTTAATCAAATCTAAAATAAAAAAATTACAAACATATATGAATAGTAGCAAACTTTCCTTTGAACTAACAAAAACACGTTATTTATTATTTTTCTAAAAAGTTTCTGTAATTTCTGCAAGGAACGAAAATATCTTAATGCATTTTATGAATGATATCTGAGGCTAAGTACGAAACACCCTCAATCGTCCTCGGGATCTTCAATTTGAACGCACAATATCTTGTCATTGCAGAAATTAAAATACCACGAATATCCTTTGCAACCACAGGTTCTCCTACAGTTATATTCTTTGGTAAGTACCTCTTAACAATTAATAAAGCAATCCTTATTGACCTAACTTGTTAGGAAATTTTCTTTATTTTTTGATAAAACCCCGAATAGAATTATTGCTGACATTGACATTTATACTAAACATTACATTCTTCTAGACCCACAGGCTTAAACTAATTAATGATCTCAGAATATGTAATTGTGGACATACCAAAAAAGTGTGTCTAATATCGTGGAATAATTTACCGCAATCTTTACTTGGAGTGTTGGAAAACAAAATTGATGAGTCCATTTGAAATAGAAGCCAAAGACGATATTCTATGCATACAATTACTTGATAGATTTAATAAATCTTTGAATATTGAAGATTTTTTTCCTAAAAAAGGAAAAAAAAAAGTGTGTCGATTTTTTTAAATTGGAAGGTGTTTTATTTATCCTTGTAAACTAAATATGTCGCATATATTTGCATATCAAATATTCTCAAAATGTTAAATTTTAGCAGATATCTACATAAACCATATAAGTTTATGTATCTAATGCTGCATTAATCTATTTAAAAGTAATTAAATTATCAACATTGCTTAATCTTTCATTTTATCAAGTTTATTCAAATATTACTTGTATCGTGTTGAATCATTAATAAAATATAATTTTTTTTTTTAAATCAACAAAAATAACATATTCAAAATTTTGGTTTAGTTTCGATTAACGTACAAGGAGAAACATAAGAATTTTCTGATCACACATCAAATCAAAAATGTATCACAAACATTTTCTAAACATTGATTCTTACACAATAAATTAAAAGTTGATTTTGATTGAGTATATCTATTGTTTTGAGCAGTAGTGTAGGTACACTAATTAATTTTACTCTTCCAAATCACAAAGCAGAAAACAAAGAAAAAACAATTTTTTTGCGTATTCATACCAATCTTAAATAAGAATGCCAACACTAGATAGTTATTTGCAAATTTTTATCAAATTCAAGTTTTATTCTCAGAATATTGATCCTTAATACTAAAGAAAGGGCCCTAGAAAAAAAGATCAGGACAAAGTGATCACCCTAATAAATAAAAATTTGATATTTTTCAAATATGACAATTTTTACCAAATTGAAAGGATATAAATGTGATCAACTTTATATTTGTAAAAATAGTAAAATAAGGAAAACAAAATTGACAAAGATATTCGGAAAACATTTAATCCATAACTAATACAATTATTAAGAGATTTTTTGTTTGTTTTTGTTACAACTTCTCAGAAAGACTAAAATGAAACAGGTGTTGCAGTTGATGGTGTGTATTCCATTATTTCCTTCAATATATTATTGTCGATTAGTTTATTTCTCAAGAGTCTAACCTAAGCTAAATATCTGATAGATTTTTTCAAACGCCCTGCAACTCATTATCTATAGATATTATCGACTTCCAATGCTATACTATAAATGATTATCTCGTTTTATACGCCATACTATACCACGTGAGTTATTTTTTTTTGTTACTAGGATAATGTTATTGGATTACTACTCGGTCCACAATAAAAAAATATTCCAAAAGTTTTTCTGAAGGACAAATTTAATTTTGACCTAAAAACTTTTTTTTCAAATATATTATGTATATATATTAAACAAAGCTTTGTGATATTTGATACAACATATATTTTTTGAAAATTATTACTTATGTTCACTTTTAAATTAATCATTTTCTCCGTTAATCTCTACAAGATAAAATGTTTTTAGAAAGTAGTGTAAATATTTTTTGCCTGCAGGCAGTAATTTTTTTTAATCTAAGGATAATGAAAATAGTCATTGACGGTATTATTGGTGGAACAGAGAGGCGTTAGAAGAGTAATTATTATTGTTCAACCTTCTGTTTAATTATATCCATAAATAAATGTAACACAGGCTAATTTTTACTCTTTACTTAATAGGGTTCGTTTCCAAATTTATAAAGTATTATGGTAAGGATGCCGAGGTATTCGAGGTTTGAGTAATACTTTTTTTTTGACAACAGCATGAATCATTAAGAAACTATGCAAGACTTTCATATTTATTTAACTATTGCTGATTAAAAAGTTATTGTGGCTTGCTTGTAGACACCATATCGTAAAAAGATGATGTACACATGTTGGGATGTATTAAAAATTAAAATTTCATAAATTCCAGAACTTTCTTTATTTGGAAGATTGAAATATTTAATCACAAAAAAATGGATTGTATTTTACTGCCTCAAATAAGAAGATAGTTCGAAACACAAAAGAATAAATAATGGTTTCACTCTTCAAAAATGCTTTAGAGTGCGACATTTGAAGAATGGAGGAAAAAACTTATTTACCTCAAACTTATTTATTTTACTTTTGTAAATGTTTGGTAAATGGATGTATATTATGCTCAATTCAAATGATACCATTATCAATTCAAAAAATTTAATTGTCTCAAACACCAGTTTTTTACCCTGTGTAATTGGAAAAGACAAAAGATTAGGCTTAGTCTCAGGACCGGAACAACTCTACAAAAAGTGGTACAGAGAAATCATTCTATAATTAATACACTTATATTATTATAAAATGAAATTACCAAAAGATATTTAGCCTCCAATCATAATCAAAACTTTTTTGAGATAAATCCTGAGCCCTGATTGCTTGGACCACTGCTAAATAATTCATTTTAATAGCAAATACATTAAAATTGACTAAAATAAAAAAGAGGAAATCTTCTGCTTTCACTGATATTATTTTTTTTTTGTTTTTTGGAAGAACGAATAAAGTGTACAAATATGATTATTTTAAGATTTTTCATGAATTATCATAGATGAATAACATAAAACAAGACTGGGTTTTATTTATCCTCGTTAGACAAAATTATATGTTATAAAAAAGAATTTGTTATATTCATCATTGTTGTACAGAAATAAACAGTTGCAAAAGTATTGATGATTTTAGAAAAAATGTCAAGAAAGAAATGGGAATGGAAAATTTGTAAGGGACAAAAATAGACAGATGAAAAATTTATAAAATTATTTGAAGCTGATTTAATAGAATTGAGTTTTGTACAGTATGTCTATTATATATGAAGGAGAATTAAGTGATTAGCACTTCTTCCAAACTAATTCCTATCGAATTTGCTTATTTTTCCTTTCTTAATATTCATTCATTGTTAATATTTATTTCATTAGCTTAAAATAAATTTCCATTTATTACACATAGTCACTTTTGCTTTCTTTTTCATTGCCATTACTCCACTTCCATTTTTGATATTTTTTTATTTGGAAAAAAAAATAAAAGCAGATTAGAAAATAAAAATTGTTCTTCGCGTATGTTATTTAACCTTTCACGTTTAATCCTTCTTTTATGCCATAAACAAATTCAATAACCATAATATGTCATCTGGTTTATTTTAACGTCCAACATTTAAATTATAATTATATATTTTTTATTCGTCAAAACAGCTTCATAAGGTACGTTTAGTTGCAACCACAATTATATCTAGGATATCTTGAAAAACACCATGTTCTCTTTTAAAATATTTAAAACTGAATATTGATAAGGAGTAAATAACCCAAAAATCCCTGTAAAGTAAATGTGTGATCAGGAAATTCTTATGTTTATCCTTGTCCATTTATAAAAACTAAAACTAACCTTTTGAAATAGTTATTTTTTCTTGATTTTTCTAAAGTTTATATTTTATTAATGATTCAACACCTATTCAAGTCCTATTTGAATAAACTGGATAAAATGAAAGAATAAGCAATATTGATAATTTAAGTAATTTATATTAAAAAAAATCAAATAAACTATGATTTTATGTGTTTGAATTAAAAAAGTACTTGTATGGATATATGAAAATTGCAATTTAAATTGTTAATTTATAATCTGCAGTTAAAGTTATTTAAATAATGAACTTGATATATAAAGGAAACCATATTTCTACACAAATAACTAATTTAAAGTGTCTTATATATTATGTGGACGCAAATTGTGAAGTACATACGTTTTTTGGAGTAAAGTTAATATTATTTTATTCATTTTATATTCCATCATCAACTATAGCTCTTTATCAACAACTGTTGTTAATAAATACAATAATTTCGATAGTAATATGTGTATTCTAAATTTTCATTTTCTTTATATATTTTTATAGAAACAAAAAAAAACATATGAGGATGATTAGAAAATAATAAATTCTTCCTCTGTTGTGTGGGATCAAAACATTTTTGGTCTATTTAATTGCATTTTGGTGCGTTTTATTAGTAAAATTTTACATGATACTTTTTTGATGATACGTTTTTTTATAAATAAGGTTTGTTTTGATACATTTTTTTTTCAAAAGTACTCATTAACGTACATTTACAAATTATTAGCCTAGAAAATATAAATAAAAGACGAGACAAAAAAGCAAAAACAATCAAACGACAATAACAAACAAAAAGAGCTCCTCAAAATTTCTTAATTTTTTATCTCCTCCCTCCCCATCAATCTTCTCGGTCAACCTTTGAAGGACTGGGTATTTGGCGATATATATTTAACTGACTGGACAGTATTGCTTCTGATATTGAAGCCTTACATTTCAAGGAAGCTAAGACAAATGTATCTCTAGCTTATTTATAATTTATCTGTCATATTGTTCTGTTGATCTTAATCAATTCATTTTTTTGTATTCAGTTCACACATATATTATAATTATTACTATTTTTGTAATGACAAAATTAGGTGTAAAATACTGAATTTAAACCAAAATATAAAACTCATAAAACATTTATAATCATAAGTAAAATATTGTATAAGAAAATGGCTAAGAAAATTCAACTGAAAGGCTTAAATCCACTTATATGTCATTTATGTTATATACCTTTACTCAAATCATTTAAAACTTGAAGTAGTAATTAGTAAAATTAAGCAAATTTATATCTAAAGTCAACCCTTTTCTTTTAATTGCATTTTTCAAACCAAGTATTAATTTATTTGGGCATTAAAAAAAATCATGCCAAAAGTAAATCATACAGTAAGTTTTTATAAAATGATGAAAATTCCCAAATTTGGATTTGTTCATTTTTTATCAAATAATTGATTGCTATACTTAAAATAAAGATTATAATTTTTACTTTAGATAAGTGAGAACTTCTACCATGGCACATTATAATATTATTGTATTGCTCTAAACATCCCTTCCTTTTTGAGAAAGGGATTTGTTTTATTAAAATATTTACTTGCATTGCTATTAACTTTCTTCTAACTTAAAAGTTATTTGGTTTATGTATTACACTGAACATACACTCATAATAAATCCGGAGCAATTGCATAGCATGT
Source organism: Lepeophtheirus salmonis (assembly GCF_016086655.4). NCBI lineage: Eukaryota > Metazoa > Arthropoda > Copepoda > Siphonostomatoida > Caligidae > Lepeophtheirus > Lepeophtheirus salmonis. Next base: position 11,732,571 of record NC_052144.2, read on the forward strand.
AGATAAATATACATTATAATTTATAAATATTGCATTGGAATAAAATTTGAACAAATATTCTTAAAATTAATCTTTAAAAAAACTTGGTAAACAATCTTTACATAAACAAACCAAAAACCACAACGAATATTTACTAAAGGGTCATAATTCACTTTTTAAAATATTTTTTGATAACGTGGAGCCGATGGAATATACTGGATTTCTTTTTCTTAAAAAATCCAGGATTAACATCCTTATTCAGACATTTTTATTGCGAGAGAAGCAATGTAGGTGATCTTACAACTCATGTTACCAATTATGTAGAGAAATAGATGCGATGTGGGATTTTCATTCAAGCATAGCTAAATGTAGTTCACTTTCTCTATAGTAGTCGTATTTTTTATCTGTATAAATGAAAATTGAAAGTAATAACAGTTGATAAAAAACATACAACACTCAAAAGATAAATTAATTATGAATTTATCTTTAATACAGTTTTTACAAAATGTGTTTAATAAAAAAATATTAATCACTTTTGAAATATCTAAATTTGCTCAATACTAACGATTCTGCCAGTAATTATTCATATTCCTTATTGAGCAAAAAAACTTAGTAAAATTTTACCCTAAATATTTCAAGTGCTCAACCCAATAAAAGGAAGTGAGAATCATACTAAAGACTGACCTAGTCCTATGGGCTTTACCTTTACGATGCATGATAAAATTATTTTTTCTTCAATCGGTCTTTTAAAATAGTAAATCTAGGTTGCAGCCAAAATGGAATGTTTTTGGCCAAACATTCCTGTGCCTTTTTTGAGGTATGTGCAGGCTCACCATACCGTTGGGAAAATTATATATTCATCAGGATAGTTGGACTGCACCCGCGGCAAAAGGTTTTCCTCGAAGGCAGTCAAATAGTCGGTTCTTGTGAGTCTGTATCAGACCAGAAACCACGCCAGAGGAGCTACCTTGCTCTAAGAGCCCTCAAATCCAAAGGACATCGCGCATGCAGGATGTTTTGTAGTACTAAGTGCCATCATTGATTCATAGATATCTCCGAAGCTGAAGTATATGTCATTATGCCTGTTCTTCACAGGGTTGACTGACAAGGTCTTGTCATCGCTGAAGATTACTACCTGTTTAGCTGTGGCATTCTTAAGATTATTTCAAATAGTATTGCAATAGCAGAGGTGAGTTTTTTTCATTGCAATTATCAAAAGTGGCCTCTCCCGCCTCACAAAGATATTAAATACACTATTTAAGTAGCTTTTTTGACAGTCTTATGTGAAACTTCGACGTACCTAGCATGGGTTATTGAATTGAGGGGATGGCTTAAGCTGTTTTCTTTAACTCCGCTGGACCAGTTTTGCCTTTTCGATGGATCCTTTCTTTTTTTTATATTATTTCGGGCTTGTTAACGGCGTATACAGTGGTCCTGGCTACAGTCAACTACTTGTATACTTACATTGGGAGTTTGCACTAATGGAATTCGTTGATCACATTTTAGTGTCATTAGATATAGAGCTCAGATTTGTTTTGTTTAGTAACTATTTACTTATAATATAATATATCGGTATATGAATTAATTTCAATTACTCAATCCTAATTAAGTATTGCATTTGTATGCGATCATATTTCCATGGACCACCTAGTACTATATAATCACAGTATGAATTTGCCATAAAGATAAAATTGAAATTGGCTGAAAATTTTTATTGGTATATCTCTAAATTTATTTTAAGGTGAATTATCCAAATTCTTCATTTAATAATTTTAAAGGTTGTATGGGTTAAATATTTATTAAGTATTTACAAAGAATATACATTTTTATTTAATTTAACATCATGAACACGTAGCTTTTTGAGTAATATGAACTATATATTTTTTTAAATGTGACAGAGTGATGAATTATATTCCTTAATTCTGTAGTATTTTGTGGTTATACAAATAAATAAAGACATGCATAATGTACATGAGTGTCCTCATAGTTTATGTTTGAAGTAAGATCAAATAACAAGAATTTTTCCCTTTTTTATAAGCACCACTTTTTTTGTTGGTGAAACAATTTTCTATGTCTTTGAGGAATTTCAAGTACCAGTTCCAATATCTGTTAAGTATAATGCCATATTAAACGCGTTAGAACTCTAGTAAAATTATGGAACTGTGCAGCATTAGTTCACAGATTGCCTTTTTAACAACTTGCCAAAATTGATAATACTCTTACATTAAGCTTGATTTAAAATATTTTTTGGAATGTTCTTTATATAGGAGTATTTCTAAGCTATCAAAAAACCCACCGTTGATCTGGTATTCCAATATCTAGTGTACATTTTCGAAAGTTTGGCCTCCTTTATGATAAAAAAGATCAAGTTTTTTAATTATGGATTTTCCTTCATCCTTAAGGTGTATCCTCCCATTGATAGTTCTAAAGTATAAAAAGTATCCCTCACAGTATTCCAACAAAATATATTTCAAAAATAAATATTTAGTACATACATTTTTATTTAATTTGAAATCATGAACACGAATATTTTTGAGTAATATGAACTATATATTTTTTTAAATGTGATACAGTGAAGAATTATACTCCTTAATTTTGTAGTATTTTGTTATTACACAAATAAATATAAACATGCATAATACCTTTTATCATAAATTTATGTTTAATATTTAGTGAGTGATTCCAAAAGAAACAAGTCAAACTATTTTAAACGGAAATGTATTCTGTAAATGTGACTCTTATTCTAAAATTTGAATATAATCATTTTTTTTATATTTATAGATTTTTTTTATTCTGTTAAATATTTTAAAAGGGAAAAATATATTGAGAGCACCCACTCTTCAAAAAGAAAAATAATATTAATTTCGTAGCGCTTGCAAAGGAATGCGCGTAAACTCAAATCCTATAAAACATGAGGTAGCAATTGAATAATCAAGCAGTTTTAAATTAAAAGTCCTTAAGATGCATACAAAATCATTATTGTCCTGCATTGCACTTAGCTTTGCTTTAGCTAATGCTGCACCACAATTCTACTATAACCCAATCCCCTCTCCAGCACCTGCTCCACCATCCCCTCCTGTGCCAGTACCTGCACCAGTCTATGGACCATACCCACCCCCTCCACCACCACCTCCTCCTCCCCCACCACCAGCACCTGCATATAACCCCTATGGACCCCCTTCATCACCACCTCCTCCTCCAGCTCCACCAGCAAACTATGCCTATGTTTACTCCATATTAGACGCTGAATCTGGTGTAGATATCTCTGCAGATGAACAAGCTGATAATGGTGCCGTTTCTGGATCCTACAAGGTTGCACTGCCTGATGGTCGCATCAAAACTGTTACATACACCGTTGAAGGAGACAGTGGATTCGTTGCGGATGTTCGATACGAAGCTGCTCCTGTTTCTATAGCTCCAGTTCAAGCTCCAGCACCAGCACCATATCCCACTTATGTACCTTACTCCTTTTAAATCCATATTATTTAGAGGCTTAAATAATATTTATTTCTTATCGATTATAACCTTTTATTAAATTATAATAGTGTAATTTTGTAAGCAGAGACATTATGTTACAATGCTAATATGTTATTAGTTTATTAAGTTTGTCAATTTTGAGGACTTATAAATATACAACTACATTTTGTTTTAATTATTTTTGTTTATTATTTTAAATTGCTTTTTCAAGCAAAAGAAACTTTTTTTTCCAAAATTTTCCGTCACTAAAAAAAAAAGATCCAATTTTTTTTTAAAGATATCTTTATATATACATATATAGACAATAAATATGAATTTTTAAATCTGTAGTCATAAAGCTAATATTTTCACACTCCATGAGGTTGTTGTCTAGTTACAATTTAAACTTCCTTCCATTTAATCTATGTCCAAAAGGAATTGCTTGCACCTTTAGGATCGAATGATAACCATTCTGAAGGAATTAACTTCCAATTTCTTATAAATGCTAGAAAGAAACATTACATACAAAATTAAGTCTGACCATAGCAGCTGGATTTCTACAGACAAAAAATAAAAATAAATGTTCATCTATTTGTTTCATAATAATTTACATCGTGATAAAGTAATAAAAATTTATGACAATGACGAAAAAGTAGTTTTGAACAAAAAAAAAATCTCGTAGTGTATAACAGAATGCCAAATATATTAAACAATAATATTTTTGTGACTTCTTTGTGATTTTATAAATCTATATTGTCCTCAATAGGACTTCAAAAAAAGTCTAAAAAGTCATACTAACTTCATTTATATATAGTCGTAGTTAATTTTTTCCAACATTTGTCGACAGAGAGTTCACACTAGAACGACGGATAGTAAAGACCCCCCTTAAACAACGGTGGATATCAAAAATAATACCATTTATTTTTTTATATTTGTAACTGTTAGTGGTTGATAAAATTAAAAGTAATATGTTCATTTTTATTTTCTCTGAAGATGTATTATTTATTTAAACAAATAAACATAACATTTATAATAACACATAGGTATTAAGAAATTAGCATTTTTTACAAGATACAATTGTTTTTTCAGTACCAATTGCATACCAATTTTTTACATTTACAACAGGTTTTACTTGCTAAGCGCAGTGATTTTCTTGTACAATTAACTGTACACCAGCTTCTATTTTTAGTTAAACAGTTTGATTGTGATTGAAATAATTGATTATTTTTTTCTATATCATCCTTTGATTCATCATCTTCACCTATAAGTTCGGAAATCAAATTAACAAACAGTACAGTTATCATACTTGGGTAAACTAAACAATATGATATTTTAAGATTGAAATAAATCCAAGACAATATATTTAAAAGAAAAAATAGTATGGTGCTTCTTTGTTGTGTTGTTTCATTTTATTGTATAAAAAAAATTAATTGAAAATTATTGAAAAAAATGTGTTTTTATTTAAAAAGGTCATAACTTCCTAAAATATCCATTATATATTTTTGACTTTTTCTTCTATAATTTCTTAAAAATTGTCCAGTTTAAAAAATTGGACAATTTTCAAAAACTATTTAAAGATATGAACATCTATTTAATATTCTACGACTCCTATATACCGGATGCAATATTGAAATATGAACAATTACTACTTTTAATCTTTAATTATATATTGTTCTCTAGCCAATATTAAAAGTATTGACAAAATATATAAACCATCGTCTGAAGAAGCCTATTGAATAATTGATACGTCTTTTAAAATAATACTTTAGACAAATTGGCGTCGTGTTCGTTTACAGTGACCTTTACAGCCATGATGTTTTTGATTATAAGGGGGCAGGCCTATATCACATACCTATTTCTGTTGTAAAGAAATGTATATTATCGTTCAACTATATTTGAACAGAATTGACAGTGTAAGCCAGAGAGCTATCTTGTAGCAGGGTCACATAATCATCCAGGAATTTAACTGTACCCAGATTTTATTTCCTGCATCATGAAGTGATTGGATCTTTCCTCGAGGGTGACTTTCAGAACCCATTTTCTTGTTATGTGAAAAAATGATAAATAAATGAAATTTCTGGAGAGTGCATTGAAATCTTCAACGTGCCTAACTTTATTTTTTGACCCTCTCTAAAAAAATCACTAGAATTTCTGAGTTGGATAATAATCTAGTGTAAAGATGTCAACATCGACATCAATGTCATTATCATTTTAAAACTTGAATTACTTATCTTTATGTATGAAGGTATAAAACAAGGTCTCCCATGTGCATTTGAGTACGAGTAGGCTATTATTACATTAATAAGGAAATGCAGTTTCTTCAAGATTCTTACATATTTTTTTTTTAGATCATCGAGAAAGAAAGATTTTTCTCAACTTAGAAAATAATACATTCTTCCTGGTTGACTAATAATTAACCCATTCCATGCGATAGGTTTATTAATTTAAAACTACAGAATGTAGGAGAAATTTTTGGTCAATTATTTGGCATTTAAATTTAGTTTTTGAGTAATATTAAAATACTTTTTTTTTATCGTTGTCGTGTTGTTTCTTGCTTTAAGCAAATATAATCTAAAAAGCCGTTGCTACCAGTGTTACAATTTCATTTTACAAAAAACTTTTTTTATTGTTATACAAGTAATAAGTAATTTACAAACAACTTCCCAGACATAATTATACAAAGATTATTCGAACTGAAATGATTGAAACAATAGTGAAACAGGTAAACTCTGATATTTCCGATGCTGAAATGCATTAATATTTATCCCTTAGCCCATATTAACAAGATAATTCTTAGAAGTCATTGTTTTTTGATATTCTTTGATAATATTGGCGATTTTGAAAGTATTGCAACTAAGCAACATTATGAAATAAAAGTTTTTGCATGTCACTGCAAGATTATTTTTAAATTTTAAGAAAATAAAAAACCTGGTTTGTTAAACAAAATTGTTTCACTATGCTGTTGCTTTTTCAGTTTCTATTGCCTGACCGCTTCAAGTTTGAATGTATATTATTTTCCAATGGAAAAATATGGTTAAATAACTTATAAGTTAATGACTAAACTATGTAACATTTCTAAACACTAGTAATATTAACAACTAATAAATTACCTTGTTTTAATACTGTGACTTAAACTCAGGAATGTTAATCTATTGTAAAATAATTAAGTAATAAGTGATACGTTAAAGAAATCAAACGTTAGTTGGTTTTGTTAACCTTCCCTTAGTGAACTTCTTCTTAATAATGATATAAGAAAAATAGTTGAACAATTTTAATGATTACATCATATACAGTATGTCCAACAATTGATAGTGGTATTAAAAATATCCATTTTATAGTTAAAAAAATATTTTTGGTCGGAATAAAATGAAATTTGGCTGTTACAATCCATAGGCAATATTGAATTTTTCTGATTCAATAATTTTTGATGATTGCATCATACATCAGTATAAAAGGACTCAAAAAACACCACAGCATAATAGTTGAAAGTCAATATCCGAAATGGTGAAAGAGCACTCTTTTGAGACTAGGGCCATGGTTGTTACGTAGTTAAAGGCCGTCACAGTTGGTTTCGTGAAATCAGGTGAATATCTGACACTGCCTGGTGGCTAATAACGGCCCAAACCAGAATTTTCATAGGAATTTTCATAGTGTGAGTGGGTTCAACATCTCCTTATCTCTTGCAAATCCCGATCCGTTTGAGGATTTGGCTCAAATAAACTTTCATCACTGAAGAGGAAACATTTCCTGTCATTTGCAGTCTACTGTTTCCGCTCACTACATAATTCAATTGTTTTCTGAATGTTTGTAGCACAGACGAAGTTTGTATGGCAATACATTCAAAGAGTGCCTCAAGTAGTTGTTGGTAGATGACTGGGATATTGAGTAGCCCTTTGAAGTCAATCTTGCTGCAAGTTTCCTTTTGGATTACCTCTTTTTGGTGAAAGATTTTGAAATCACCAGTTTGGGAACTTGACTATTTTCTTTCTTTCTTCCTCGACCCTTCTGATTTGTTTGCCCGTCCTTTCCTTTTCTTAAAACAATTGGCAACGGTCCTGAGAGGAATCTGTGACCTTTAATTCACGTATCTCTGGCTGTTCAGTACGAAGCTGTTCCTGCTTCTTAAGCTCCTGCACCATATCATACTTATGTACCTTACTCTATTTAAATCCATATTATTCAGATTTATTTTGGTTTTAATTTTTTTAAATATATGTTTCATCCAATGTCCCGCTACAATGTAAAATTTAACAAACAAAAAAACAAGACAAGTAACACTGACATAAATTAAGGTGTTAATACTTCCTCGATTAGGATGATTAAAAATACCATTGGTTCCTTATCACTAATCTTAATGGTATCTATAAGTGTTATCTAAAAGTTTATTTCTCAAAAGGTTCCACAGTTCGACGTCCTGATTCTGATTCTTTCAGGCCTAATTTTAATAAAATTGTAGACGCCAACTCCCTAAATAGTTTTGTCTTGTGACATATTAAATTGGGTATCAATTTCTCCACATTCAATGGAAATATTTTCAATTTCTATAAAAAGCAAAAGATATTCATTAAAAAAAAGTTTGGTGACCCCTGTAATAGATTAACAAATTAAATTTTTATTGAGTGGAATGAAGTTTATAATTTGTATACCTTTTTTTATGTGTGCCATAAAAAAATTATGATGACCTTTCAATTTGCCCATAACCTATTCTTCAGATTTCAACGTTGCACCCGATATGTAGTTGATGTGTGTCTTTGATTTACAATTAACAACAAGAATGGGCGTACTTTTTATTCAATGTCAATATCCTTTCCAAACTTGAATTACATTCCTCAATGTATAAAACAAGTTTTTCTATGAGCGTCATTGTACGTGTAAAATATTGTATTCAAAATTTACATTTTCCTTATATATTTTTATTGTAAACAAAAAAAAACATATGAGAATGATTAGAAAATAATAAATTCTTCCTTTGTGGTGTGGGATCAAAAAATTTGGTCTATTTAATTGCATTTTTGTGCATTTTATGAGTAAAATTTTACATGATACTTTTTTTAATGATACGATTTCATTATAAATAAGTTTTTTTTTGATGCGTTTTTTTTCTTCAAAAGTACCAATTAACGTATAATTACAACTTATGGGCCTAAAAAAAAATACATAAAAGATGAGACGAAAAAAAAACAAAAATCAAACGACAATAACAAAAAAATGAGCTCCTCAAAGTTTCTTAATTTATTCTCTCCTCCCTCCCCATCAATCTTCTCGGTCAACCTTGTACATCTGAACTCATTTAGCGCAGCCAAAGCTAAACAACTCTTGGGGAAAACATCATGGTACTGTGATATAGACAACAAACACTGCAATTTGATTACAACTTTCGACACCACTCGCTCGAAAGGCATTTTTTTGTTTTGAAACAGTCAAGCAATGAGAGAATATGAGGGAAAAAGACGTCGTGTATCTGACTTACTGGACACATATATATAGTAGGGTGTAAAACGGTTTGGTATCTTGAAACCTGTACTATTTTTATATAAAAGTTTTCAATATATAATTAACATTACAAAAATGATACAGATATCAAAAAAATCATCTAACCTTAGAGTTTTATAGATTTACACGATTTTCAGGGGAAGAATTGCTTCAACACATAAAAACTTTACTTTTTAGCAAAGATGACTAATTCTAATACTATAAGCTGTATGGTAATTCCTTATTTATGCCAACTAATTTATGTGATGGAATCATCAACCTTACCAACAGTTGCTTAAGTTTTGATCCATTTTCATTATATCAAACTTGTTTCAATACATTATAATCAAATACAAGGCAAGGGAAGTTTATACATGAAGCAAGCTGGAGTTATTATCGAAAAAGTCCAATTGGTTTCGAAAAGGTGCAACTTACATACAGTTACAAAAGATCGCGCAAAACTTACCAAGTAATACAAGGAATGACAAGCTCTAAATATACAAAAAGAAAGGAAATCAGAAGTTCATTTATTTCTATCTTATTGACACATCAACACTCCTGGATTACTTTTGTGGGGTGTCATTTAGGGAATCACAATTGCATCCCACAATAGGATGTCGATCATCTCCAAGGTCTAGGCCAAAAACCATGCAGACAAAAATAGTTCTATCATGCACCAGTTTCAGGCATCGTATTGAGCTTGGCATTGCCTCTAATGGAGATAATGTAGTATTGCCTTTAGTTTTAGTATAGATACTTTTTTCAAATCAATAAATAAAGTTATGAGTTTAGGAACCAAACAGTTTCCTTATTACTGACAAGAAATAATTTGCTTATGACCCCTGTACATATAAGTATGATTTCTCTTATCTAGATGCAATATTTATTTATTAATTTCTGTCATCTATCGTAAAGCATAATATATACTTTTTATTACATATTTAGTGAGGGGGTGCATTACTTAAGAGTCTACATCGAGTGGAGAGTGTTGTTCACTTCAAAATTATGCTCCCTAGGAAAAAGTGAGTATCTCTTAAAGTTTAAGGTAAACAAGTACATATTAAATCTCATTAGGAAATGTTTTTGTAATCGTTGATGTTGCTAAGAATCAATTTTTATTCTTTTCAATGTTTTCTAACACGTTTAATATATCAATTTTAAACTCAATGTCAAATAATATGACGTAAGTACCAAAAAATAAAAATGAGGGAACATATTCTAGTTATTATAATACTTCACAAAATAAGAATATTATCTAAAATCTTTTGTGTAAGAATATTAGGCCGGATTATTTAACCATCTATTGTTCCACAGATATTATATATTTGAAGATAATATAGTTGAAAAGAAGTGCAAGACCCCGACAATACCTGATAGAGTTTCTAAGTATAACAAGCTCATAGGAGGAGTGGATCTCTTGATTGCAATAAAATAATTATGTAGATATTAATATATGAAGGACTAGGTATTTGGCGATATATATTTAACGGACTGGACAGTATTGCTTCTTATATTGAAGCCTTACATTTAAAGGGAGCTAAGACAAATGTATCTCTAGCTAATTTATAATTTATCTGTTATGTTGTACTGTTGATCTTAATCAATTCATTTTTTTTGTGCTTATTGAAATAGTTAGTATTTACTCTTACTTTAAATTAATATTTAGTTCACACATATATTATAATTATTATTATTTTTTTATTGACGAAATTAGTTGTAAAATACTGAATTTAAACCAAAATATAAAACTCATTAAACATTTATAATCATAAGTAAAATATTGCATATGAAAATGGCTAAGAAAATTCAACTGAAAGGTTTTAACCCGCTTATATGTCATTTATGTTATACACCTTTACTCAAATCATTTAAAACTTGAAGTAGTAATTAGAAATATTAAGCAAATTTATATCTAAAGTCAACCCTTTTCTTTTAATTGCATTTTTCAAACCAAGTATTAATTTATTTGGGCATTAAAAAAAATCATGCCAAAAGTAAATCATACAGTAAGTTTTTATAAAATGATGAAAATTCCAAAATTCGGATTCGTTTAGTTTTTATCAAATAATTGATAGCTATACTTAAAGTAGAGATTATAATTTTGTCTATAGATAAATGAGAACTTCTACCATGGCACATTATAATAGGGTGTATCCTCCCATTGATATTGCTAAAGTATATAAAAAGTATCCCTCACAGTATTCCAACAAAATATATTTCAAAAATAAATATTTAGTACATACATTTTTATTTAATTTGAAATCATGAACACGTATCTTTTTGAGTAACATGACCTATGTATTTTTTTAAATGTGATAGAGTGAAGAATTATATTCCTTAATTCTGTAGTATTTTGTTATTACACAAATGACTATAAACATGCATAATACCTTTTATCATAAATTTATGTTTATATTTATTGAGTGATTTCAAAAGAAACAAGTCAAACTATTATAAAGGGAAATGTATTCTGTAAATGTGACTCTTATTTAAAAATTTCAATATCATCATTTTTTTATATTTATAGATTTTTTTTATTCTGTTAAATATTTTAAAAGGGCAATATATATTGGGAGCACCCACTCTTAAAAAAGAAAAAGAAGATTAATTTCGTAGCGCCTGCAAAGGAATACGCGTAAACTCAAATCCTATAAAACATGAGGTAGCAATTGAATAATGAAGCAGTTTTAAATCAAAAGTCCTTAACATGCATACAAAATCATTATTCTCCTGCATTGCACTCTGCTTTGCGTTAGCCAATGCTGCACCACAATTCTACTATAATCCAATCCCCCCTCCAGCACCTGTTCCAGCACCCCCTCCTCTACCAGCACCTGCCCCAGTCTATGGCCCATACCCACCCCCTCCACCACCACCTCCTCCTCCCCCACCACCAGCACCTGCATATAGCCCCTATGGACCCCCTTCACCACCACCTCCTCCTCCAGCTCCACCAGCAAACTATGCCTATGTTTACTCTGTATTAGACGCTGAATCTGGTGTAGATATATCTGCTGATGAACAAGCTGATAATGGTGCCGTTTCTGGATCCTACAAGGTTGCACTTCCCGATGGTCGCATCAAAACTGTTACATACACCGTTGAAGGAGACAGTGGATTTGTTGCTGATGTTCGATACGAAGCTGCTCCTGTTTCTATAGCTCCAGTTCAAGCTCCTGCACCATATCCAACATATGTACCTTACTCCTTTTAAATCCCTATTGTTTCGTGGGTTGACTAATATATATTTGTTATTCTCAAATGCGTTGTTATTAAATAATAAACTTTGTTAAAACTCTCTATACTTTATTTTTATTCGTATAAACATCATGTACAAAAATTTTATTATAATATAAAAACGTTAAAAAAAATTTATACAAAAGGAAATTTAACTACTTACTTAATTATAATTACATATCTAAAACAGTTACATTGTGTATATGTGTGTGTATCTAGTATGGGCGCCCAACCCGTTATTTTTCGGGGGTGTCATTTAAAAGAAAGTTTATTCCATACCTAAAGTACCAAAATAGTATGGTAAACTAGATAGGAGGTTCAACAATAAATCAAAAAATCACTTGCATCTCAAAAAAAACAAAAAACAATTATAAAATAATTACGTTTTTCTAAATGTATTCAAAATCAAAACATTTATCATTTATGGAGGATTATTTTTCCCACCATAATATTCAAAATATATTTTTTGTTTGGGATGGCCAGTATTTTATATTTCCTCAGAAAAAGTTGATGTTCTATCGTCTTCGGATCTCTGATGGAAGTATGAAAAAAATCCTAGTAGTTTGTGTTTTTTTATACAATTTCAATAATTTCTATTTGTTAGTTTTTTATGAAAAATTATAAAAAAATTGTATTTTTTTTTTTGCAAATCCAAGCAACATCAAATAAACGTTTGCAGGATCTATTTTAAGTGATGTTAACTGTATTTTGATTAAAAATTTTTTCAACTTTAACTATATTTCATCTAAAGACTTAAACAAACAAAATCAACCTATCGTAATTAATAAAGTAAAGAATTTATAAAAAATTAAACCTCGTTAAGTTAAATATAGTGGTAAATGTTAAAATATAATATATATATATACAAATATTAGGAAAACCAAATTGTGATTTTATATAACATTGATATATATACAAGTTCCTTTAAAAAATCAATTAAAATAATTTAATTGTCTCAAACAACAGTGTTTTACCCTTTGCAATAAGAAAAAAACAAAGATAAGGCTAAGCCTCAGGGCCTGAACAACTTTTAGAAAAAGCAGGACAGAGCAATCATTCTATTATTTAAACACTTATATTATTACAAAATAAAATTAGAGAAAGATATTTAGCCTCCAAGCATAATCAAAACTTTTTTGAGATAAATCCTGAGTCCTTATTGCTTAAAACACTCCAAAATAATCCCGTTTTATAGAAAATACATTAAAATTGACTAGTATAAAAAAAGGCTTCAGCTTTCACTGATATTAAATATTTTTTCATAGATGAATAACAAACAACACGACTGGGTTTTAATTTATTTTTCGTTTATCCTCATTGAAACAAAATTATATCTTATAAAAAAGTATTAATTATGTTCGTCATTATAGTACAGAAACAAACTGTTATATAAATAATTCTGATTTAAGGAAAAATGTCAAATTATTTGAAACCGATTTAATATAAATGAGTTTTGTCCAGTATGTCTAATTATACTATTATAATTATAAGAGAATTAAGTGATTAGCACTTCTTCCATTGTAATGGCTATCGAATTTGCTCATTTTTTCAATTTTCTTTATATTTATTTATTGTTAATGTTTATTACATTAGATTAAAAAATTTCCATTTTTTACTCTTTGTCCCTTTTCCTGTTTCCCGTTGCCATTAATCCACTGCCATTTTTGAATTTATTTAATTTAGAAAAAGTAAACGCAGATTAAAAAATAATATTTGTTTTTCTGTACCATCATTATAATATAATATGATGTGTCTGGACGTCTTACAATTGAAGTATAATTTGATATTTTTTATTCTTGAAAACAGTTTCATAAGGTATGTTTAGTTGCAACCACAATTGTCTATAGGATGTCTGAAAAAAAAGCATGTTTTCTTTTAAAATATTTAAAACTGAATATTGATTTGGAGTAAATAGGTCAAAAATGATTATAAAGTAAATGTGTCCTCAAAAAATTCCTATGTTTATCTTTGTCCATTTACAAAAAAACTAAAACTAACTTTTTGAATTAGTAATTTTTTGTTGACTTTTGTTTTTTATTTATTTTTTTTACACGATATAAGTGCTATTTGAATAAACTTAATAAAATGAAAGATAAAACAATTTTGATAATTTAATTTTTATCTTTAAAAAAAATTTAATTAACTATGATTTTATTGATTTCAACTAAAAAAGCATTTGTTATGGATATATCAAAATTGCATTTAAAATTATAAATTGATAATCTGCAGTTAAAGTCATTAAAATAATGAACTTAACTTATAAAAGGAAGCAATTTCTACACAAACAAGAATAAAAAACGTCTTATTCATTATGCGGATGCAAATTGTGAAGTAAAATTTTGTTTTTTTTATTTTAAGTACACTAAATATTATGTTATCTTTTATTATTCCATCATCGACAACAAAAAATAGAATAACTCCGATATTAATATAACTGAAATGAATGTCAAGAGAAAACAAAATATTAGATGTCATTAACGTAGGAATCACCATGAAACTGACAGAGGTTTTGACGATCCTTTAGGAAGGCTGGTGCCTGACTAACTTGTCCATAAGGTTTGGCATATAAACATTAAGATCGGACGATGAACTATCACGAATCCTTTATCAATAATGAGAAGCCTTGGATATACGTCGATTATGGTACAAAAGAATTCAGCAATGCCAGATAGGTATATACAAAAAGATTCCCCGAGTTGATTAAAGAAGAACTTTGAGGAGTTTGGCGTCATCTCAATGTGACTCCCACATTCCTTAAAATTAACCTATTATTAAATAACCCTATATAAAAGTGAACATTAATTATTTGTTTGCTTGTCAGCAGCTTTTTGTAATTTAACTCTTCAAAAGTCAAGATAATTTCTACAACCAATGATTTTTTAAAGTCTTTGGATACTGTTTCTAAAGTATAGATCTATACAAATAGCATGTATGTAGAAATATTAGTTAAGAAAAAATTGTGAGAAAAAAACAACAAATACACAATTTGATTGAAATTTAAATTGGTATATTTACTAGATTGCAGTTGCAAATTGAGTATAAAAAACAAATAGTCAGTTAAAACTAAACGTAAGAAGGAAAACTTCGTAATATACATTTCATTTATTTCATATTTTGTTAAAAAAAAACATAAATTAAAAAATGCAAATTATTATCACTAAAGAAAAATATTGAGAGCACTCATTGTTTAAAAGTAATAAAAAAGAAGAATAACGCTAACGCATGAAATAACTATAATAACATATTAAAAATTGTGCTTGCCCATTTTCTACATATGAATTCAAATCATATAAAACAGGAGGTAGCAATTGAATAATCAAGCAGTTTTAAAAAAGAAGACTTCAACATGCATACAAAATCATTTTTATCCTGCATTGCACTCTGTTTTGCGTTAGCTAATGCTGCACCGCAATTCTACTATAATCCAATCCCCCCTCCAGCACCTGCTCCAGCACCCCCTCCTCTACCAGCACCTGCCCCAGTCTATGGACCATACACAACCCCTCCACCACCACCTCCTCCTTCCCCATCACCAGCACCTACATATAGCCCCTATGGACCCCCTTCACCACCACCTCCTCCTCCAGCTCCACCAGCAAACTATGCCTATGCTTACTCTGTATTAGACGCTGAATCTGGTGTAGATATCTCTGTAGATGAACAAGCTGATAATGGAACCGTTTCTGGATCCTACAAGGTGACTCTTCCCGATGGTCGTATCAAGACTGTTACCTACACCGTAGTCGGAGACAGTGGATTCGTTGCTGATGTTCAATACGAAGCTGCTCCTGTGTTTGTAGCTCCAGTTCAAGCTCCTGCTCCTGCACCATATCCAACATATGTACCTTACTCCTTTTAATTCCCTGTTGTTTTGTGGGCTCACTTATATATATATTTGTTATTCTCAAACGCTTTGTTATTAAATAATAAACTTTGTTAGCAAACTCCATACTTTACATGTATTCGTAATAGCATTTTATTATAATATAAAAACGTTCAAAAAAAATTGATAGAAAAAACAATTTAACGACTAATTTCATTATATACACATATATAAAACAGTTAGATTGTGTCTGTATGTATGTATTTATTATGGGTGATCACACCGTTGCACCGCGGAGACTAAAACTTTGCATGGGTGCCTCTTTTGAACCTGGTCAGGCTAAGACGTTTGTGCTGATTTTTGGGGGTGTTATTCAAAGGAAGGCTTATGCCATACCTAAAACACCAAAATAGTTTTTGAAGCTCAAGGAGACTATATAAGAGGTTGAATAATAAATCAAAAAATGACTTGCGTCTCAAAAAAAAAAAAAAAACAATTATTTTTTTCTATATGTATTCAAAATTGAAACAGTTATCATTTATGGAGGATTATTTTTCCCACAAGATTATTCCAAATATATTTTTTGTTTGGGGTGCCCAGTATTTTGTATTTCTTCAAAAAAAAATTGATGCTCCAGCGTCTCTGGATCTCAGATTGGTAGGCTGTTTTTTTTATACATTTTAAATAAATTCTATTTGTTACTTTTTTTTGAAAAATAAGTAAAAAAAAATTAATTCTGTTTCTCAAACCAGAGCAACACAGGGTAGGGTAACCTTTTGTAGGGAAATTATTTATATTAAGTTAAGTTAACATTAATTTGATTAGAATATGATATTACATTTTAAGTTTTTCTTATCTAGAGACTTAAAAATAGGAGCATCAACCTATCGTAAATTAATAAAGTAATGCAATTTTTACAAAATTAAACTTTATTAAGTTTTATATATCACTAGATGTTATCAGATAATAAATATATATATATATATATACAAATATTAGAAAACACAAAATGGTATTTTATATAACATTCATTTATATACGATTCCTTTAAAAAAAATAGAAAACGAGTTGTTACATAGATTTATTATAAATACAGAAATATAAGCTAAGGCATTACTTCCGTGTAATTTGTATTTAGGGAATTAATCAAGGATTTTTATATATAGATTACCGGTTGAACATCAACTTTGCTCCATTGTGTCATATTTTGTTTTGGCTTTTCACTTTTTAGAAAAAATATAACTACGTATATCAAAGAATTTTGAAAAGGACCCATTTGGCGATTTTGAACAAGTTATATTACTTCCAAATATATTTATTATTGAATTACATATTTTATACATGAAATACAATCATTTCATTGGTAGGTAGTAGTATTATAACGATCCTCAAATTATTGTACATGTTATGGTTCTTTTATCAAATTTTCGGTAATTTTCCATACTTTTTCTTCTATAAATATAGGACAAAAAATTTGTTAATAGCAATTTACATGCATGTACATGAGTGTCCACATAGTTTATGTTGGAAGTAAGATCAAATAACAAGAATTTTTCACTTTTTTATCAGTAAAACTTTTTTGTTGGTTGAACGATTTTCTATGACTTTGAGGAATTTCAAGTACCAGTTCCAATATCTGTTAAGTCTAATGCCGTGTTAAACGCGTTAAAACTCTAGGACAATTATGGAACTATGCAGTATTAGCTCACAGATTGCCTATTTACCAACTTGCCAAAATTGATTATACTCTTACATTTAGCTTGATTTGACTTATTTTTTGGAATGTTCTTTTTATAAGAGTATTTCTAAACTATCAAAAAAACAACTAGTGATCTTGTATTCCAATATTTAGTGCACATTTTCGAAAGCTTGGCCTCCTTTATGATAAAAAAGATCAAGTTTTTAATTATGGATTTTCCTTCATCCTTATTCTCATAATGTTGGAGCAACACTTCAGAAAATAGTCTTTAGTATCAAAAATAACTACAAGGATTATTGTGTTAATATGTGCTTAGGGATAAATATTTATGTATTTTAGCACCACAAATACGTGAGTATAACTGTTTAAATATTTTTTCATTCCTTTTGGATTATATAACTTTTACATAATATAGTCTGGGAAATGGTAAGTAAATCATTTCTCTCAAGAATAATAATAAAAACATTGTTTCAAGAATTGAAATTTCAAAATAAATCAATAGAATTATGAATATTATAGAATATTAAAATAAAATAATTGTATTTTTGAAACAATTATGGACCTGAACTTTGTAATTTCGTAATTTTTTTTTCATTGATTGAAAGTCATTTTTTTTTTCTTCAAGTATACTTAAAACATAAAAAGAAGAGAGATACATTTTTTTCCCCACCTTTTTCAAAATCTATGGGAGAAAGGGTTAAAATCAAGGAACTACTACTATTAATTTAATTTTCGCAAACTTCTATTAATCTTTGATTCTTGAGGAGATGAATCCTAGGTAAATAGTAGTACTGAGTAATTAAATCTGAGCGTGCTCATGAAAAAACCTAGAGTCGCATTTCACACAGTCGAATTCGGGGAATTGATCTTTTATATTATTAAAGTAAAATTTGATTTTAAGGCGACCCCTATTTCCTCTGGACTACAACTAGTATTATTATAAAAAGATAAGGATTTTGTTGCAGTGCCGTAATAGGGGCAGCCGATGAGGTGACCATATCCCCCCTATGCAATGGTAGTGTTTCCCAAATAATATATACATATAATCTACTTTAAAATAATATGCTTAACATTGGTTTTTTTTATTGGTAGTTTGCCAATTCAAAAGGAAAAAACAATCTATATCGTGGAATTTTTTTTAAGTCAATCACTATATGTAAGAAATTTATTTTTTTCAAATTGGGGTGAATTGATTATAACCCAAAGACTACATTATTTTTTGATCACGACTTCACCGCATAAAAGACAGAAAGGAGGATTACCATTTTCTCAGAATTCTTGGTTGACAACCCCTTTGCCTTAGGCACTGAAAAAAAGGTAGTATAATGGTTATTTCAGCACGACAATTATCCGAAAAATAAGGCAAAAATAAAACAAATATGTTTAATTAAAGAAGCACATTAAAATCATGGAGTGGTCTAGCCAGTCTTTGGACGTCAGATCTATAGAAAATATTTTGGAAAACATAAGAACTCGACATGGAATCAGATACTTCTTATTTCCCTTACTGTAAATGTCGAATAGTTTGTCTTTTATTTCAAAAATCCAATTTTGTGATAGAAAAAAATAAAGGATTAATAGAGAAAAACTATAATCTCTAGCTTTGGCCCATAGAAGGATATGCTTGTGGTTACAGGCCTATATTGATGTACATGATAATATTATATCAAACAACAAAATATATTACACAGCAACATGAATTCATACATATAAGGATAACGACGACTATCTTAGAAAATAAAAGCACTGGTCCTACTCATAAACATGACTTTAAAGACGTAATTACGCTCTTCAGAATTTTAAACAAAACAATAAGCATATTAAATTCATTCTGGATACTAAACTAAAGGTTCTTTTACCCAGAAATGAAACTCTATTACAACAAAATCAATCCCCTCCTTGAAAAAAAAAAATCAAATTTTAGACATTTTCAGCCAAACGTTTTGTGATACATTGTTTGTCTCTGGGATTCTATACCTCTATGAATTCATATGGGTATTGGTATATTTGCAGTTTTTCTAGTTGTCTTCAAAACAGGCGTAACTGTGGGAGTATCGGCGTACACAATAACCGTTCAGGAGTCATTTTGACAAACTTAAAATCTTTTATTTTCATGAGAAATACGCCAAAATTTTAATTTCGTTATAATTATTTTCTATGTTTTACTAAACATGTATATGTGATTTTGGTTTTTTAGTTAATCTGATGGAATAAATTGGGTACTTTTACATTCCATTCAAATAGACAAACATAAGTTATGAATAAAGTTATTTATTTGAATTTTTAAATTATTTGACCACCAGCGTTTTGTGTCCAAATGGTTATCCGCACCTGGTTATGGGTGGAGTGGATCTATAGACTTCTATTTATGGAGAGGAACCTGGTTAAGCACCTGCATGGATTTGGTGCTTGGGGAGGGGGGAGGGGGGTGTACTGTGTTAACCTTTTTATAAGGATAAATAGTTATGTACTTTATATACATATAAACCAGAGTAGGGTTTTGTATTAATAAAAATATAGATGTTCCGATAAGCAAGCCTTGTCTTATTCCTCCACGCCTTTCCTTCTCCTCATTTCTCCCGTTCGTCATGGATCCCTCCGTTTATTAAATAATTGGTACCTCGGCAACCTTCGTCAAGACACAACATTAACTTTTACTGATTATTGGCATCTTTGCTATTTGTTGTGTTTTTTTCTCAGCAAGCGTAACCATTAGATTATTACAATACACAATACCTGTTTAGTAGTAATTTAGACAAACATAACCGTCCTTTATATCAATCCCACGAGGGTACCAAAAAAAAATCATCTTTGTTTTTTTAATTATTATTCTGGAATAAACTAAGTCCTTTGACATTTGATTCAAATAAACAAACATAAATTATGAATAACATTATTAATATAGATTTTTAAATTATTTGACCACGAACAATTTGGGTCCAAATGTGTACCCCCCTCCCCCATGTATCCGTGGAACGGACAGGCTCTTAATAGTCCATTTTATTAAAATATATTTTTTTCTTTGGGAATCATCTGGTTGCAAACGTATAACATTGAATTCAAGGGATTAACTTCTTCTGAGTATGAGCTATGGCAATTCAATTTTCTCTTTTTAAACCCACATTCTGTAGAGGTTTAATTAATACATTGTTCTTTTACTTAATATTGATTTATCAAATTATAATTCTGTAGTTTTCTAAACAGAGATATTAAGTGCAAATCATAAAATGTCAGTTTCTCAACTTTTTTATTTTAAAGCTTATACGTAAATAAATTAGCAAATTTTGTTTTTTGCTCAATTTTTTTTAAATGTTCCTTTGATTGGTTAAATGGTGTTGCAGAGATTAAATATTTGTAAAAAATATTCTAAAACATTTAGTTTATCGGACCTAAAACGCTTACTTCTATCATAAAAGTATATATTGTTAATACTTTATTGATTTGTAAACGAACCCTATTAGGTAGGGAGTAAAAATTAGCCTGTATTACACTTATTTATGGATAGAATTAAACAAAAGGTTGAATATTTAATAATTATTATGCTAACGCTACTCTACTTCAGCGATAATACCGATCTTGACTAGTTTTAGTATCCTTAGATAAAAAAATTACTGCCCACATGCAAAAAATATTTACACTACTTTTCATAAACATTTTATCTTCTAGAGATTAACGGAGAAAATGAATATTTTGAAAGTGAATATAAGCGAATAATTTTCCAAAAAAATATATTGTTTCAAATATTACAAAGCTTTGTTTAACATAATATATTTCAAAAAAAAGTGTAAGGTCAA
The DNA here is from genome assembly GCF_016086655.4 of Lepeophtheirus salmonis. NCBI lineage: Eukaryota > Metazoa > Arthropoda > Copepoda > Siphonostomatoida > Caligidae > Lepeophtheirus > Lepeophtheirus salmonis. Next base: position 11,754,031 of record NC_052144.2, read on the forward strand.
AATTGAAGCTGTTCCACAGAAAACTTAATGATATGTCTTTGTGTCAGACATTTCTTTTTTTTTTGGTATTTGGAACCTCTAAGTACGCTTATATCAGTAGTATATCTCTTTTTGTTTTTCGATGAATCCAATAGTTTCTTATTGTTCCTTCGAACGACGGAGATCTCTTACAGATCCAATACCAATTTCTATGTATAGGTTCGATTACTGACAAACAATTAACAAACTCAAATTAATGGCCATGATTTAGGGTATTATTTTTAATATTTGGGCAAAACATTTTAATTTATGTTTCTGCATATATTGTATTTTTGGAATGAAGTCCAATTTAATGTTATTTGTATTAAAACTTTTGGAATTTCTTTACTGTGGACCGAGAAATAGTCCAATAACATTATCCTTATAACTAAAAAAAAACTCAAGTGTTATAGTATGGAGTATAAAACAAGATAATCATAGATTGTATATCATTGGAAGTCGATGAGATTTGCAGGGCGTCAAATTTGAAAAATTACATCAGATATTTACCATAGGTTAGAATCTTGAGAAAAAAACTAATCGACAATATTATATTAAAGGAATTAATGGAATACACATCATCAACTGCAACAACTGTTCCGTTTTAGTCTTTCCTAGAAGTTGTAACCAAAACAAACAAAAAATCTCTTAATAATTGTATTAGTTAGTAATTAAATACTTTCTGAATATCTTTATCAATTTTGTTTTCCTTATTTTACTATTTTTACAAAAATAAAGTTGATCACTTTTATATAGCTTTAATTGGATAAAAATTGTCATATTTGAAAAATATCAAATTTTTATTTATTAGGGTGATCTCTTTGTCCTTATCTTTTTTCTAAGGCTCTTTCTTTATTGTTAAGGATCAATATTCTGAGACTAAAACTTGAATTTGATAAAAATTGGCAACTTAAAATCTAGTGTTGGCACATTCTTATTTAAGATCGGTGTGAATAAGCAAAAAAATTGGTTGTTCTTTCTTTTCCTCTTTGTTTCAATAATAGATAAACTTTTTTGGTAGATCCACAATTACATATTCTGAGATCATTAATTAGTTTAAACCTGAAGGGCCTAGAAGAATATAATGTTTTAGTATAAATTGCAGCGATAATTCTATTCGGTGTTTTATCAAAAAATAAAGAAAAATTTCTTACAAGTTAAGTCGATAATGAATGCTTTATTAAATGTTAAGAGCTACTTACACAAGAATATAACTATAGGAGAACCTGTGGTTGCAGAGGATATTTGTGGTGTATTAATTTATGTAATAACAAGAAATATTGCGTTCAAATTGCAGATCCTGAGGACGATTAATGGTGTTTCGGACTCAACCTCAGATATCATTCATCAAACGCATCAAGATATTTTCGGTCCTTGCAGAAACTACTCAAACTTTTTAGAAAGACAATAAATAAACATGTTTCTTGTTATTTAAATAGCAAGTTTGCTACTATTGTTATATGTTTGTATTTTTTTGATTTTCGATGGAAATGTTATTTGATTAAGGTTATGAACTTATATTTGTTAAATATAATCTTGTGATTTTTTTTGACTATATTGTTTATTTATAATTGTGTAAATGCATTTTCATTACAAAATTGTGTTTTTTTCTTTTTTTTGAAAACAATTGTTTAAATAAAAAGATTTGTGTTTTTTTTTTTTTTTGAAAACAATTGTCGGTTAAGTTGTGAAAATATAGTTTAAGTTATCACAAAATTATCACACTATATATTTTTCTAAGTAATTAAAGTATAATTTTTTATATTTTATAAGATTAAATGAGCTTATTCTAATACGCGATCAACATAAAATGAAAATCGTTTTCATTTTTATCATTAATTTTTTTACAATTGCTCATACAACTATAGTACCAAACCACTTTAATATATCAAAGTAGGATGAAAGTTAATGATATCGAGAGCACTCATTCGTCAAGAAAAATTAAATAAAAATGCCAGCCCATTTATCATCTACGCCTCCATACAAGATCCTATAAAACATGAGGTAGCAAATAAATAATCAAGCAGTTTTAAATCAGAAGAACTAAACATGCATACAAAATCATTATTATCCTGCATTGCACTCTGCTTTGCGTTAGCCAATGCTGCACCACAATTCTACTATAATCCAATCCCTCCTCCAGCACCTGCTCCAGCACCCCCTCCTCTACCAGCACCTGCTCCAGTCTATGGCCCATACCCACCCCTCCACCACCACCTCCTCCTCCCCCACCACCAGCACCTGCATATAGCCCCTATGGACCCCCTTCACCACCAACTCCTCCTCCAGCTCCACCAGCAAACTATGCCTACGCTTACTCCGTATTAGATGCTGAATCTGGTGTAGATATATCTGCTGATGAACAAGCTGATAATGGTGCTGTTTCTGGATCCTACAAGGTGGCTCTTCCCGATGGTCGTATCAAGACTGTTACATACACCGTTGAAGGAGACAGTGGATTCGTTGCTGATGTTCAGTACGAAGCTGCTCCTGCTTCTTTAGCTCCAGGTCTCGCTCCAGCCCCAGCACCATATCCCACTTATGTACCTTACTCGTTATAAATCCCTATTATTTAGAGGCTTAAATAATATTTATTTGTTATTGATAATACCCTTTTATTAAATTATAATAGTGTACTTTTCTAAGCAGAAACATTATGTAACAATGATAATATGTTATTAGTTTATTAAGTTTGTGAAAATTTTGATGACGTATACATAAACGACTACATTTTGTTTTAATTATTTTTGTTTATTATTTTTAATTGCTATTGCAAGCAAAATAAATCTTTTTTTTCAACATTTTCTTTCACTAAAAACAAGATCCAATTTTTTTTTTAAGATATCTTTATAAATATATAGAAAATAAATATTAATTTATAAATCTGTAGTCATGAAGCTTATATTTTCACACTCCACTGTCAAAGTTGAGCCAGGAAGTGACTAATTTATAGAAATAATATTTCTCGATTGAGGTCCTGTAAGTAAGCAAAGTAAGTAACAGTCGCTTTTGAATTAAAATCAGGAGATCAAGGTAATCATTGTATGATAGATAAAATGTGAGAGGCTTCTTTCTCTTCCGAGAAGGTTTTGATGCAGAGCTTAGAGGTTATTGTCTAGTTAAAAAACAAACTTCTTTCCAATTAATCTATGTTTAAAAGGAATGGCTTGCGCCAATCGGATCGAATGATAACCATGCTTAAGGAATTAACTTCCAATTTCTTATACATGCCAGAAAGAAACATTACATATGAAATTACGTCTGCCCATAACATCTGGATTTCTAAAGACAAAAAATAAAAAAATATTTCATATATCTATTTCTATCATAATGATTTACATCGTTTTAAAATAATAAAAATTTATGACAATGACAAAAAGTATTTTTTTACAAAAAAATTTGGTAGTGTATAACAGAATGCCAAATATATTAAACAATAATATTTTTGTGACTTCTTTGTGATTTGGTAAATCTCTATTGGCCTCAATAATACTTTAAAAAAAGTCTCAAAAGGCATACTAACTTCATTCATATTGAGTCCTAGTTAATTTTTTCAAACATTTGTCGACAGAGAGTTAAGGTATTTCAGGTTTTCAATATTACTTTAGATTATTCAGCAGATTATGAATCCAAACTTAGGTCACCAATGGGTTGATGTCTGGGCTATGTGGAGGTTAATTGAATAGTGTATTACAGAATACCAAATATATTAAACAATAATATTTTTGTGACTTCTTTGTGATTTGGTAAATCTCTATTGGCCTTAATAATACTTCAAGAAAAGTCTAAAAAGGCATACTAACTTCATTCATATTGAGTCCTAGTTAATTGAACAAACAGTACAGTTATGATACTACGGTAAATTAAACAATTTGATATTTTAAGATTGAAATAAATCCAAGTCAATATATTTTTAAGAAAAAATAGTATGGTGCTTCTATCTCGTGTTGTTTCATTTTATTTTATAATAAACATTAATTGAAAATTATTGAAAAAAATGTTTGTTTATTTAAAAACGTCATAATTTCCTAAAATATTTATTATATATTTGTGATTTTGTCTTTTGTAATTTTTAAAAAAATGTCCAGTTTAAAAAATTGGACATTTTTCAAAAACTATTTAAAGATAAAAATATCCATTTAATATTCTACGACTCCTATATACCGGATACAATATTGAAATATGAACAATTACTACTTTTAATCTTTAATAATATATTGTTTTCTAGCCAATAGTAAAAAAATTGAAAATATATATAAACCATCGCCTCAAGGCGCCTCTTGAATGCTTGATACGTATTTTAAATTTATGCTTTAGACAAATTGGTGTCGTACTCGTTTACAATGGCCTTTATAGCCATGATGTTTTCGATTATAAGGGGACATGCCTATATCACACGACCAGATGACGCTCTAAAGTGTTGGTGTCAGATGAATATGGTGTGCATATTTCTTTTGTAAAGAAATGTATATTATTGTTGAACTATATTTGAACAGAATTGACAGCGTAAGCCAGAGAGCTGTCTTGTAGCAGGGCCACATAATCATCCAGGAATTTAACTGTACCCAGATTTTATTTCCTGCATCATGAAGTGATTGGATCTTTCCTCGAGGGTGACTTTCAGAACCCATTTTCTTGTTATGTGAAAAAATGATAAATAAATGAAATTTCTGGAGAGTGCATTGAAATCTTCAACGTACCTAACTTTATTTTTTGACCCTCTCTAAAAAAAAGTCACTAGAATTTCTGAGTTGGATAATAATCTAGTGTAAAGATGTCAAAATCGCACCCAGTATATAGTTGATGTGTCTCCTTGATTTACAAAGTTGAAAAACAATTATAAACAGGAATGGCCGTACTCATTATTTAATGTCACTATCCTTTTAAAACTTGAATCAATTATCTTTATGTATGAAGGTGTAAAACAAGGTCTCCCATGTGCGTTTGAGTACAAGTGGGCTATTATAATATTACTACGGAAGTGCAGTTTCTTCAAAATTCTTATATATATATTTTTTTTTAGATCAACGAGAAAGAAAGATTTTCCTCAACTTAGAAAATAATACTTTGTTCCTGGTTGACTAATAATTTACCCATTCCATGCGATAAGTTTATTAATTTAAAACTACAGAGTGTGGGAGAAATTTTCGGTCAATTTAATGGCATTCAAATTTAGTTTTTGAGTAATATTACAGGTATTTTTTTTTATCCTTATCGTGTTGCTTCTTGATTTACGCAAATATAGCTTAAAAAGGCGTTGCTACCAGTGTTGAAATTTTATTTTACAAAAAACCTTTTTTATTATTATACAAGTAATAAGTAATTTACAAACAACTTCCCAGACATAATTATACAAAGATTATTCGAACTGAAATGATTGAAACAATAGTGAAACAGGTAAACTTCGATATTTCCGATGCTGAAATGCATTAATATTTATCCCTTAGCCCATATTAACAAGATAATTCTTAGAAGTCATTGTTTTTTGATATTCTTTGATAATATTGACGATTTTCTAAAGTATTGCAACTAAGCAACATTATGAAATAAAAGTTTTTGCATGTCACTGCAAGATTATTTTTGAATTTTAAGAAAATGAAAAACCTGGTTTGTTACACAGAAATGTTTCACTATGCTGTTGCTTTTTCAGTTTCTATTGTCTGACTGCTTCAGGTTTGAATGTATATTATTTTCCAATGTAAAAATAAGGTTAAAATAACTTATAAGTTAATGACTATACTATGTAACATTTCTAAACACTAGTAATATTAACAACTAATAAATTACCTTGTTTTAATACTGTGAAAACTCAGGAACGTTAATCTATTGTAAAACAATTAAGTAATAAGTGATACATTAAAGAAAATCAAACGTTAGTTGGTTTTTGTGGACCCTCCGTTAGTGAACGTCTTCTTAATAATTATATAAGAAAAATAGTTGACAATTTTAATGATTACATCATATACGGTATGTAATATTAAAAATATCCGTTGATAATAAAAAATATTTTTGGTCGGAATAAAATTAAATTTGGCTTTACAATCCTCAGGCAATATTGAATTTTTCTGATTCAATAATTTTTGATGATTGCATCATACATCAGTATAAAAGGGCTCAGAAAACACCACAGGATAATAGTTGAAATTCAATATCCGAAATGGTGAAAGAGCACTCTTTCGAGACTAGGGCCGAGGCTGTCAAGTGGTTAAAGGCCGTCACAGTTTGGTTTCGTGGAATCAGGTGAATATCTGACACTGCTTGATGGCTGATAACGGCCCAAACCTGAATTTTCAGAGGAAATTTCACAGTTTGATTGGATTCAACATCTCCCTTATCTCTTGACAAATCCGATTCATTTGAGGATTTGGCTCAAATGAACTTTCATGACTGAAGAGAATACATTTCCAGTCATTTGCAGTCTACTGGTTCCGCTCACGACACAATTGAAGCCGGGCCTTCTTATTGTTTTTGAATGTTTGTTGCACAGACGAAGTTTGTATGGCAATGCATTCAAAGAGTGCCTCAAGCAGTTGTTGGTAGATGACTGGGATATTGAGTAGCCCATAAAGTCAATCTTGCTAAATGTTTCCTTGTGGATTGCCTCTCTTTGGTCAAATATTTTGAAATCACCAGTTTGGGAACTTTACTATTTTCTTTCTTCCTTCCTCGACCCTTCTGATTTGTTTGTCCGTCCTTTCCTTTTCTTAAAACAATTGTCAATGGTCTTGAAAGGAATCTGTAACCTTTGAGTAACGTCTCTCTGGCTGTTCAGTACGAAGCTGTTCCTGCTTCTTAGGCTCCTCCTCCTGTACCATATCACCATAAGATGTCGATAATTTCCAAGGTCGAGGCCAAAAACTATGAGGACAAAATAGTCAAATCATGTACCAGCTTTAGGCATCGTATTGAGCTTGTCATTGCCTCTAATGGAGATAATGTAGTATAAAATACAGCCTCTGTGATTTGCCTTTAGTTTTAGTTTAGATACTTTTTTCAAATCAATAAATAAAGTTATGTGTATATGAACAAAACAGTTTCCTTATTAATAACAAGAAATAATTTGCTTATGACCCCTGTACTTATAAGTCTGATTTCTCTTATCTAGATGCAACAGTTATTAATTAATTTCTGTCATCTATCGTGAAGAATAATATATATTTTTTATTACATATTTAGTAAGGGGTTGCATTACTCAAGAGTCTAGATCGAGGGGAGACTGTTGTTTACTTCCAAATTATGCTCCCCAGGAAAAAGTGAGTATCTCTTAAAGTTTAAGATAAGTTTAAAGTTTAAATCTGATTAGGAAATGTATTTGTAATTGTTGATGTTGCTCAGAATCAATTTTATTCTTTTCAATGTTTTCTAACACATTTAATATAACAATTTTAAACCAACTCAATGTCAAATAATATGACGTAAGTACCAAAAAATAAAAATGAGGGAACATATTTTAGTTACTATAATACTTCACAAAATAAGAATATTATCTAAAATCTTTTGTGTAAGAATATTAGGCCGGATTATTTAACCAGCTATCGTTTCACAGATATTATATATTTGAAAGTAATATTGTTGAAAAGAGTTGAAAAGAAGTGCCAGACCCCTACAATACCTGATAGAGTTTCTAAGTATAACAAGCTCATAGGAGGAGTGGATCTCTTGATTGCAATAACAGCCGTGTATGTAGATATTAATATATGAAGGACTGGGTATTTATCTGTCATATTGTACTGTTGATCTTAATCAATTCATTTTTTTTGTGCTTATTAAAATAGTTAGTTTTTACTCTTATTTTAAATTAATATTGAGTTCACACATATTACTATTTTTGTAATGATAAAATTAGGTGTAAAATACTGAATTTAAACCAAAATATAGAATTCCTTAAACATTTATTATCATAAGTAAAATATTGCATAAGAAAATGGCTAAGAAAATTGAACTGAAAGTCTATAATCCGCTTATATGTTGTCATTTATGTTATACACCTTTACTCAAATCATATAAAACTTGAAGTAGTAATTAGAAAAATTAAGCAAATTTATGTCTAAAGTCAAACATTTTCTTTTAATTGAATTTTTCAAACCCAGTATTAATTTATTTGGGCATTAAAAAAAATCATGCCAAAAGTAAATCATACAGTAAGTTTTTATAAAATGATGAAAATTCCCATATTCGGATTCGTTTATTTTTTATCAAATAATTGATTGCTATAATTAAATATAGAGATTATAATTTTTTCTATAGATAAGTGAGAACTTCTACCATGGCACATTATAATAGGGTTGTTCTTCCCATTGATAACATATTACACATTATAATAGGTATTGTATTGCTCTAACATCTCTTCCTTTTTGAGACAGGGATTTGTTTTATTTAAATATTTACTTGCATTGCTATTAACTTTCTTCTAACTTAAAAGTTATTTGGTTGATGTAGTACACTGAACATACACTCATAATAAATTTGGAACAATTGCATAGCATAAAGACAAATATACATTATAATTTATAAATATTGCATTGCGATAAAATTTCAACAAATATTCTTAAATTAATCTTTAAAAAAAACTTAGTAAACAATCTTTACATAAACAAACAAAAAACCACAACAAATATTTACAAAAGGGTCATTATTTACATTTTAAAATATTTTTTGATAAAGTGGAGCCGATGGAATATACTGGATTTCTTTTTCTTAAAAAATCCAGGATTAACATCCTTATTTAGACATTTTTATGGCGAGAGAAACATTGTAGGTGATCTTACAACTCATGTTACCAATTATGTAGAGAAATAAATGCGATGTGGGATTTTCATTCAGGCATAGCTAAATGCAGTTCACTTTCTGTATAGTAGTCGTATTTTTTATCTGTATAAATGAAAATTGAAAGTAATAACAATTGATAAAAAACATACAAAACTCAAAAGATAAATTAATTATGAATGTATCTTCAATACAGTTTCTACAAAATGTGTTTAATAAAAAAAATATTCATCATTTTTGAAATATCTAAATTTGCTCAATATTACCGATTCCGCCAGTAATTATTCATATACCTTATTAAGCAAAAAAAAACTTAATAAAATTTTACCCTAAATATTTCAAGTGCTCAACCAATAAAAGGAAGTGAGAATCATACTAAAGACTGACCTAGTCCTATGGGCTTCTACCTTTAGGATGCATGATAAATTATTTTTCTTCAATTGTTCTTTTAAAATAACAAATCTAGGTTGCAGCCAAAATGGAATGTTTTTGGGCAAACATTCCTGTACCTTTTTTGAGGTATGTGCAGGCTCACCATACCTTTGGGAAAATTATATATTCATCTGGATAGTTGGACTGCACCTATGGCAAAAAGTTTTCCTCAAAGGCAGTCACATAGTCGGATCTTTTGGTCTGTATCAGAGAGGCTGCCTTGCTGTAAGAGCCCTCAAATCCAAAGGACATCGCGCATGCAGGATGTTTTGTGGTACTAAGTGCCATCATAAATTCATAAATGTCTCCGAAGCTGAAATATATGTCATTATGCCTGTTCTTCACAGGGTTGACTGACAAGGTCTTCTCATTGCTGAAGATTATTACCTGTTTAGCTGTGTCCTTCTTAAGATTATTTTAAATAGTATTGCAATAGCAGAGGTTAGTTTTTTTCATTGCAATTATCAAAAGTGGCCTCTCCCGCCTCACAAAGATCTTTTAATACACTATTTGAGTAGCTCTTTGGACAGTCTTTTGTAAACTTCGACGTACCTTGCATGGGTTATTGAATTGAAGGGGATTGGCTTAAGCTGTTTTCTTTAACTCGTCTGGTCAAGTTTTGCATTTTTCGATGGATCCCTTCTTTCTTTATATTATTTCGGGCTTGTTAACGGCGTAGACAAAACTCATGGCTACAGTCAACTACTTGGAGACTTACATTGGGATTGTGCACTAATGGAATTCGTTGATCACATTTTAGTGTCATTTGCTATACTTGTACATCAGATATTAGAGCTCACATTTGTTTTGTTTAGTAAGTATTAACTTATAATATAATATATCGGTATATGAATTAATTTCAATTACTCAATCTTAATTAAGTATTGAATTTGTAAGAGATCATATTTCCATGGACCACCTGATACTATATAATCACAATATGAATTTGCCATAAAGATGAAAATTTTTATAGGTATATCTCTAAATTTATTTTTCAAATTTTTCATTTAATAATTTTAAAGGTTGTATGGGTTAAATTTTTAATAAGTATTTACAAAGTACATACATTTTTATTTAATTTGAAATCATGAACACGTATCTTTTTGAGTGATATGAACTATATATTTTTTAAATGTGATAGAGTGAAGAATTATATTCCTTAATTCTGTAGTATTTTGTTATTACACAAATAAATAAAAACATGCGTAATACCTTTTATCATAAATTTATGTTTATATTTATTGAGTGATTTCAAAAGAAACAAGTCAAACTATTATAAACGGAAATGTATTCTGTAAATGTGACTTATTCAAAAATTTCAATATCATCATTTTTTTATATTTATAGATTTTTTTTATTCTGTTAAATATTTTAAAAGGGAAAAATATATTGAGAGCACCCACTCTTCAAAAAGAAAAATAAGATTAATTTCGTAGCGCCTGCAAAGGAATACGCGTAAACTCAAATCCTATAAAACATGAGGTAGCAATTGAATAATCAAGCAGTTTTAAATCAAAAGTCCTTAACATGCATACAAAATCATTATTCTCCTGCATTGCACTCTGCTTTGCGTTAGCTAATGCTGCACCACAATTCTACTATAATCCAATCCCCCCTCCAGCACCCCCTCCTCTACCAGCACCTGCCCCAGTATATGGACCATACCCACCCCCTCAACCACCACCTCCTCCTCCCCCACCACCAGCACCTGCATATAGCTCCTATGGACCCCCTTCACCACCACCTCCTCCTCCAGCTCCACCAGCAAACTATGCCTATGCTTACTCTGTATTAGACGCTGAATCTGGTGTAGATATATCTGCTGATGAACAAGCTGATAATGGTGCCGTTTCTGGATCCTACAAGGTTGCACTTCCCGATGGTCGCATCAAAACTGTTACATACACCGTTGAAGGAGACAGTGGATTTGTTGCTGATGTTCGATACGAAGCTGCTCCTGTTTCTATAGCTCCAGTTCAAGCTCCTGCACCATATCCAACATATGTACCTTACTCCTTTTAAATCCCTATTGTTTCGTGGGTTGACTAATATATATTTGTTATTCTCAAACGCGTTGTTATTAAATAATAAACATTGTTAGAACTGTATATACTTTACATGTATTCGTTTAAACATCATGTACAAAAATTTTATTATAATATAAAAACGTAAAAAAAAATTTTATACAAAAAGAAATTTAACTACTTACTTTATTATATATAAATATATAAAACAGTTAGATTGTGTATATGTGTGTGTATGTATTATGGGCGCCCACACCGTTGTTTTTCGGGGGTGTCATTTAAAAGAAGGTTTATTCCATACCTAATTTACCATAATAGTTTGGTAGACTAGATAGGAGGATGAACAATAAATAAAAAAATCACTTGCGTCTCAAAAAAAAAAAAACAATTATAAAATAATTACGTTTTTCTAAATATATTCAAAATCAAAATAGTTATCATTTATGGAGGATTATTTTTCTCACCACAATATTCAAAATATATTTTTTGTTTGGGATTGCAAGTATTTTATATTTCCTCAGAAAAAGTTGATGTTCTATCGTCTTCGGATTTCAAATGGATGTACGAAAAAAATCCTGGTAGTTTGTGTTTTTTTATACAATTTCAATAATTTCTATTTGTTAGTTTTTTTTGAAAAATTAGAAAAAAAAAATTGATTTTTTTTTCGCAAATCCAAGCAACATCAAGTAAACGTTTGCAGGATCTATATTAAGTGATGTTAACCGTATTTTGATTAAAACTTTTTCAATTTTAACTTTGTTTTCATCTAGAGACTTAAACAAACAAAATCAACCTATCGTAATTAATAAAGTAAAGAATTTATAAGAAATTAAACTTCGTTAAGTTAAATATAGTGGTAAATGTTACAATATAATACATATATATACAAATATTAGGAAAACCAAATTGCGATTTTATATAACATTGATATATATACGAGTTCATTTAAAAAATCAATTAAAATAATTTAATTGTCTCAAACAACAGTGTTTTACCCTTTGCAATAAGAAAAAAACAAAGATAAGGCTAAGCCTCAGGGCCTGAACAACTTTTAGAAAAAGCAGGACAGAGCAATCATTCTATTATTTAAACACTTATATTATTATAAAATGAAATTAGAGAAAGATATTTAGCTTCCAAGCATAATCAAAACCTTTTTGAGATAAATCCTGAGTCCTTATTGCTTAAAACACTCCAAAATAATCCAGTTTTATAGAAAATACATTAAAATTGACTAGTATAAAAAAGAAAAGCTTCAGCTTTCACTGATATTTAATATTTTTCATAGATGAATAACAAACAACAGGATTGGGTTTCAATTTATTTTTCGTTTATCCTCGTTGAAACAAAATTATATCTTAGAAAAAAGTATTAATTATGTTCGTCATTATAGTACAGAAATAAACTGTTATATAAATAATTCTGATTTAAGGTAAAATGTCAAATTATTTGAAACTGATTTAATATAAATGAGTTTTGTCTAGTATGTCTAATTATACTATTATAATTATAGGAGAATTAAGTGATTAGCACTTCTTCCATTGTAATGGCTATTGAATTTGCTCATTTTTTCAATTTTCTTTATATTTATTTATTGTTAATGTTTATTACATTAGATTAAAAAATTTCCATTTTTTACTCTTTGTCCCTTTTCCTGTTTCCCGTTGCCATTAATCCACTGCCATTTTTGAATTTATTTAATTTAGAAAAAGTAAACGCAGATTAAAAAATAATATTTGTTTTTCTGTACCATCATTATAATATAATATGATGTGTCTGGACGTCTTACAATTGAAGTATAATTTGATATTTTTTATTCTTGAAAACAGTTTCATAAGGTATGTTTAGTTGCAACCACAATTGTCTATAGGATGTCTGAAAAAAAGCATGTTTTCTTTTAAAATATTTAAAACTGAATATTGATTTGGAGTAAATAACTCAAAAATGATTATTAAGTAAATGTGTCTTCAAAAAATTCCTATGTTTATCTTTGTCCATTTACAAAAAACTAAAACTCACTTTTTGAATTAGTAATTTTTTGTTGACTTTTGTTTTAAATTTATATTTTTTACACGATTTAAGTGCTATTTGAATAAACTTAATAAAATGAAAGATAAAGCAATTTTGATAATTTAATTAATATCTTTAAAAAAAATTAAATTAACTATGATTTTATTGGTTTCAACTAAAAAAGCATTTGTTATGGATATATCAAAATTGCATTTAAAATTGTAAATTGATAATTTGCAGTTAAAGTTATTAAAATAATGAACTTAACTTATAAAAGGAAGCATATTTCTACACAAACAAGAATAGAAAACGTCTTATTCATTATGCGGATGCAAATTGTGAAGTAAAATTTTGTTTATTTTATTTTAAGTACACTAAATATTATGTTATCTTTTATTACTCCATCATCGACAAAATCAGTTTATTAACGACTGTTGTTAAAAAATAGAATAACTCCGATACTAATATAACTGAAATGAATGTCAAGAGAAAACAAAATATTAGATGTCATTAACGTGGGAATCACCATGAAACTGACAGAGGTTTTGACGATCCTTTAGGAAGGCTGGTGCCTGACTAACTTGTCTATTAGGTTTGGCATATAAACATTAATATCGGACGATGAACTATCACGAATCCTTTATCAATAATGAGAAGCCTTGGATATACGTCGATTATGGTACAAAAGAATTTACTAATGCCAGATAGGTATATACAAAAAGATTCAAAGTTGATTAAAGAAGAACTTTGAGGAGTTTAGCGTCTTCTCAATGTGACTCCCACATTCCTTAAAATTAACCTATTATTAAATAACCCTATATAAAAGTGAACATTATTTACTTGTTTGCTTGTCAGCAGATTTTTGTAATTAAACTCTTCAAAAGTCAAGAATAATTTCTACAACTAATAATTTTTTAAAGTCATTGGATTAATTACTGTTTCTAAAGTATAGATCTATACAAATAAGATGTATGTAGAATTATTAGTTATTAAAAAACTGTGAGAAAAATACACAATTTGATTTAAATTTAAATTGGTATATTTACTAGATTGCAGTTGCAAATTGAGTATAAAAAACGAATAGTCAGTTAAAACTTAACGTAAGAAAGAAAACTTAGTAATAAACATTTATTTTATTTGATATTTTGTTAAATAAAGCATAAATTAAAAAATGCAATTTTGTATCACTAAAGAAAAATATTGAGAGCACTCATTGTTTAAAAATAATAAAAAAGAAGAATAACTTTAACGCATGAAATAACTATAATAACATATTAAAACTTTCGCTTGCCCATTTTCTACATATGAATTCAAATCATATAAAACATGAGGTAGCAATGGAATAATCAAGCAGTTTTAAAAAAGAAGACTTCAACATGCATACAAAATCATTATTCTCCTGCATTGCACTCTGCTTTGCGTTAGCTAATGCTGCACCACAATTCTACTATAATCCAATACCTCCTCCAGCACCTGCTCCAGCACCCCCTCCTTCACCAGAACCAGCCCCAGTCTATGGACCATACCCATCCCCTCCACCACCACCTCCTCCTCCCCGCCACCAGCACCTGCATATAGCCCCTATGGACCCCCTTCACCACCACCTCCTCCTCCACCAGCAAACTATGCCTATGCTTACTCTGTATTAGACGCTGAATCTGGTGTAGATATCTCTGCAGATGAACAATCTGATAATGGAGCCGTTTCTGGATCCTACAAGGTGACTCTTCCCGATGGTCGTATCAAGACTGTTACCTACACCGTAGTCGGAGACAGTGGATTCGTTGCTGATGTTCAATACGAAGCTGCTCCTGTTTCTGTTGCTCCAGTTCAAGCTCCAGCTCCTGCACCATATCCAACATATGTACCTTACTCCTTTTAAAATCCCTGTTGTTTAGTGGGTTCACTAATATATATATTTGTTATTATCAAACTCTTTGTTATTAAATAATAAACTTTGTTAGCAAACTCCATACTTTACATGTATTCGTAATAGCATTTTACTATAATATAAAAACGTTAAAAAAAATTGATAGAAAAAACAATTTAACGACTAATTTCATTATATACACATATATAAAACAGTTAGATTGTGTCTGCATGTATGTATTTATTATGGGTGCAAACACCGTTGCACCGCGGAGACTAAAACTTTGCATGGGTGCCTCTTTTGAACCTGGTCAAGCTAAGACGTTGGTGCTGATTTTTGGGGTTGTTATTTAAAGGAAGGCTTATGCCATACCTAAAATACCAAAATAGTTTTTCAAGCTCAAGGAGACTATATAGGAGGTTGAATAATAAATCAAAAAATGACTTGCGTCTCAAAAAAACAAAACAATTATGTTTTTCTAAATGTATTCAAAATCGAAACAGTTATCATTTATGGAGGATTATTTTTCCCACAAGATTATTCAAAAATATATTTTTTGTTTGGGATGCCCAGTATTTTGTATTTCCTCAAAAAAAAAATTGATGCTCCAGCGTATCTGGATCTCAGATTGGTAGGCTGTTTTTTTCTATACAATTTAAATAAATTCTATTTGTTACTTTTTTTTGAAAAATAAGTAAAAAAAAAATGAATTCTGTTTCTCAAACCAGAGCAACACAGGGTAACCGTTTCTAGGGAAATTATTTATATTAAGTTAAGTTAACATTATTTTGATTAAAATATGATATTACATTTTAAGTTTTTCTTATCTAGAGACTTAAAAATAGGAACATCAACCTATCGTAAATTAATAAAGTAATGCAATTTTTACAAAATTAAACTTTATTAAGTTTATTATATCGCTAGATGTTATCATATAATAAATATATATATATATACAAATATTAGAAAACCCAAAATGGTATTTTATATAACATTCATTTATATACGAGTTCCTTTAAAAAAAAAAAAAAAACGAGTTGTTACATAGATTCATTATAAATACAGAAATATAAGCTAAGGCATTACTTCCGTGTAATTTGTATTTAGGGAATTAATCAAGGATTTTTATATATAGATTACCGGTTGAACATCAACTTTGCTCCATTGTGTCATATTTTGTTTTGGCTTTTCACTTTTTTAGAAAAAATATAACTACGTATATCAAAGAATTTTGAAAAGGACCCATTTGGCGATTTTGAACAAGTTATATTACTTCCAAATATATTTATTATTGAATTACATATTTTATACATGAAATACAATCATTTCATTGGTAGGTAGTAGTATTATAACGATCCTCAAATTATTGTACATGTTATGGTTCTTTTATCAAATTTTCGGTAATTTTCCATACTTTTTCTTCTATAAATATAGGACAAAAAATTTGTTAATAGCAATTTACATGCATGTACATGAGTGTCCACATAGTTTATGTTTGAAGTAAGATCAAATAACAAGAATTTTTCATTTTTTTATCAGTAAAACTTTTTTTGTTGGTTGAACAATTTTCAATGACTTTGAGGAATTTCAAGTACCAGTTCCAATATCTGTTAAGTATAATGCCGTGTTAAACGCGTTAGAACTCTAGTACAATTATGGAACTGTGCAGCATTAGTTCACAGATTGCCTTTTAACCAACTTGCCAAAATTGATTATCCTCTTACATTAAGCTTGATTTAAAATATTTTTTGGAATGTTCTTTTATAGGAGTATTTTAAACTATCAAAAAAAAACAACTAGTTGATCTTGTATTCCAATATCTAGTGTACATTTTCGAAAGCTTGGCCTCCTTTATGATAAAAAGATCAATTTTTTAATTATGGATTTTCCTTCATCCTTTTCTCATAATGTTGCCCAAGAGCAACACTTCAGAAAATAGACTTTAGTATCAAAAATAACTACAAGGATTATTGTGTTAATATGTGCTTAGGGATAAATATTTATGTATTTTAGAACCACAAATACGTGAGTATAACTGTTTAAATATTTTTTCATTCCTTTTGGATTATATAATTTTTACATAATATAGTCTGGGAAATGGTAAGTAAATCATTTCTCTCAAGAATAATAATAAAAACATTGTTTGAAGAATTGAACTTTCATAATAAATCAATAGATTTATGAATATTATAGAATATTAAAATAAAATAATTGTATTTTTGAAGCAATTATTGACCTGATCTTCGTAATGTCGTAATTTTTTTTTCATTGATGAAAAGTTATTTTTTGTTTCTTCAAGTATACTTAAAACATAAAAAGAAAGAGATATACATTTTTTCCCACCTATTTCAAAATATATGAGAGAAAGGGTTAAAATCAAGGAACTACTACTATTAATTTAATTTTCGCAAACTTCTATTAATCTTTGATTCTTGAGGAAATTAATCATAGGTAAATAGTAGTACTGAGTAATTAAATCTGAGCGTGCTCATGAAAAAACCTAGAGTTGCATTTCACACAGTCGAATTCGGGGAATTTATCTTTTATATTATTTAAGTAAAATTTGATTTTAAGGCGACCCCTATTTCCTCTGGACTACAACTAGTATTATTATAAAAAGATAAGGATTTTGTTGCAGTGCCGTAATAGAGGCAGGCTATGAGGTGACCATATCCCCCCCCCCTATGCAATGGCAGTATTTCCCAAATAATATATACATATAATCTACTATAAAATAATATACTTAGCATTGGTTTTTTATTGTTTTCAATTTTGTTAGTTTGCCAATTCAAGAGGAAAAAAACATTCTATATCGTGGATTTTTTTTTTAAGTCAATGACTATATATAAGAAAAAAAAGTTTTTTTCGAAATTGGGGTGAATTGATTATAACCAAAAGACCACATTATGTTTTGATCATGACTTCACCACATAAAAGACAGAATGGAGGATTTCCATCTTCTCGGAATTCTTGGTTTTACAGGCAGCTTCCTTAGGCACTGAAAAAGAGGTAGTGTAATGGATCTTTTAGCACGACAATTATCCAAAAAATAGGGCCAAAACAAAACAAATATTTTGCATTAAAGAAGCCCATTAAAATCATGGAGTAGTCTAGCCAGTCTTTGGAACTTACTTCTATAGAAATTATTTATCAGTGGGAAAACATAAGAACTCGACAAGGAATCAGAGATTTATTTTTTAAGTGTAAATGTGGAATAGTTTGTCTTTTATTTAAAAAATCCAATTTTGTAAAAAAAAAAAAAAATTAAAGGATTAATAGAGAAAAACTCTAATCTCAGCCTTGGCCCATACAAGGATATACTTGTGGTTACAGGCCTATATTGATGTACACGATAATATTATATCAAACAACAAAATATATTATGTAGCAACATGAATTCATAGATGTAAGGATATAACGACGACTATCTTTGTAAAATAAAAACACTGGTCCTACTCATAAACATGACTTTAAAGACGTAATTACAATCTTCAGAATTTTAAACAAAACGATAAGCCTATTAAATTCATTCGGGATACTAAACTAAAGGTTCCTTTACCCAGAAACGAAATTCTCTATTACAACATAATCAATCCCCATCTTAAAAAAATATCCAATTTTAGGCATTTTCAATCAAAGATTTTCTTTACAATATTTTCTCTGGGATTATATACCTCTATGAATTCGTTAGGGTATTGGTATCTTTGCAGCTTGTTTAGTTGTCTTCAGAACAGGTGTAACTGTGGGAGTATTGGCGTACACAATACCCGTTCAGGAGTCATTTTGACAAACTTAAACTTTTTAATTTTCATGAGAAATACACCAAAATTTTAATTTCGGTTATAGTTATTTTCTATGTTTTACTAATAAATGTATATGAGTTTTTGGTTTTTTAGTTACTCTGATGGAATAAATTGGGTACTTTTACATTCCATTCAAATAAACAAGCATAAGTTATGAATAAAGTTATTTATTTGAATTTTGAAATTATTTGATCACCAGCATTTTGTGTCCAAATGTTTCTTATCCCCTCCCCCTCCAATGTGTCTATTATGTATTCTATGTATATACCAGAGCAGGGTTTTGTATTAATAAGAATATAGATGTTTCTAAAAGCAAGCCTTGTCTTATTCCTCGACGCCTTTCCTTCTCCTCGTTTCTCCCGTTAGTTATGGATCCCTCCGTTTATTAAATAATTGGTACCTCGGCAAACTTCGTCAAGACACAACATTTACTATTACTGATTATTGGCATGTTGTGTTTTCTTCTGAGCAAGCGTAACCATTAGATTATTACAATACACAATACCTGTTTAGTAGTAATTTTGACAAACATAACCTGTCATTTATATCCATCTCACGAGGGTACCAAAAAAAAAAATCTTTGGTTTTTTAATTATTATTCTGGAATAAACTAGGTCCTTTAACATTCGATTCAAATAAACAAACATAAATTATGAACAACATTATTAATATAGATTTTTAAATTATTTGAACACGAACATTTTGGGTCCAAATGTATAACGGACAAGCTTTTAATCGTCCATATAGGTACATAAAATATATTTTTTTCTTTGGGAATCATCTGGTTGCGAACGTATAACATTGAATTCAAGGGATTAACTTCTTCTGAGTATGAGTTACGGCAATTCAATTTTCTCTTTTTAAATCCACATTCTTTAGAGGTTTAATTAATACATTGTTATTTTACTTAATATTCATTTATCAAATTATAATTCTGTAGTTTTCTAAACCGAGACATTAAGTGCAAATCATGAAATGTTGTCAGTTTCTCAACTTTATGATATTCAGGCTTATATGTAAATAAATTAATAATTTTTTTTTTGCTCAATTTTTAAAATGTTCCTTTGATTGGTTAAATGGTGTTGCAGAGATTAAATATTTGTAAAAAAATATTCTAAAACATTGAGTTTATCTGACCTAAAACGCTTACTTCTATCATAAAGTATATTTTGTTAATACTTTTTTGATTTGTAAACGAACCCTATTAGCTAGGGAGTAAAAATTAGACTGTATTACACTTATTTATGGATAGAATTAAACAAAAGGTTGAATATTTAATAATTATTATGCTAACGCTACTCTACTTCAGCAATAATACCGTCCTTGACTAGTTTTAGTATCCTTAGATAAAAAAAAATTACTGCCCACATGCAAAAAATATTTACACTACTTTTTATAAACATTTTATCTTCTAGAGATTAACGGAGAAAATGATTATTTTAAAAGTGAATATAACTGAATAATTTTCAAAAAAAATATGTTGTATCAAATATTACAAAGCTTTGTTTAACATAATATATTTCAAAAAAAAGTGTAAGGTCAAAATTGAAACTGTTCCACAGAAAAATTCATGATACGTCTTGGTGTCAGACTGTTTTTTTTATGGCATTTGAAACCTCTAAGTATGCTTAAATTAGTGGTATTTTTCTTTTTGTTTTTCGATGAATCTAATAGTTTCTTATTGTTCCTTCGAACGACAGTGAGCTCTTAAAGATCCAATACCAATTTCTATGTATAGGTTCGATTACTGACAAACAATTATTAAACTCAAATTAATGGCCTGATTAGGGTATTACTTTTAATATTTGTGCAAAACATTTCAATTTATATTTTAGCATATATTGTATTTTTGGATTGAAGTCCAATTTTATGTTATTTGTATTAAAACTTTTGGAATTTTTTTACTTTGGACCGAGTAGTAATCCAATAACATTATCCTAATAACTAAAAAAAAATAACTCACGTGGTATAGTATGGCGTATAAAACGAGATAATCATTTATAGTATAGCATTGGAAGTCGATAATATCCATATATAATGATTTGAAGGGCGTAAAATTTGAAAAGATTCCATCAGATAATTAGCTTAGGTTAGAATCTTGAGAAAAAAATAAATCAGCAATAATCTATTGAAGGAAATCATGGAATACAAACCATCAACTGACTTGTTCCGCTGTATTTTTTCCGAGAAGTTGTAACCAAAACAAACAAAAAAAGTTCTTAATAATTGTATTAGTTATGAACTAAATAGTTTCTGAATATCTTTATCAATTTTGTTTTCCTTATTTTACTATTTTTACAAAAATAAAGTTGATCACTAATATAGCTTTAGTTTGATAAAAATTGTCATATTTGAAAAATATCAAATTTTTATTTATTAGGGTGATCACTTTGTCCTTACCTTTTTTCTATGGCCCTTTCTTTATTATTAAGGATCAATTTTCTCAGACTAAAACTTGAATTTGATAAAAATTGGCAAATTCCTATGTAGTGTTTGCACATTCTTATTTAAGATCGGTATGAATACGCAAAAAAATTGGCTGTTCTTAGTTTTCCTCTTTGTTTCAATAATAAACACACTTTTTTGGTAGTTCCACAATTACATATTCTATGATCATTAATTAGTTTAAGCCTGAAGGGTCTAGAAGAATATAATGTTTTATTATAAATTGCAGCGATAATTCTATTCGGTGTTTTATCAAAAAATAAAGAAAAATTTCTTACAAGTTAAGTCGATAATGAATGCTTTATTAAATGTTAAGAGCTACTTACACAAGAATATAACTATAGGAGAACCTGTGGTTGCAGAGGATATTTGTGGTATATTAATTTATGTAATAACAAGAAATATTGCGTTCAAATTGCAGATCCTGAGGACGATTAATGGTGTTTCGGACTCAACCTCAGATATCATTCATCAAACGCATCAAGATATTTTCGGTCCTTGCAGAAACTACTCAAACTTTTTAGAAAGACAATAAATAAACATGTTTCTTGTTATTTAAATAGCAAGTTTGCTACTATTGTTATATGTTTGTATTTTTTTGATTTTCGATGGAAATGTTATTTGATTAAGGTTATGAACTTATATTTGTTAAATATAATCTTGTGATTTTTTTTTGACTATAATGTTTATTTATAATTGTGTAAATGCATTTTCATTACAAAATCTTAAGTAATTCTTATTTGGTAAATTATTTGCTTCCTAAATAAATGTTTAAATAAAAAGATTTGTGTTTTTTTCTTTTTTTTGAAAACAATTGTAGGTTAAGTTGTAAAAATATAGTTTAAGTTATCACAAAATTATCACACTATATATTTTTCTAAGTAATTAAAGTATAATTTTTATATTTTATAAGATTAAATGAGCTTATTCTAATACGCGATCAACATAAAATGAAAATCGTTTTCATTTTTATCATTAATTTTTTTACAATTGCTCATACAACTATAGTACCAAACCACTTTAATATATCAAAGTAGGATGAAAGTTAATGATATCGAGAGCACTCATTCGTCAAGAAAAATTAAATAAAAAATGCCAGCCCATTTATCATCTACGCCTCCATACAAGATCCTATAAAACATGAGGTAGCAAATAAATAATCAAGCAGTTTTAAATCAGAAGAACTAAACATGCATACAAAATCATTATTATCCTGCATTGCACTCTGCTTTGCGTTAGCCAATGCTGCACCACAATTCTACTATAATCCAATCCCTCCTCCAGCACCTGCTCCAGCACCCCCTCCTCTACCAGCACCTGCTCCAGTCTATGGCCCATACCCACCCCCTCCACCACCACCTCCTCCTCCCCCACCACCAGCACCTGCATATAGCCCCTATGGACCCCCTTCACCACCAACTCCTCCTCCAGCTCCACCAGCAAACTATGCCTACGCTTACTCCGTATTAGACGCTGAATCTGGTGTAGATATATCTGCTGATGAACAAGCTGATAATGGTGCCGTTTCTGGATCCTACAAGGTGGCTCTTCCCGATGGTCGTATCAAGACTGTTACATACACCGTTGAAGGAGACAGTGGATTCGTTGCTGATGTTCAGTACGAAGCTGCTCCCGCTTCTTTAGCTCCAGGTCTCACTCCAGCCCCAGCACCATATCCCACTTATGTACCTTACTCGTTTTAAATCCCTATTATTTAGAGGCTTAAATAATATTTATTTGTTATTGATTATAACCTTTTATTAAATTATAATAGTGTACTTTTCTAAGCAGAAACATTATGTAACAATGATAATATGTTATTAGTTTATTAAGTTTGTGAAAATTTTGATGACGTATACATAAACGACTACATTTTGTTTTAATTATTTTTGTTTATTATTTTCAATTGCTATTGCAAGCAAAATAAACTTTTTTTTTCAACATTTTCTTTCACTAAAAAACAAGATCCAATTTTTTTTTTAAAGATATCTTTATATATATATAGAAAATAAATATTAATTTATAAATCTGTAGTCATGAAGCTTATATTTTCACACTCCACTGTCAAAGTTGAGCCAGGAAGTGACTAATTTATAGAAATAATATTTTTCGATTGAGGTCCTGTAAGTAAGCAAAGTAAGTAACAGTCGCTTTTGAATTAAAATCAGGAGATCAAGGTAATCATTGTATGATAGATAAAATGTGAGAGGCTTCTTTCTCTTCCGAGAAGGTTTTGATGCAGAGCTTAGAGGTTATTGTCTAGTTAAAAAAACAAACTTCTTTCCAATTAATCTATGTTTAAAAGGAATGGCTTGCGCCAATAGGATCGAATGATAACCATGCTTAAGAAATTAACTTCCAATTTCTTATACATGCCAGAAAGAAACATTACATATGAAATTAAGTCTGCCCATAACATCTGGATTTCTAAAGACAAAAAATAAAAAATATTTCATATATCTATTTCTATCATAATGATTTACATCGTTTTAAAATAATAAAAATTTATGACAATGACAAAAAGTATTTTTTTACAAAAAAAAAAATTTGGCAGTGTATAACAGAATGCCAAATATATTAAACAATAATATTTTTGTGACTTCTTTGTGATTTGGTAAATCTCTATTGGCCTCAATAATACTTTAAAAAAAAAGTCTCAAAAGGCATACTAACTTCATTCATATTGAGTCCTAGTTAATTTTTTCAAACATTTGTCGACAGAGAGTTAAGGTATTTCAGGTTTTCAATATTACTGTAGATTATTCAGCAGATTATGAATCCAAACTTAGGTCACCAATGGGTTGATGTCTGGGCTATGTGGAGGTTAATTGAATAGTGTATAACAGAATACCAAATATATTAAACAATAATATTTTTGTGACTTCTTTGTGATTTGGTAAATCTCTATTGGCCTCAATAATACTTCAAGAAAAGTCTAAAAAGGCATACTAACTTCATTCATATTGAGTCCTAGTTAATTGGACAAACAGTACAGTTATGATACTACGGTAAATTAAACAATTTGATATTTTAAGATTGAAATAAATCCAAGTCAATATATTTTTAAGAAAAAATAGTATGGTGCTTCTATCTTGTGTTGTTTCATTTTATTTTATAATAAACATTAATTGAAAATTATTGAAAAAAAAATGTTTGTTTATTTAAAAACGTCATAATTTCCTAAAATATTTATTATATATTTTTGATTTTTTCTTTTATAATTTTTTTAAAAATGTCCAGTTTAAAAAATTGGACATTTTTCAAAAACTATTTAAAGATATGAATATCTATTTAATATTCTACGACTCCTATATACCGGATACAATATTGAAATATGAACAATTACTACTTTTAATCTTTAATAATATATTGTTTTCTAGCCAATAGTAAAAAAATTGAAAATATATATAAACCATCGCCTCAAGGCGCCTCTTGAATGCTTGATACGTATTTTAAATTTATGCTTTAGACAAATTGGTGTCGTGCTCGTTTACAATGGCCTTTATAGCCATGATGTTTTCGATTATAAGGGGACATGCCTATATCACACGACCAGATGACGCTCTAAAGTGTTGGTGTC
The DNA here is from genome assembly GCF_016086655.4 of Lepeophtheirus salmonis. NCBI lineage: Eukaryota > Metazoa > Arthropoda > Copepoda > Siphonostomatoida > Caligidae > Lepeophtheirus > Lepeophtheirus salmonis. Next base: position 11,778,979 of record NC_052144.2, read on the forward strand.
AGATGAATATGGTGTGCATATTTCTTTTGTAAAGAAATGTATATTATTGTTCAACTATATTTGAACAGAATTGACAGCGTAAGCCAGAGAGCTGTCTTGTAGCAGGGCCACATAATCATCCAGGAATTTAACTGTACCCAGATTTTATTTCCTGCATCATGAAGTGATTGGATCTTTCCTCGAGGGTGACTTTCAGAACCCATTTTCTTGTTATGTGAAAAATGATAAATAAATGAAATTTCTGGAGAGTGCATTGAAATCTTCAACGTGTCTAACTTTATTTTTTGACCCTCTCTAAAAAAAGTCACTAGAATTTCTGAGTTGGATAATAATCTAGTGTAAAGATGTCAAAATTGCACCCTTGATTTACAAAGTTGAAAAACAATTATAAACAGGAATGGCCGTACTCATTATTTAATGTCACTATCCTTTTAAAACTTGAATCAATTATCTTTATGTATGAAGGTATAGAACAAGGTCTCCCATGTGCGTTTGAGTACAAGTGGGCTATTATAATATTACTACGGAAGTGCAGTTTCTTCAAAATTCTTATATATATATTTTTTTTTAGATCAACGAGAAAGAAAGATTTTCCTCAACTTAGAAAATAATACTTTGTTCCTGGTTGACTAATAATTGACCCATTCCATGCGATAAGTTTATTAATTTAAAACTACAGAGTGTGGCAGAAAATTTCGGTCAATTTAATGGCATTCAAATTTAGTTTTTGAATAATATTACAGGTATTTTTTTTTACGTTGTCATGTTGCTTCTTGCTTTACGCAAATATAGCTTAAAAAGGCGTTGCTACCAGTGTTGAAATTTTATTTTTACAAAAACTTTTTTATTATTATACTAGTAATAAGTAATTTACAAACAACTTCCCAGACATAATTATACAAAGATTATTCGAACTGAAATGATTGAAACAATAGTGAAACAGGTAAACTTCGATATTTCCGATGCTGAAATGCATTAATATTTATCCCTTAGCCCATATTAACAAGATAATTCTTAGAAGTCATTGTTTTTTGATATTCTTTGATAATATTGGCGATTTTCGAAAGTATTGCAACTAAGCAACATTATGAAATAAAAGTTTTTGCATGTCACTGCAAGATTATTTTTGAATTTTAAGAAAATAAAAAACCTGGGTTGTTACACAGAAATGTTTCACTATGCTGTTGCTTTTTCAGTTTCTATTGCCTGACTGCTACAGGTTTGAATGTATATTATTTTCCATTGTAAAAATAAGGTTAAAATAACTTATAAGTTAATGACTATACTATGTAACATTTCTAAACACTAGTAATATTAACAACTAATAAATTACCTTGTTTTAATACTGTGACTTAAACTCAGGAACGTTAATCTATTGTAAAACAATTAAGTAATAAGTGATACATTAAAGAAAATCAAACGTTAGTTGGTTTTGTTAACCCTCCGTTAGTGAACGTCTTCTTAATAATTATATATAAGAAAAATAGTTGACCAATTTTAATGATTACATCATATACGGTATGCCCAACAATTGATGGTGGTATTAAAAATATCCGTTGATAATAAAAAAAATATTTTTGGTCGGAATAAAATTAAATTTGGCTGTTACAATCCTTTGGCAATATTGAATTTTTCTGATTCAATAATTTTTGATGATTGCATCATACATCAGTATAAAAGGGCTCAGAAAACACCACAGGATAATAGTTGAAATTCAATATCCGAAATGGTGAAAGAGCACTCTTTCGAGACTAGGGCCGAGGCTGTCAAGTGGTTAAAGGCCGTCACAGTTTGGTTTCGTGGAATCAGGTGAATATCTGACACTGCTTGATGGCTGATAACGGCCCAAACCTGAATTTTCAGAGGAAAATTCACAGTTTGATTGGATTCAACATCTCCCTTATCTCTTGCCAAAACCGATTTATTTGAGTATTTGGCTCAAATGAACTTTCATGACTGAAGAGAATACATTTCCAGTCATTTGCAGTCTACTGGTTCCGCTCACGACATAATTGAAGCCGGGCCTTCTTATTGTTGTCTGAATGTTTGTTGCACAGACGAAGTTTGTATGGCAATGCATTCAAAGAGTGCCTCAAGCAGTTGTTGGTAGATGACTGGGATATTGAGTAGGCCTTAAAGTCAATCTTGCTACAAGTTTCCTTGTGGATTGCCTCTCTTTGGTCAAAGATTTTGAAATCACCAGTTTGGGAACTTTACTATTTTCTTTCTTCCTTCCTCGACCCTTCTGATTTGTTTGTCCGTCCTTTCCTTTTCTTAAAACAATTGTCAATGGTCTTGAAAGGAATCTGTAACCTTTGAGTAACGTCTCTCTGGCTGTTCAGTACGAAGCTGTTCCTGCTTCTTAGGCTCCTCCTCCTGTACCATATCACACGTATGTACCTTACTCCATTTAAATTGCATATTATTCAGAGGTTTAAACATTATTATTTTTGGTTTAATTTTTTTAAATATATGTTTCATCCAATGTCCAGCTACAATGTAAAATTTAACAAACAAATAAAAAAAACAAAAAACATGACAAGTAGCACTGACATAAATTGAGGTGTTAACACTTTCTTGATTAGGATTATTAAAAAATACAATTGGTTCCTTATCACCAATCTTAATGGTATCTATAAGTGTTATTTAAAAGTTTATTTCTCAAAAGGCTCCACAGTTCGACGTCCTGATTTTACTACCATTCAATGTATAATTAAATGATATTTTAAGCTACCCATACTTCTCATAATTTTTTACCTCTTGCAAATCAACAAAAACTTTTTTATCAAACATTTAAGGTTCCATCCCCAAGTATGATCTATTACCCTTTTCCATTGGTCCAAACAAGAACCCTTCTCTTTCAGGCGTAATTTTAATAAAATTTTAGACGCCAACTCCCTAAATATTTTTGTGTTGTGACATATTAAATTTATCCACATTCAATGATATACAGCTGGTTTAACAGAGATGATGATGACATTAGGTATTTTGGAATAAACTTGTATTTGGGAGGGGAGATGACAGCTATCCTATTTGCGTCAGAATGGAAGGACTCTGGAGTCACAGATGGGGTAGTAAGAACGTGGGATCTGCAGAAAGGGTAGCTATAAAGAAGAAGACAATCATCAATGACCTATTAAGAGATTAGCATGTGTTGGATGGATTAGCTGGAGAAGGATTGGTAAAATTTACATGCTGCCGGATCACTAATATGTTAATTGAACTTACACGACAAATCAATACTAGCGTTGTGCCTTCTTATAATCTAGAGTCAACCCCGGCAATTAAAAGAGCGAGAGAGACTTTAAGTTTTAAATCAGGATTTTACAAAAATATTATAGAACTATTTTCACTGTTTAGAATCAATTGTGGGAGACTGGAGCAGGATGAAGGAGATTTCAAGTTCAAGTCCATTTTTTTCCTCACTAAAGAGCATATAGAATATCGTATGTAAAAATTTGCAAACGCATATTTTGTTATTAATTAAAGCTTTTAAATTATAATAGTGTAATTCTCTAAACAGAGACATGAAGTAACAATGAAAATATGTTAATTATTACTTTTGTTCTTATTCTGGAAGAAGTTATGATGGCTGTGATCCATTTATCCACTGTATACTTGAAGACGACCCGAAAATTTGAAATATTTTCAATTTCTATAAAAAGCAAAAGATATTCATTAAAAAAAAAAGTTTGGTGACCCCTGTAATAGATTAAAAAATTAAATTTTTATAGAGTGGAATGTAGTTTATAATTTGTTTACCTTTTTTTATGTGTGACATAAAAAAATTACGATGACCTCTCAATTTGCCCAGAACCAATTCTTCAGATTTCAACGTTGCACCCGATATGTAGTTGATGTGTGTCTTTGATTTACAATTAACAACAAGAATGGGCGTACTTTTTATTCAATGTCAATATCCTTTCCAGACTTGAATTACATTCCTCAATGTATAAAACAAGTTTTTCTATGAGCGTCATAGTACGTGTAGAATATTGTATTCCAAATTTTCATTTTCCTTATAGATTTTTATAGAAAACAAGAAAAAACATATGGCGATGATTAGAAAATCAAAAAGAATCAAACGACAATAGCAAACAAAAAGAGCTCCTCAAAGTTTCTTAATTTTTTCTCTCCTCCCTCCCCATCAATCTTCTCGGTCAACCTTTTACATTTGAATTCATTTAGTGCAGCCAAAGCTAAACGACTCGTGGGAAAAACATCATGGTACTGTGATACATACAACAAACACTGCATTTTGATAACTCCTTTCGACACCACTCGCTCGAAATGCAATGAGCGAAATTGAGGGGAAAATACGTCCTGTATCTGATTTACTGGACGCATATAAAGGGAGCGGGGATCAAATTGTCGCCAAAATATTTTTCTACAAAAACCACACAAAATAGACATTTTTTAAATTTTTTTATTGAAAATCAAAACTATGACGAGTATATAGATTAGAGTAGCCATTCATTCGATAAAATCATCGTTGGCATCAATAACAGCCTCAATACGGCCTCTGAACCGGCTGCAGGCTCTTCTGAACATCTCATTGACCATGTTGCCGAATTACTTTTGTGGGGTGTCGTTTAGGTAATCACAATTGCATCCCACAATAAGATGTCGATTATTTCCAAGGTCTAGGCCAAAAACTATGAGGACAAAATAGTCAAATCATGTACCAGCTTTAGGCATCGTATTGAGCTTGTCATTGCCTCTAATGGAGATAATGTAGTATAAGATACAGCCTCTGTGATTTGCCTTTAGTTTTAGTTTAGATACTTTTTTCAAATCAATAAATAAAGTTATGTGTATATGAACAAAACAGTTTCCTTATTAATAACAAGAAATAATTTGCTTATGACCCCTGTACTTATAAGTCTGATTTCTCTTATCTAGATGCAACAGTTATTAATTAATTTCTGTCATCTATCGTGAAGAATAATATATATTTTTTATTACATATTTAGTGAGGGGTTGCATTACTCAAGAGTCTAGATCGAGTGGAGACTGTTGTTTACTTCCAAATTATGCTCCCCAGGAAAAAGTGAGTATCTCTTAAAGTTTAAGGTAAACAAGTACATATTAAATCTGATAAGGAAATGTATTTGTAATCGTTGATGTTGCTCAGAATCAATTTTATTCTTTTCAATGTTTTCTAACACATTTAATATAACAATTTTAAACCAACTCAATGTCAAATAATATGACGTAAGTACCAAAAAATAAAAATGAGGGAACATATTCTAGTTATTATAATACTTCACAAAATAAGAATATTATCTAAAATCTTTTGTGTAAGAATATTAGGCCGGATTATTTAACCAGCTATCGTTTCACAGATATTATATATTTGAAAGTAATATAGTTGAATAGAGTTGAAAAGAAGTGCCAGACCCCTACAATACCTGATAGAGTTTCTAAGTATAACAAGCTCATAGGAGGAGTGGATCTCTTGATTGCAATAACAGCCGTGTATGTAGATATTAATATATGAAGGACTGGGTATTTATCTGTCATATTGTACTGTTGATCTTAATCAATTCATTTTTTTGTGCTTATTAAAATAGTTAGTTTTTACTCTTATTTTAAATTAATATTGAGTTCACACATATTACTATTTTTGTAATGACAAAATTAGGTGTAAAATACTGATTTTAAACCAAAATATAGAATTCCTTAAACATTTATTATCATAAGTAAAATATTGCATAAGAAAATGGCTAAGAAAATTGAACTGAAAGTCTATAATCCGCTTATATGTTGTCATTTATGTTATACACCTTTACTCAAATCATATAAAACTTGAAGTAGTAATTAGAAAAATTAAGCAAATTTATATCCAAAGTCAAATATTTTCTTTTAATTGAATTTTTCAAACCCAGTATTAATTTATTTGGGCATTAAAAAAAATCATGCCAAAAGTAAATCATACAGTAAGTTTTTATAAAATGATGAAAATTCCCATATTCTGATTCGTTTATTTTTATCAAATAATTGATTGCTATAATTAAATATAGAGATTATAATTTTTCTATAGATAAGTGAGAACTTCTACCATGGCACATTATAATAGGGTTGTTCTTCCCATTGATAACATATTACACATTATAATAGGTATTGTATTGCTCTAACATCTCTTCCTTTTGAGACAGGGATTTGTTTTATTTAAATATTTACTTGCATTGCTATTAACTTTCTTCTAACTTAAAAGTTATTTGGTTGATGTAGTACACTGAACATACACTCATAATAAATTTGGAACAATTGCATAGCATAAAGACAAATATACATTATAATTTATAAATATTGCATTGCGATAAAATTTCAACAAATATTCTTAAATTAATCTTTAAAAAAAACTTAGTAAACAATCTTTACATAAACAAACAAAAAACCACAACAAATATTTACAAAAGGGTCATTATTTACATTTTAAAATATTTTTTGATAAAGTGGAGCCGATGGAATATACTGGATTTCTTTTTCTTAAAAAATCCAGGATTAACATCCTTATTTAGACATTTTTATGGCGAGAGAAACATTGTACGTGATCTTACAACTCATGTTACCAATTATGTAGAGAAATAAATGCGATGTGGGATTTTCATTCAGGCATAGCTAAATGCAGTTCACTTTCTGTATAGTAGTCGTATTTTTTATCTGTATAAATGAAAATTGAAAGTAATAACAATTGATAAAAAACATACAACACTCAAAAGATAAATTAATTATGAATGTATCTTCAATACAGTTTCTACAAAATGTGTTTAATAAAAAAAATATTCATCATTTTTGAAATATCTAAATTTGCTCAATATTACCGATTCCGCCAGTAATTATTCATATACCTTATTAAGCAAAAAAAAACTTAATAAAATTTTACCCTAAATATTTCAAGTGCTCAACCAATAAAAGGAAGTGAGAATCATACTAAAGACTGACCTAGTCCTATGGGCTTCTACCTTTAGGATGCATGATAAATTATTTTTTCTTCAATTGTTCTTTTAAAATAACAAATCTAGGTTGCAGCCAAAATGGAATGTTTTTGGGCAAACATTCCTGTACCTTTTTTGAGGTATGTGCAGGCTCACCATACCTTTGGGAAAATTATATATTCATCTGATAGTTGGACTGCACCTATGGCAAAAAGTTTTCCTCAAAGGCAGTCACATAGTCGGATCTTTTGGTCTGTATCAGAGAGGCTGCCTTGCTGTAAGAGCCCTCAAATCCAAAGGACATCGCGCATGCAGGATGTTTTGTGGTACTAAGTGCCATCATAAATTCATAAATGTCTCCGAAGCTGAAATATATGTCATTATGCCTGTTCTTCACAGGGTTGACTGACAAGGTCTTCTCATTGCTGAAGATTATTACCTGTTTAGCTGTGTCCTTCTTAAGATTATTTCAATTAGTATTGCAATAGCAGAGGTGAGTTTTTTTCATTGCAATTATCAAAAGTGGCCTCTCCCGCCTCACAAAGATCTTTTAATACACTATTTGAGTAGCTCTTTGGACAGTCTTTTGTAAACTTCGACGTACCTTGCATGGGTTATTGAATTGAAGGGGATTGGCTTAAGCTGTTTTCTTTAACTCGTCTGGTCAAGTTTTGCATTTTTCGATGGATCCCTTCTTTCTTTATATTATTTCGGGCTTGTTAACGGCGTAGACAAAACTCATGGCTACAGTCAACTACTTGGAGACTTACATTGGGATTGTGCACTAATGGAATTCGTTGATCACATTTTAGTGTCATTTGCTATACTTGTACATCAGATATAGAGCTCAGATTTGTTTTGTTTAGTAAGTATTAACTTATAATATAATATATCGGTATATGAATTAATTTCAATTACTCAATCTTAATTAAGTATTGAATTTGTAAGAGATCATATTTCCATGGACCACCTGATACTATATAATCACAATATGAATTTGCCATAAAGATGAAAATTTTTATAGGTATCTCTAAATTTATTTTTCAAATTTTTCATTTAATAATTTTAAAGGTTGTATGGGTTAAATTTTTAATAAGTATTTACAAAGTACATACATTTTTATTTAATTTGAAATCATGAACACGTATCTTTTTGAGTGATATGAACTATATATTTTTTTAAATGTGATAGAGTGAAGAATTATATTCCTTAATTCTGTAGTATTTTGTTATTACACAAATAAATAAAAACATGCGTAATACCTTTTATCATAAATTTATGTTTATATTTATTGAGTGATTTCAAAAGAAACAAGTCAAACTATTATAAACGGAAATGTATTCTGTAAATGTGACTCTTATTCAAAAATTTCAATATCATCATTTTTTTATATTTATAGATTTTTTTTATTCTGTTAAATATTTTAAAAGGGAAAAATATATTGAGAGCACCCACTCTTCAAAAAGAAAAATAAGATTAATTTCGTAGCGCCTGCAAAGGAATACGCGTAAACTCAAATCCTATAAAACATGAGGTAGCAATTGAATAATCAAGCAGTTTTAAATCAAAAGTCCTTAACATGCATACAAAATCATTATTCTCCTGCATTGCACTCTGCTTTGCGTTAGCTAATGCTGCACCACAATTCTACTATAATCCAATACCCCCTCCAGCACCTGTTCCAGCACCCCCTCCTCTACCAGCACCTGCCCCAGTATATGGACCATACCCACCCCCTCAACCACCACCTCCTCCTCCCCCACCACCAGCACCTGCATATAGCCCCTATGGACCCCCTTCACCACCACCTCCTCCTCCAGCTCCACCAGCAAACTATGCCTATGTTTACTCTGTATTAGACGCTGAATCTGGTGTAGATATATCTGCTGATGAACAAGCTGATAATGGTGCCGTTTCTGGATCCTACAAGGTTGCACTTCCCGATGGTCGCATCAAAACTGTTACATACACCGTTGAAGGAGACAGTGGATTTGTTGCTGATGTTCGATACGAAGCTGCTCCTGTTTCTATAGCTCCAGTTCAAGCTCCTGCACCATATCCAACATATGTACCTTACTCCTTTTAAATCCCTATTGTTTCGTGGGTTGACTAATATATATTTGTTATTCTCAAACGCGTTGTTATTAAATAATCAACATTGTTAAAACTGTATATACTTTACATGTATTCGTTTAAACATCATGTACAAAAATTTTATTATAATATAAAAACGTAAAAAAATTTTATAAAAAGAAATTTAACTACTTACTTTATTATATATAAATATATAAAACAGTTAGATTGTGTATAGGTGTGTGTATGTATTATGGGCGCCCACACCGTTGTTTTTTGGGGGTGTCATTTAAAAGAAGGTTTATTCCATACCTAATTTACCATAATAGTTTGGTAGACTAGATAGGAGGATGAACAATAAATAAAAAAATCACTTGCGTCTCAAAAAAAAAAAAACAATTATAAAATAATTACGTTTTTCTAAATATATTCAAAATCAAAATAGTTATCATTTATGGAGGATTATTTTTCTCACCACAATATTCAAAATATATTTTTTGTTTGGGATTGCAAGTATTTTATATTTCCTCAGAAAAAGTTGATGTTCTATCGTCTTCGGATTTCAAATGGATGTACGAAAAAAATCCTGGTAGTTTGTGTTTTTTTATACAATTTCAATAATTTCTATTTGTTAGTTTTTTTTGAAAAATTAGAAAAAAAAAATTGATTTTTTTTTCCGCAAATCCAAGCAACATCAAGTAAACGTTTGCAGGATCTATATTAAGTGATGTTAACCGTATTTTGATTAAAACTTTTTCAATTTTAACTTTGTTTTCATCTAGAGACTTAAACAAACAAAATCAACCTATCGTAATTAATAAAGTAAAGAATTTATAAGAAATTAAACTTTGTTAAGTTAAATATAGTGGTAAATGTTACAATATAATACATATATATACAAATATTAGGAAAACCAAATTGCGATTTTATATAACATTGATATATATACGAGTTCATTTAAAAAATCAATTAAAATAATTTAATTGTCTCAAACAACAGTGTTTTACCCTTTGCAATAAGAAAAAAACAAAGATAAGGCTAAGCCTCAGGGCCTGAACAACTTTTAGAAAAAGCAGGACAGAGCAATCATTCTATTATTTAAACACTTATAAAATCCTCGTTGAAACAAAATTATATCTTAGAAAAAAGTATTAATTATGTTCGTCATTATAGTACAGAAATAAACTGTTATATAAATAATTCTGATTTAAGGTAAAATGTCAAATTATTTGAAACTGATTTAATATAAATGAGTTTTGTCTAGTATGTCTAATTATACTATTATAATTATAGGAGAATTAAGTGATTAGCACTTCTTCCATTGTAATGGCTATCGAATTTGCTCATTTTTTCAATTTTCTTTATATTTATTTATTGTTAATGTTTATTACATTAGATTAAAAAATTTCCATTTTTACTCTTTGTCCCTTTTCCTTTTTCCCGTTGCCATTAATCCACTGCCATTTTTGAATTTATTTAATTTAGAAAAAGTAAACGCAGATTAAAAAATAATATTTGTTTTTCTGTACCATCATTATAATATAATATGATGTGTCTTGACGTCTTACAATTGAAGTATAATTTGATATTTTTATTCTTGAAAACAGTTTCATAAGGTATGTTTAGTTGCAACCACAATTGTCTATAGGATGTCTGAAAAAAGCATGTTTTCTTTTAAAATATTTAAAACTGAATATTGATTTGGAGTAAATAGGTCAAAAATGATTATTAAGTAAATGTGTCTTCAAAAAATTCCTATGTTTATCTTTGTCCATTTACAAAAAACTAAAACTCACTTTTTGAATTAGTAATTTTTTGTTGACTTTTGTTTTTAATTTATATTTTTACACGATTTAAGTGCTATTTGAATAAACTTAATAAAATGAAAGATAAAGCAATTTTGATAATTTAATTAATATCTTTAAAAAAAATTAAATTAACTATGATTTTATTGGTTTCAACTAAAAAAGCATTTGTTATGGATATATCAAAATTGCATTTAAAATTGTAAATTGATAATTTGCAGTTAAAGTTATTAAAATAATGAACTTAACTTATAAAAGGAAGCATATTTATACACAAACAAGAATAGAAAACGTCTTATTCATTATGCGGATGCAAATTGCGAAGTAAAATTTTGTTTATTTTATTTTAAGTACACTAAATATTATGTTATCTTTTATTACTCCATCATCGACAACATCAGTTTATTAACGACTGTTGTTAAAAAATAGAATAACTCCGATACTAATATAACTGAAATGAATGTCAAGAGAAAACAAAATATTAGATGTCATTAATGTGGGAATCACCATGAAACTGACAGAGGTTTTGACGATCCTTTAGTAAGGCTGGTGCCTGACTAACTTGTCTATCAGGTTTGGCATATAAACATTAATATCGGACGATGAACTATAACGAATCCTTTATCAATAATGAAAAGCCTTGGATATACGTCGATTATGGTACAAAAGAATTTACTAATGCCAGATAGGTATGTACAAAAAGATTCAAAGTTGATTAAAGAAGAACTTTGAGGAGTTTTGCGTCTTCTCAATGTGACTCCCACATTCCTTAAAATTAACCTATTATTAAATAACCCTATATAAAAGTGAACATTATTTACTTGTTTGCTTGTCAGCAGATTTTTGTAATTAAACTCTTCAAAAGTCAAGAATAATTTCTACAACTAATAATTTTTTAAAGTCATTGGATTAATTACTGTTTCTCAAGTATAGATCTATACAAATAAGATGTATGTAGAATTATTAGTTATTAAAAAACTGTGAAAAAATAACAATTTGATTTAAATTTAAATTGGTATATTTACTAGATTGCAGTTGCAAATTGAGTATAAAAAACGAATAGTCAGTTAAAACTAAACGTAAGAAAGAAAACTTCGTAATATACATTTCTTTTATTTCATATTTTGTTAAATAAAGCATAAATTAAAAAATGCAATTTAGTATCACTAAAGAAAAATATTGAGAGCACTCATTGTTTAAAAATAATAAAAAAGAAGAATAACTTTAACGCATGAAATAACTATAATAACATATTAAAACTTTCGCTTGCCCATTTTCTACATATGAATTCAAATCATATAAAACATGAGGTAGCAATGGAATAATCAAGCAGTTTTAAATAAGAAGACTTCAACATGCATACAAAATCATTATTCTCCTGCATTGCACTCTGCTTTGCGTTAGCTAATGCTGCACCACAATTCTACTATAATCCAATCCCTCCTCCAGCACCTGCTCCACCACCCCCTCCTTCACCAGTACCAGCCCCAGTCTATGGACCATACCCATCCCCTCCACCACCACCTCCTCCTCCCCCGCCACCAGCACCTGCATATAGCCCCTATGGACCCCCTTCACCACCACCTCCTCCTCCACCAGCAAACTATGCCTATGCTTACTCTGTATTAGACGCTGAATCTGGTGTAGATATCTCTGCAGATGAACAAGCTGATAATGGAGCCGTTTCTGGATCCTACAAGGTGACTCTTCCCGATGGGCGTATCAAGACTGTTACCTACACCGTAGTCGGAGACAGTGGATTCGTTGCTGATGTTCAATACGAAGCTGCTCCTGTTTCTGTAGCTCCAGTTCAAGCTCCAGCTCCTGCACCATATCCAACATATGTACCTTACTCCTTTTAAAATCCCTGTTGTTTAGTGGGTTCACTAATATATATATTTGTTATTATCAAACTCTTTGTTATTAAATAATAAACTTTGTTAGCAAACTCCATACTTTACATGTATTCGTAATAGCATTTTACTATAATATAAAAACGTAGAAAAAACAATTTAACGACTAATTTCATTATATACACATATATAAAACAGTTAGATTGTGTCTGCATGTATGTATTTATTATGGGTGCAAACACCGTTGCACCGCGGAGACTAAAACTTTGCATGGGTGCCTCTTTTGAACCTGGTCAAGCTAAGACGTTGGTGCTGATTTTTGGGGTTGTTATTTAAAGGAAGGCTTATGCCATACCTAAAATACCAAAATAGTTTTTCAAGCTCAAGGAGACTATATAGGAGGTTGAATAATAAATCAAAAAATGACTTGCGTCTCAAAAAAACAAAACAATTATGTTTTTCTAAATGTATTCAAAATCGAAACAGTTATCATTTATGGAGGATTATTTTTCCCACAAGATTATTCAAAAATATATTTTTTGTTTGGGATGCCCAGTATTTTGTATTTCCTCAAAAAAAAATTGATGCTCCAGCGTCTCTGGATCTCAGATTGGTAGGCTGTTTTTTTCTATACAATTTAAATAAATTCTATTTGTTACTTTTTTGAAAAATAAGTAAAAAAAAAAATGAATTCTGTTTCTCAAACCAGAGCAACACAGGGTAAGCGTTTGTAGGGAAATTATTTATATTAAGTTAAGTTAACATTATTTTGATTAAAATATGATATTACATTTTAAGTTTTTCTTATCTAGAGACTTAAAAATAGGAACATCAACCTATCGTAAATTAATAAAGTAATGCAATTTTTACAAAATTAAACTTTATTAAGTTTATTATATCGCTAGATGTTATCATATAATAAATATATATATATATATACAAATATTAGAAAACCCAAAATGGTATTTTATATAACATTCATTTATATACGAGTTCCTTTAAAAAAAAAAAAGAAAACGAGTTGTTACATAGATTCATTATAAATACAGAAATATAAGCTAAGGCATTACTTCCGTGTAATTTGTATTTAGGGAATTAATCAAGGATTTTTATATATAGATTACCGGTTGAACATCAACTTTGCTCCATTGTGTCATATTTTGTTTTGGCTTTTCACTTTTTTAGAAAAAATATAACTACGTATATCAAAGAATTTTGAAAAGGACCCATTTGGCGATTTTGAACAAGTTATATTACTTCCAAATATATTTATTATTGAATTACATATTTTATACATGAAATACAATCATTTCATTGGTAGGTAGTAGTATTATAACGATCCTCAAATTATTGTACATGTTATGGTTCTTATATCAAATTTTCGGTAATTTTCCATACTTTTTCTTCTATAAATATAGGACAAAAAATTTGTTAATAGCAATTTACATGCATGTACATGAGTGTCCACATAGTTTATGTTTGAAGTAAGATCAAATAACAAGAATTTTTCACTTTTTTATCAGTAAAACTTTTTTGTTGGTGGAACAATTTTCAATGACTTTGAGGAATTTCAAGTACCAGTTCCAATATCTGTTAAGTATAATGCCGTGTTAAACGCGTTAGAACTCTATTACAATTATGGAACTGTGCAGCATTAGTTCACAGATTGCCTTTTAACCAACTTGCCAAAATTGATTATCCTCTTACATTAAGCTTGATTTAAAATATTTTTTGGAATGTTCTTTATATAGGAGTATTTTTAAACTATCAAAAAAACAACCGTTGATGTTGTTTTCCAATATCTAGTGTACATTTTCGAAAGCTTGGCCTCCTTTATGATAAAAAAGATCAAGTTTTTTAATTATGGATTTTCCTTCATCCTTTTCTCATAATGTTGCCCAGGAGCATCACTTCAGAAAATAGTCTTTAGTATCAAAAAATAACTACAAGGATTATTGTGTTAATATGTGCTTAGGGATAAATATTTATGTATTTTAGCAGCACAAATACGTGAGTATAACTGTTTAAATAGTTTTTCATTCCTTTTGGATGATATAATTTTTACATAATATAGTCTAGGAAATAGTAAGTAAATCATTTCTCTCAAGAATAATAATAAAAACATTGTTTGAAGAATTGAACTTTCATAATAAATAAATAGAATTATGAAAATTATAGAATATTAAAATAAAATAATTGTATTTTTGAAGCAATTATGGACCTGATCTTCGTAATGTCGTAATTTTTTTTTCATTGATGAAAAGTTATTTTTTTTTTCTTCAAGTATACTTAAAACATAAAAAGAAGAGATATACATTTTTTTCCCACCTATTTCAAAATATATGAGAGAAAGGGTTAAAATCAAGGAACTACTACTATTAATTTAATTTTTTGCAAACTTCTATTAATCTTTGATTCTTGAGGAAATTAACCATAGGTAAATAGTAGTACTGAGTAATTAAATCTGAGCGTGCTCATGAAAAAACCTAGAGTTGCATTTCACACAGTCGAATTCGGGGAATTTATCTTTTATATTATTTAAGTAAAATTTGATTTTAAGGCGACCCCTATTTCCTCTGGACTACAACTAGTATTATTATAAAAAGATAAGGATTTTGTTGCAGTGCCGTAATAGAGGCAGGCTATGAGGTGACCATATCCCCCCTATGCAATGGCAGTATTTCCAAAATAATATATACATATAATCTACTATAAAATAATATACTTATCATTGGTTTTTTATTGTTTTCAATTTTGTTAGTTTGCCAATTCAAGAGGAAAAAAACATTCTATATCGTGGATTTTTTTTTTAAGTCAATGACTATATATAAGAAAAAAAAAAGTTTTTTTCGAAATTGGGGTGAATTGATTATAACCAAAAGAACACATTATGTTTTGATCATGACTTCACCATATAAAAGACAGAATGGAGGATTTCCATCTTCTCGGAATTCTTGGTTTTTAGCTTCCTTAGGCACTGAAAAAGAGGTAGTGTAATGGATCTTTCAGCACGACAATTATCCAAAAAATAGGGCCAAAACAAAACAAATATTTTGCATTAAAGAAGCCCATTAAAATCATGGAGTGGTCTAGCCAGTCTTTGGAACTTAGTTCTATAGAACATATTTATCAGTGGGAAAACATAAGAACTCGACAAGGAATCAGAGATTTATTTTTTTAAGTGTAAATGTGGAATAGTTTGTCTTTTATTTAAAAAATCCAATTTTGTAAAAAAAAAAAAATTAAAGGATTAATAGAGAAAAACTCTAATCTCAGCCTTGGCCCATACAAGGATATACTTGTGGTTACAGGCCTATATTGATGTACACGATAATATTATATCAAACAACAAAATATATTATGTAGCAACATGAATTCATAGATGTAAGGATATAACGACGACTATCTTTGTAAAATAAAAACACTGGTCCTACTCATAAACATGACTTTAAAGACATAATTACACTCTTCAGAATTTTAAACAAAACGATAAGCCTTATAAATTCATTCGGGATACTTAACTAAAGGTTCCTTTACCCAGAAACGAAATTCTCTATTACAACATAATCAATCCCCATCTTAAAAAAATATCCAATTTTAGGCATTTTCAATCAAAGATTTTCTTTTACAATATTTTTCTCTGGGATTATATACCTCTATGAATTCGTTAGGGTATTGGTATCTTTGCAGCTTGTTTAGTTGTCTTCAGAACAGGTGTAACTGTGGGAGTATTGGCGTACACAATATTCGTTCAGGTGTCATTTTGACAAACTTAAAATCTTAAATTTTCATGAGAAATACACCAAAATTTTAATTTCGGTTATAGTTATTTTCTATGTTTTACTAATAAATGTATATGAGTTTTTGGTTTTTTAGTTACTCTGATGGAATAAATTGGGTACTTTTACATTCCATTCAAATGGACAAACATAAGTTATGAATAAAATTATTTATTTGAATTTTGAAATTTTTTGATCACCAGCATTTTGTGTCTAAATGTTTCTTATCCCCTCCCCCCTCCAATGTGTCTATTATGTATTCTATGTATATACCAGAGCAGGGTTTTGTATTAATAAGAATATAGATGTTTCTAAAAGCAAGCCTTGTCTTATTCCTCGACGCCTTTCCTTCTCCTCGTTTCTCCCGTTAGTTATGAATCCCTCCGTTTATTAAATAATTGGTACCTCGGCAAACTTCGTCAAGACACAACATTTACTATTACTGATTATTGGCATGTTGTGTTTTCTTCTGAGCAAGCGTAACCATTAGATTATTACAATACACAATACCTGTTTAGTAGTAATTTTGACAAACATAACCTGTCATTTATATCCATCTCACGAGGGTACCAAAAAAAAAATCTTTGGTTTTTTAATTATTATTCTGGAATAAACTAGGTCCTTTAACATTCGATTCAAATAAACAAACATAAATTATGAACAACATTATTAAAATAGATTTTTAAATTATTTGAACACGAACATTTTGGGTCCAAATGTATAACGGACAAGCTTTTAATCGTCCATATAGGTACATAAAATATATTTTTTTCTTTGGGAATCATCTGGTTGCGAACGTATAACATTGAATTCAAGGGATTAACTTCTTCTGAGTATGAGTTATGGCAATTCAATTTTCTCTTTTTAAATCCACATTCTTTAGAGGTTTAATTAATACATTGTTATTTTACTTAATATTCATTTATCAAATTATAATTCTGTAGTTTTCTAAACAGAGACATTAAGTGCAAATCATGAAATGTTGTCAGTTTCTCAACTTTATGATGTTCAGGCTTATATGTAAATAAATTAATAATTTTTTTTTTTGCTCAATTTTTTAAAATGTTCCTTTGATTGGTTAAATGGTGTTGCAGAGATTAAATATTTGTAAAAAATATTCTAAAACATTGAGTTTATCTGACCTAAAACGCTTACTTGTATCATAAAGTATATTTTGTTAATACTTTTTTGATTTGTAAACGAACCCTATTAGGTAGGGAGTAAAAATTAGACTGTATTACACTTATTTATGGATAGAATTAAACAAAAGGTTGAATATTTAATAATTATTATGCTAACCCTACTCTACTTCAGCAATAATACCGTCCTTGACTAGTTTTAGTATCCTTAGATAAAAAAATTACTGCCCACATGCAAAAAATATTTACACTACTTTTCATAAACATTTTATCTTCTAGAGATTAACGGAGAAAATGATTATTTTGAAAGTGAATATAAGCGGATAATTTTCTAAAAAAATATGTTGTATCAAATATTACAAAGCTTTGTTTAACATAATATATTTCAAAAAAGTGTAAGGTCAAAATTGAAACTGTTCCACAGAAAAATTCATGATACGTCTTGGTGTCAGACTGTTCTTTTTTATGGCATTTGAAACCTCTAAGTATGCTTAAATTAGTGGTATTTTTCTTTTTGTTTTTCGATGAATCTAATAGTTTCTTATTGTTCCTTCGAACGACAGTGAGCTCTTAAAGATCCAATACCAATTTCTATGTATAGGTTCGATTACTGACAAACAATTATTAAACTCAAATTAATGGCCTGATTAGGGTATTACTTTTAATATTTGTGCAAAACATTTCAATTTATATTTTAGCATATATTGTATTTTTGGATTGAAGTCCAATTTTATGTTATTTGTATTAAAACTTTTGGAATTTTTTTTACTTTGGACCGAGTAGTAATCCAATAACATTATCCTAATAACTAAAAAAAATAACTCACGTGGTATAGTATGGCGTATAAAACGAGATAATCATTTATAGTATAGCATTGGAAGTCGATAATATCCATAGATAATGATTTGAAGGGCGTAAAATTTGAAAAGATTCAATCAGATAATTAGCTTAGGTTAAAATCTTGAGAAAAAAATTAATCAGCAATAATCTATTGAAGGAAATCATGGAATACAAACCATCAACTGACTTGTTCCTCTGTATTTTTTCCGAGAAGTTGTAACCAAAACAAACAAAAAAATTTCTTAATAATTGTATTAGTTATTAACTAAATAGTTTCTGAATATCTTTATCAATTTTGTTTTCCTTATTTTACTATTTTTACAAAAATAAAGTTGATCACTAATATAGCTTTAGTTTGATAAAAATTGTCATATTTGAAAAATATCAAATTTTTATTTATTAGGGTGATCACTTTGTCCTTACCTTTTTTCTATGTCCTTTCTTTATAATTAAGGATCAATTTTCTCAGACTAAAACTTGAATTTGATAAAAATTGGCAAATTCCTATGTAGTGTTTGCACATTCTTATTTAAGATCGGTATGAATACGCAAAAAATTGGCTGTTCTTAGTTTTCCTCTTTGTTTCAATAATAAACACACTTTTTTGGTAGTTCCACAATTACATATTCTATGATCATTAATTAGTTTAAGCCTGAAGGGTCTAGAAGAATATAATGTTTTAGTATAAATTGCAGCGATAATTCTATTCGGTGTTTTATCAAAAAATAAAGAAAAATTTCTTACAAGTTAAGTCGATAATGAATGCTTTATTAAATGTTAAGAGCTACTTACACAAGAATATAACTATAGGAGAACCTGTGGTTGCAGAGGATATTTGTGGTATATTAATTTATGTAATAACAAGAAATATTGCGTTCAAATTGCAGATCCTGAGGACGATTGATGGTGTTTCGGACTCAACCTCAGATATCATTCATCAAACGCATCAAGATATTTTCGGTCCTTGCAGAAACTACTCAAACTTTTAGAAAGACAATAAATAAACGTGTTTCTTGTTATTTAAATAGCAAGTTTGCTACTATTGTTATATGTTTGTATTTTTTTGATTTTCGATGGAAATGTTATTTGATTAAGGTTATGAACTTATATTTGTTAAATATAATCTTGTGATTTTTTTTTGACTATAATGTTTATTTATAATTGTGTAAATGCATTTTCATTACAAAATCTTAAGTAATTCTTATTTGGTAAATTATTTGCTTCCTAAATAAATGTTTAAATAAAAAGATTTGTGTTTTTTTCTTTTTTTGAAAACAATTGTCGGTTAAGTTGTAAAAATATAGTTTAAGTTATCACAAAATTATCACACTATATATTTTTCTAAGTAATTAAAGTATAATTTTTTATATTTTATAAGATTAAATGAGCTTATTCTAATACGCGATCAACATAAAATGAAAATCGTTTTCATTTTTATCATTAATTTTTTTACAATTGCTCATACAACTATAGTACCAAACCACTTTAATATATCAAAGTAGGATGAAAGTTAATGATATCGAGAGCACTCATTCGTCAAGAAAAATTAAATAAAAAATGCCAGCCCATTTATCATCTACGCCTCCATACAAGATCCTATAAAACATGAGGTAGCAAATAAATAATCAAGCAGTTTTAAATCAGAAGAACTAAACATGCATACAAAATCATTATTATCCTGCATTGCACTCTGCTTTGCGTTAGCCAATGCTGCACCACAATTCTACTATAATCCAATCCCTCCTCCAGCACCTGCTCCAGCACCCCCTCCTCTACCAGCACCTGCTCCAGTCTATGGCCCATACCCACCCCCTCCACCACCACCTCCTCCTCCCCCACCACCAGCACCTGCATATAGCCCCTATGGACCCCCTTCACCACCAACTCCTCCTCCAGCTCCACCAGCAAACTATGCCTACGCTTACTCCGTATTAGACGCTGAATCTGGTGTAGATATATCTGCTGATGAACAAGCTGATAATGGTGCCGTTTCTGGATCCTACAAGGTGGCTCTTCCCGATGGTCGTATCAAGACTGTTACATACACCGTTGAAGGAGACAGTGGATTCGTTGCTGATGTTCAGTACGAAGCTGCTCCTGCTTCTTTAGCTCCAGGTCTCGCTCCAGCCCCAGCACCATATCCCACTTATGTACCTTACTCGTTTTAAATCCCTATTATTTAGAGGCTTAAATAATATTTATTTGTTATTGATTATAACCTTTTATTAAATTATAATAGTGTACTTTTCTAAGCAGAAACATTATGTAACAATGATAATATGTTATTAGTTTATTAAGTTTGTGAAAATTTTGATGACGTATACATAAACGACTACATTTTGTTTTAATTATTTTTGTTTATTATTTTCAATTGCTATTGCAAGCAAAATAAACTTTTTTTTTCAAAATTTTCTTTCACTAAAAAACAAGATCCAATTTTTTTTTTAAGATATCTTTATATATATATAGAAAATAAATATTAATTTTTAAATCTGTAGTCATGAAACTTATATTTTCACACTCCACTGTCAAAGTTGAGCCAGGAAGTGACTAATTTATAGAAATAATATTTCTCGATTGAGGTCCTGTAAGTAAGCAAAGTAAGTAACAGTCGCTTTTGAATTAAAATCAGGAGATCAAGGTAATCATTGTATGATAGATAAAATGTGAGAGGCTTCTTTCTCTTCCGAGAAGGTTTTGATGCAGAGCTTAGAGGTTATTGTCTAGTTAAAAAAACAAACTTCTTTCAATTAATCTATGTTTAAAAGGAATGGCTTGCGCCAATAGGATCGAATGATAACCATGCTTAAGAAATTAACTTCCAATTTCTTATACATGCCAGAAAGAAATATTACATATGAAATTAAGTTTGCCCATAACATCTGGATTTCTAAAGACAAAAAATAAATAAATATTTCATTTATCTATTTCTGTCATAATGATTTACATCGTTTTAAAATAATAAAAATTTATGACAATGACAAAAAGTATTTTTTTAAAAAAAAAAATTCTGGCAGTGTATAACAGAATGCCAAATATATTAAACAATAATATTTTTGTGACTTCTTTGTGATTTGGTAAATCTCTATTGGCCTCAATAATACTTCAAAAAAGTCTCAAAACGCATACTAACTTCATTCATATTGAGTCCTAGTTAATTTTTTTCAAACATTTGTCGACAGAGAGTTAAGGTATTTCAGGTTTTCTATATTACTGTAGATTTTTCAGCAGATTATGAATCCAAACTTAGGTCACCAATGGGTTGATGTCTGGGCTATGTGGAGGTTAATTGAATAGTGTATAACAGAATACCAAATATATTAAACAATAATATTTTTGTGACTTCTTTGTGATTTGGTAAATCTCTATTGGCCTTAATAATACTTCAAGAAAAGTCTAAAAAGGCATACTAACTTCATTCATATTGAGTCCTAGTTAATTGAACAAACAGTACAGTTATGATACTACGGTAAATTAAACAATTTGATATTTTAAGATTGAAATAAATCCAAGTCAATATATTTTTAAGAAAAATAGTATGGTGCTTTTATCTTGTGTTGTTTCATTTTATTTTATAATAAACATTAATTGAAAATTATTGAAAAAAAAATGTTTGTTTATTTAAAAACGTCATAATTTCCTAAAATATTTATTATATATTTTTGATTTTTTTCTTTTATAATTTTTTAAAAATGTCCAGTTTAAAAAATTGGACATTTTTCAAAAACTATTTAAAGATAAAAATATCCATTTAATATTCTACGACTCCTATATACCGGATACAATATTGAAATATGAACAATTACTACTTTTAATCTTTAATAATATATTGTTTTCTAGCCAATTGTAAAAAAATTGAAAATATATATAAACCATCGCCTCAAGGCGCCTCTTGAATGCTTGATACGTATTTTAAATTTATGCTTTAGACAAATTGGTGTCGTGCTCGTTTACAGTGGCCTTTATAGCCATGATGTTTTCGATTATAAGGGGACATGCCTATATCACACGACCAGATGACGCTCTAAAGTGTTGGTGTCAGATGAATATGGTGTGCATATTTCTTTTGTAAAGAAATGTATATTATTGTTCAACTATATTTGAACAGAATTGACAGCGTAAGCCAGAGAGCTGTCTTGTAGCAGGGCCACATAATCATCCAGGAATTTAACTGTACCCAGATTTTATTTCCTGCATCATGAAGTGATTGGATCTTTCCTCGAGGGTGACTTTCAGAACCCATTTTCTTGTTATGTGAAAAAATGATAAATAAATGAAATTTCTGGAGAGTGCATTGAAATCTTCAACGTGTCTAACTTTATTTTTTGACCCTCTCTAAAAAAAGTCACTAGAATTTCTGAGTTGGATAATAATCTAGTGTAAAGATGTCAAAATCGCACCCAGTATATAGTTGATGTGTCTCCTTGATTTACAAAGTTGAAAAACAATTATAAACAGGAATGGCCGTACTCATTATTTAATGTCACTATCCTTTTAAAACTTGAATCAATTATCTTTATGTATGAAGGTATAAAACAAGGTCTCCCATGTGCGTTTGAGTACGAGTGGGCTATTATAATATTACTAAGGAAGTGCAGTTTCTTCAAAATTCTTATATATATTTTTTTTTTTAGATCAACGAGAAAGAAAGATTTTCCTCAACTTAGAAAATAATACATTCTTCCTGGTTGACTAATAATTGACCCATTCCATGCGATAGGTTTATTAATGTAAAACTACAGAGTGTGGCAGAAAATTTCGGTCATTTTAATGGCATTCAAATTTAGTTTTTGAGTAATATTACAGGTATTTTTTTTTACGTTGTCATGTTGCTTCTTGCTTTACGCAAATATAGCTTAAAAAGGCGTTGCTACCAGTGTTGAAATTTTATTTTTACAAAAAACCTTTTTTATTATTATAGTAGTAATAAGTAATTTACAAACAACTTCCCAGACATAATTATACAAAGATTATTCGAACTGAAATGATTGAAACAATAGTGAAACAGGTAAACTTCGATATTTCCGATGCTGAAATGCATTAATATTTATCCCTTAGCCCATATTAACAAGATAATTCTTAGAAGTCATTGTTTTTTGATATTCTTTGATAATATTGGCGATTTTCGAAAGAATTGCAACTAAGCAACATTATGAAATAAAAGTTTTTGCATGTCACTGCAAGATTATTTTTGAATTTTAAGAAAATAAAAAACCTGGGTTGTTACACAGAAATGTTTCACTATGCTGTTGCTTTTTCAGTTTCTATTGCCTGACTGCTACAGGTTTGAATGTATATTATTTTCCATGGTAAAAATAAGGTTAAAATAACTTATAAGTTAATGACTATACTATGTAACATTTCTAAACACTAGTAATATTAACAACTAATAAATTACCTTGTTTTAATACTGTGACTTAAACTCAGGAACGTTAATCTATTGTAAAACAATTAAGTAATAAGTGATACATTAAAGAAAATCAAACGTTAGTTGGTTTTGTTAACCCTCCGTTAGTGAACGTCTTCTTAATAATTATATAAGAAAAATAGTTGACCAATTTTAATGATTACATCATATACGGTATGCCCAACAATTGATGGTGGTATTAAAAATATCCGTTGATAATAAAAAAATATTTTTGGTCGGAATAAAACGAAATTTGGCTGTTACAATCCTTAGGCAATATTGAATTTTTCTGATTCAATAACTTTTGATGATTGCATCATACATCAGTATAAAAGGGCTCAGAAAACACCACAGGATAATAGTTGAAATTCAATATCCGAAATGGTGAAAGAGCACTCTTTTGAGACTAGGGCCGAGGCTGTCAAGTGGTTAAAGGCCGTCACAGTTTGGTTTCGTGGAATCAGGTGAATATATGACACTGCTTGATGGCTGATAACGGCCCAAACCTGAATTTTCAGAGGACAATTCACAGTTTGATTGGATTCAACATCTCCCTTATCTCTTGCCAAAACCGATTTATTTGAGTATTTGGCTCAAATGAACTTGCATGACTGAAGAGAATACATTTCCTGTCATTTGCAGTCTACTGGTTCCGCTCACGACATAATTGAAGCCGGGCCTTCTTATTGTTGTCTGAATGTTTGTTGCACAGACGAAGTTTGTATGTCAATGCTTTCAAAGAGTGCTTCAAGCAGTTGTTGGTAGATGACTGGGATATTGAGTAGGCCTTAAAGTCAATCTTGCTACAAGTTTCCTTGTGGATTGCCTCTCTTTGGTCAAAGATTTTGAAATCACCAGTTTGGGAACTTTACTATTTTCTTTCTTCCTTCCTCGACCCTTCTGATTTGTTTGTCCGTCCTTTCCTTTTCTTAAAACAATTGGCAATGGTCCTGAAAGGAATCTGTAACCTTTGAGTAACGTCTCTCTGGCTGTTCAGTACGAAGCTGTTCCTGCTTCTTAGGCTCCTCCTCCTGTACCATATCACACGTATGTACCTTACTCCATTTAAATTGCATATTATTCAGAGGTTTAAACATTATTATTTTTGGTTTTAATTTTTTTAAATATATGTTTCATGCAATGTCCAGCTACAATGTAAAATTTAACAAACAAATAAAAAAAAAAAAAAAAAAAAAAAACAAGACAAGTAGCACTGACGTAAATTGAAGTGTTAACACTTCATCGATTAGGATGATTAAAAAATACAATTGGTTCCTTATCAATAATCTTAATGGTATCTATAAGTCTTATCTAAAAGTTCATTTCTCTAAAGGTACCACATTTCAACGTCCTGATTCTACTACCATTCAATGTATAATTAAATGATATTTTAAGCTATCCATACTTCTCATAATTTTTTCCCTCTTGCAAATCAACAAAAACTTTTTTATCAAACATTTAATGTTCCATCCCCAAGGATGATCTATTACCCTTTTCCATTGGTACAAACAAGAATCCCTTCTCTTTCAGTCCTAATTTTAATAAAATTTTAGACGCCAACTCCCTAAATATTTTTGTCTTGTGACATATTAAATTCAATTTCTCCACATTCAAAAATATACAGCTGGTTTACCAGAGATGATGATGACATTAAGTATTTTGGAATAATCTTATATTTGGGAGGGGAGATGAAAGCTATCCTATTTGCGTCAGATTGGAAGGACTCCGGAGTCACAGATGGGGTAGTAAGAAGGTGGGATCTACAGAAAGGGCAGCTATAGAGAAAAAGACAATCATCAGTGCCCTATTAAAAGGTTAGCATGTATTGGATGGATTAGCTGGAGAAGGAGTGGTAAAATTTACATACTGCCGGATCACTAATATGTTAATTGCACTTAGACAACAAATCAATACTAGCGTTGTGCCTTCTTATAATCTAGAGTCAACCCCGGCAATTAAAAGAGCGAGAGAGACATTAAGTTTTAAATCAGGATTTTACAGAAATAATATAGAACAATTTCCACTGTTAAGAATCAATTGTGGGACACTGGAGCAGGATGAAGGAAAAATACAGTTCAAGTCCAATTTTTCCTCACTTAAGAGCATAGACAATATTGTAAGTAAAAATTTGCAAACGCATATTTTGTTATTAATTAAAGCCTTTAAATTATAATAGTGTAATTTTCTAAACAGAGACATGAAGTAACAATGAAAATATGTTAATTATTATTTTTGTTCTTATTATGGAAGAAATTATGATGGATGTGACCCATTTGTCACTGTATACTTTAAAACGGGGCCGAAAAATTGAAATACTTTCAATTTCTATAACAAGCAAAAGATATTCATTAAAAAAAAAGTTTGGTGACCCCTGTAATAGATTAACAAATTAAATTTTTATAGAGTGGTATAAAGTTTATAATTTGTATACCTTTTTTATGTGTGCCATCAAAAAATTACGATGACCTCTCAATTTGCCCATAACCAAGTCTTTAGATTTCAACGTTGCACCCGATATGTAGTTGATGTGTGTCTTTGATTTACAATTAACAACAAGTATGGGCGTACTTTTTACTCAATGTCAATGTCCGTTCATGGGCTCATGGAAAAACAAGTTTTTCAATGAGCGTCATAGTACGTGTAAAATATTGTATTCAAAATTTTCATTTTCCTTATATATTTTTATAGAAAACAAGAAAAAACATATGAGGATGATTAGAAAATAATAAATTCTTCCTCTCTGTTGTGGGATCCAAAAAATTTGGTCTATTTAATTGCATTTTTGTGCATTTTATGAGTAAAATTTTACATGATACTTTTTTTAATGATACGTTTTCATTATAAATAAGGTTTGTTTTGATTCATTTTTTTCTTTAAAAGTACTCATTAACGTACATTTACAACTTATTAGCCTAGAAAATATACATAAAAGACAAGACGAAAAAGCAAAAACAATCAAACGACAATAACAAAAAAAAAGAGCTCCTCAAAGTTTCTTAATTTTTTCTACTTCCCTCCCCATCAATCTTTTCGGTCAAACTTTTACATCTGAACTCATTTATTGGAGCCAAAGCTAAACGACTCGTGGGAAAAAGACCATGGTACTCTGATACAGACAACAAACACTGCAATTTGATTACAACTTTCGACACCACTCGCTGGAAATGCATTTTTTTTGCTTTGAAACAGTCAATCAATGAGCAAAATTGAGAGAAAAAGACGTCCTGTATCCGTCCTATATATATAGTAAGGTGTTAAAAAAACGGTTTGGTATCTTGAAACCTGTACAATTTTCAGTTACATTTTCAGTATATCAAACTTGTTTCAATACATTATAATCAAATACAAGGCAAGGGAAGTTAATACATGAAGCAACCTGGAGTTATTATCAAAGAAGTCAAATTGGTTTGGAAAAGGTGCAATTTCCATACAGTTACAAAAAATCGCGCCAAGAACAAACTTACCAAGTAATACAAGGAATGACAAGCTCTAAATATACAAAAAGAAAGGAAATCAGAAGTTCATTTATTTCTATCTTATTCAAACATCAATATTCCTCGATTACTTTTGTGGGGCGTCATTTAGGGAATCACAATTACATCCCTAAATAAGATGTCGATCATTTCCAAGGTCTAGGCCAAAAACCATGAGGATAAAATAGTTAAATCATGCACCAGGTTCAGGCATCGTATTGAGCTTGTCATTGCCTCTAATGGAGATAATGTAGTATAAGATACAGCCTCTTTATTTGCCTTTAGTTTTAGTATAGATACTCTTTTCCAATCAATAAATAAAGTTATGAGTATATAAACCAAACAGTTTCCTTATTATTGACAAGAAATAATTTGCTTGTGACCTCTGTACATATAAGTATGATTTCTCTTATCTAGATGCAACAGTTATTAATTAATTTCTGTCATCTATCGTAAAGAATAATATATATTTTTTATTACATATATAGTGAGGGGGTGCATTACTCAAGAGTCTAGATCGAGTGGAGAGTGTTGTTCACTTCAAAATTATGCTCCCCAGGAAAAAGTGAGTATCTCTTAAAGTTTAAGGTAAACAAGTACATATTAAATCTCATTAGGAAATGTTTTTGTAATCGTTGATGTTGCTCAGAATCAATTTTTATTCTTGTCAATATTTTCTAACATATTTAATATAACTTATTTATAATTTCTCTGTCATATTGTACTGTGATGATCTTAATCAATTCATTTTTTTGTGCTTATGGAAATAGTTAGTTTTTATTCTTCCAACTTTAAATTAATATTTAGTTCACACGTATATTATAATTATTACTATTTTTGTAATGACGAACATTTTAAACCAACTCAATGTCAAATAATATGACGAAAGTAACAAAAAATAAAAATGAGGGAACATATTCCAGTTATTATTTATAGTTCACAAAATAAGAATATTATCTAAAATGTTTTGTGTAAGAATATTAGGCCTTATTATTTAACCAGCTATTGTTTCCAGATATTTTATATTTGAAGGTAATATAGTTGAATAGAGATGAAGAGAAGTGACAATAACTGATAGAGTTTCTAAGTATAACAAGCTTATAGGAGGAGTGGATCTCTTGATTGCAATAACAGCTGTGTATGGAGATATAAATATATGAGGCACTGGGTATTTGGCGATATATATTTAACTGACTGGACAGTATTTGATATTGAAAATACATTTTTTTCTGATATTGAAGCCTTACATTTCAAGGAAGCTAGGACAAATGTATCTCTGGCTTATTTATAATTTCTCTGTCATATTGTACTGTTGATCTTAATCAATTCATTTCAGTAATTATTCATATGCTTATTTTTGTGCTTATGGAAATAGTTAGTTTTTATTCTTACTTTATTATAAATTACTATTTTTGTAATGACGAAATAAAATACTGAATTTAAACCAAAATATAAAACTCATTAAACATTTATAATCATAAATAATATATTGCATAAGAAAATGGCTAAGAAAATTCAACTGAAAGTCTTTAATCAGCTTATATGTCATTTATGTTCGGGATTATTAACTCAAATAATTTAATTTGGTTGAAGTAGTAATTAGAAAAATTAAGCAAATTTTAAATTCAAACATTTTCATTCAATTGCATTTTTTCATTTTTTTTTAAAAAAAAATTCTGTTAAATATTTTAAAAGGGATTAAAATATATTGAGAGCACCCACTCTTCAAAAAAGAAAAATAATATTAATTTCGTAACTTTTTTTACGCCTGCAAAGGAATACGCGTAAACTCAAATATTCTTAAATTAATCTATAAAACATGAGGTAGTCATTAATTGAATAATCAAGCAGTTTTAAATTAAAAGTCCTTAAGATGCATACAAAATCATTATTGTCCTGCATTGCACTTAGCTTTGCTTTAGCTAATGCTGCACCACAATTTTACTATAATCCAATCCCCTCTCCAGCACCTGCTCCACCACCCCCTCCTTCACCAGCACCTGCCCCAGTCTATGGACCATACCCACCCCTCCACCACCACCTCCTCCTCCCCCACCACCAGCCTACCTGGTCTTTTCAAGATGGTAAGTATTTTTTATTATTTATAACCCCTATGGACCCCTTCACCACCAACTCCTCCTCCAGCTCCACCAGCAAATTATGTCTATGCTTACTCCGTATTAGACGCTGAATCTGGTGTAGATATCTCTGCAGATGAACAAGCTGATAATGGTGCCATTTCTGGATCCTACAAGGTGGCTCTTCCCGATGGTCGTATCAAGACTGTTACATACACCGTTGAAGGAGACAGTGGATTCGTTGCTGATGTTCAGTACGAAGCTGCTCCTGCTTCTTTAGGTCCAGCTCCTGCTCCAGCCCCAGCACCATATCCCACTTATGTACCTTACTCTTTTTAAAACCATATTATTTAATTGTTATATTAATATTTATATGCTATTCTCAACTGATTTGTTATTAAATTATGAACTTTGTTAGTACGGATGTCAACATTTAATATTTTAATTTTATATGATATAATAACATAATAAAATATTAATTAAAATATAAAAATGCTAATTAAATTATAATTTAAAAAGAATCAGCGTCTTATTTCACTTAATAAGTATATTTAGTGAGTGATGTTAATGTTATTTTGAGTCAAATATACTCAAATCAATAGATTTTATCAACTCATATTTACAACTTCCAATCCCTTTAATATAGAGATTTCAACACACGAACATAAGCCTATCGTAAATAATAAAGTAATGCAATTTTCTATGGCATTCATTTCTTTACGAGTTCATTAAAAAAATAAAATAGAAAACGGGTTGTTATATCAGTTGATGGACATATACACATCAATATAAGCTAAGGCATTACACCCGTATAATTTATATAGCAGCAATTCAACAAGGAGTTTACAATACAGATTACTTTTTGAACATTAACTTTGTTCTGTTATTTCATATTTTGTATTCTACTTTTATTCCTTAACAAAATTTAATTATTTATTGTTTTTGTATAAAGAATGGGATGAAGAAATTAGTTTTTTGTCTATGTTAAAGATGAATTTAATGTCCCAAATACTGATTTTAACTTTGATATATTCTCTATATCGGGACATGAGAACACAACAGATTAGTTAAGATGAAAAGAAGTATTCTATACTTTGTCCTGTCCTAAATAGTTCATCCTTTTTAAACCTTTATATGGTTTATATCCAGCAATATATTTTGTTAAAGTAGAGTTAAAAGCAAAATTTCCAATTATGAAGTCCTTGAGCCATCCCTCTTCACAGAAAACTATTTAATAGGATCAACGATGATTTCTGGATTTTTACCAAATAATGGTTTAAAAAGGATAAACTACTTAGGACAGGGAATTTTTTTGCGAAAGTTTCTTTACAGCAGGACATTTTGCAATAAAATGTACTTATAAATTTGTAAATAGGCAATAATATGTAAATTAATTAAAATTGATAATTGATTGGATAGATATGAACAATTTCAATCTGGGAATAAAGATGCTCCATAAGAAATAAATTAAATTTAATCGTGGTCTATTAATAAATAATTAATTATCAGCAAAATCTTTTATTTTGGAGAACTTTTCATATATTATCTTTTTGCATCATAACCCAAAGTTTATTTCTCTTATCTCTTTATCTTAGATTTTCCTATTTTTCCGTGTTCCAATGTCCAAATGTATTTTCCACTCCATCGATAGCTTGTATGTACTTTATTTTTAAACAAAGTTGGATTGAGTTGGACTTTCGTTTTTTCGTTGTTTAGCATTTGAAATCTGAAACTGTAATTCAATGAAAAATCATCAATCCAAGCGTAAATTCTCTTGTTGATAATTAAAAACGTAAAGGATTGATGTCATATACAGATCTCCTATTTTTTATTTTTTTGTTTTGGAGACAAGAGACCAGCCAAATTGAAATTGCAGTGTTTGTTTCCAGTCGAATGTCATATTATTCAGGCTCCAGCACAAAAAAAACAACAAGTAATTAACCTTTAAGGGGAATTATGATAGCAACAACAAATTTGATTCAAAAATAATAACAAATATAGAGAAAGGATCCGGGGAGAGTTACATCAAATTATACAAACAAAGATAATAAAAAACAAGTTTTTGTATGGACAGTGTAATTAAACATTATTTTTAAGGAAATTCTTCTCTACTTTAAGATTTTTTTGATGGAGGAATAATGATTGTAACTCTAATTGGAAAGTAACAATTTCTTCCTTTTCGTTTAGAAATCTAGCAATGAAATTATATTCACCTTCTTACAGATATTTTATACATTTACTTTTTATTGTTTTATTGAATATTTCAGTTCTTCTCAATTGTGGGGGACGAGTCAAAAGAAACTAAAAATGAGACACAAAAAATGTTTATTAAAATATTAAAATTCAAAACTTAGGGTAAAGAGCTGTCATTCATTTTCACATAGTTATTACCCCCCTTTTAACCTTCTTTTGGCGTGTAAGGTACATTGTCAATAGCCTATTGACGAACGTACACATTGCAGAAAAATGAATAAGTATATTTGATGATGATTTATACTACAATGTTATTTAAAAATTCATATTACTCCTATTCTAAAAGATAAAATGTTTAATTGATTGCTACAAATTCCAATCATTAAGTATTTATTAATTAATAAATTATTCATTTCATAATTGGAATCTTTCAATATTTGACTAAAGCCGCAATTGGTACCGTTGTAACAAAAATCAAGAGAATGGTAAATATATTATTAAAAATATAAAAAATTTAGGAAATTAAGTGGAACTATAATAATAGAAAGGAAAAATTATTTGTGCATAAGCAATTCGGAATATTCATCTTAAGTCATTTAGCTTTTATTAAAAGCTTTTTTATATTTTATAGATTAAAGTGAAGGAAACTTTTTGAAAAGTAAGTACATAGCAATGAACAAATTTAGAGTGAAGAGTTGTTAATAAATTTATTTTTTCAAAACTTGACAAAAATATCCATAACAGAAGCTTTTGTTCGTTAGAGTGTGCAATGCTTATTACAGTTGAAGGTTTTTAGCTTATGTTAGATAAGTATTTGGTGGACATGGATGCACAGTAAAATATCATTTCAGAGTTGATCCATTTTCATGACATTTCTCTAAGGCTTTCATCTCCACACCACCAAAAAAGATAAATCAAGTGTGATTATATCTGGACTCATGGAACTGCATATTCTATCTGCAAAAGTTAAGATCCCATGTAACCTAAAATGGAGTTGGGGTAGTGAGCGGGGGCTCTTTTAGCGATGCATGTAGTACACTGATGATGACCTCAATTCGTCTTGTCATCAAATTAAAGGAAGGAAGTTTTTCATGTATACAATTACACCCAGAAGCAGCATTCAGCAATGATTTGGCTGACTCAGCATCGATACTGATTTTTTTATTGTTGTTTAAAACCTTATCTGGTGTAACTAAAATAATTAGTATGCTTCTTTTTTCTCAACATTATTGAGACAGTACAATATAATCAAATAAGTTAATTTCAACAGTATTAAGCTTAAGAAAAGAAGCTGAATAAACTTTGTCGTTCAGGTATATAAGAACTACCTTCGACTCCACCTGGATCAAAAAGGAGAGAAAGTAGAGGCTTGAAATTTATTTTTAAGTTGTAATAGTGCAAAAAGAAAAAAACTTGTTTAATATATTTGCATTTTCGCCAATCATTCGTTCGATACGACCCATAAAGCATTTGCAGCCCTTGATCACGTCCGCAGAGAAGACTTTTCTCCAGTACTTAATGATAGATACATCCGAAAAGTCGAGGATGCTGTGTGAATTAGCAAAGACTTTCCTCCCTAACTCTCCCTAAAAGAAGTTATCAAGTGGGTTTATATAGGAAGAGTTAAAGGGCCATGTGGAGGTGTCAAAATGACACTTTCTCTTTAAAAAAATAAGTTTAGCGTCTTGCAGGTCCTGTAAGAGGGGCGACTTTTGTTGAAATAGGAACTTGACACCCTGGGCCTCAGCTTTCACCCAAGATATTAATATGCTAAACAGGAATTCACAGTACTTGTCGACCCCCCCACCATCTCTTTTGGCTCAAAGAAGATGAGGCTTGTCACTGGGGTTGCTCCAAATGACCCCAAGGGTGGTGATGCTTGCTGGAAACTGGGCTTTAAAGACATTATGATATTAGATGTCTATGGCTAAC
Organism: Lepeophtheirus salmonis; assembly: GCF_016086655.4. Lineage (NCBI taxonomy): Eukaryota > Metazoa > Arthropoda > Copepoda > Siphonostomatoida > Caligidae > Lepeophtheirus > Lepeophtheirus salmonis. The sequence continues at coordinate 11,812,492 of NC_052144.2, forward strand.
TATCTGTCATTCTGGATGTTGGGAGATCTGTTTTTTGTTTCTCATCCGAATAAAATATGATTTGGTTACCATGGGACTTCAAATCGTTCAGCAATTTTCTTTTATTATAGCTTGGGTGGCTTTCATTTTGTCTGTAAGGAAATGTATTTTGTAGAGTAGGTATAATTCATACATGGAGATTGTTATACGGCTCTCTTCCCTCTTTTTGGCAAGTGCGTCCCAAGAGATGACTTCAACGAAAATTTTAGGCATACGGGGAATATGGGAGTACGTTTTTTATCACTCTAAGACTTTTGGGCTTCTCGTTTAAATGTCCCCTTCTCCTTCCAGCGCTTGTAGACTGTGCAATTTGGATATCTGAGTATCTTCTTGATGCACTTTGTCTCTGTTCAGTGCAAGCAAATTCGATGATGGTGTTCCTTCATGTCTCCTATATCGTAAATGCTTGTTCTGAATTAAAATTACTTAAAGCTAAGGCTAAATCTCTCACTTTGAAGTAACTGATTTTAAAAATTTCCTTATTGTTTCGGATGTAATTAAAGATGGTCCTCATTTATTTGAATGACAGTGTACATAAATTTTTAAAAACAAATGACAAAACGGGAATATGAATATTTTTTTGCACTAAAAAAATGTCATCTTTATGCTGCTTATTCTTACTAAAATAGATTTTTTTCTCCAAAAGTATATTAAACTACTTCAAAAATACTCTTAATATTCAAAGAACATAATTTAAAGATTGTCAAAAAGTATTTCAAGTTTACAAAATATGAAGTGGAGTGTCAAATGTAAGTCTCAAACTCTGGTATGTAGCAAATTTACTCCACCACTTTATTCAACACTTATAATTAGGAAGCATATAAGATTAGTCTAGCAGCATGTGGATTGTATTTTGCCAGCGTTGATGTATAGTGGTAATGATACATAAGCTTACATAACTAATATAAGACTAATAACTAATATATGAAAAATATATTAAAGTAATTCAAAAAATACTCTTAATATTCAGATATCATAATTCAAAGATTGTCAAAAAGTTATCTCAAGTAGGAAGCATCTAAGAATTAGCCTAGCAGAATGTGGATTGTAATTTGCCAGTATTGATGAATAGGGATTATGATACATAAGTTTATATAACTAATATATACATCTGCTAAATTTACTATTCTGAGAATATTTGAAAATACATAGAGAATATTTTAAGATGTACGTCTAAAATATGGGACATATTTAGTTTACAGTGATACATATAACATCCTCTAAAGTAAAAAAAAATTGACACTGTACTTTTTTTTTATAGTGTAATTAAAAGAAAAAAAAAGAATATTTAACTATTTTTTTGGTTTGGGCTAGTGGCTAAAAAGAAGCCCAATATCGTTGACTCATGATAAAATATTATAAAATCTCTTCGAAGAGGCAGTTCCATATCCGTATACTACGATTAAAAAGCTATGTAGGAGATAAATAATATTTTGCCACTGGCTGAACTAAGTAAAAATCGAAGATGATCTAAGGTTGTTTACCTTATTACATACTTTGGGATTGATGTTACAATTAGTCAGTCAATTAATAACTCTAAACATCATAACGACATCCTGAAGTTGTTTCCTCTTTGCAAACGACAATAGCCGGACTAGATGTAAACCAACCTCATCAAATCTATATCTACATACCATCTTAATAAAGTGTTTCCATACATTTTGAAGAGCTCTGATTTCCTTTTTATACATTGAACTCCATTACAGAGAAGCGGAGCTTAAAATAGGCAAGAATATGCTTCATATACCTTCCTCATCAGCTTCATTTTCTCGTTTTAAAACCACTTCTGAAGTGCTGAATTTCATATAAGAAGATGTCACCACTATAAGATCCTTAAAGAAACACTATTCTTTATCCCTTAAGTAGGTATTTTCAAGACTTACATGAATTCTTCATCAGTCACTCCACCTCAGAAATTTGATGGGTTGTTTGGAATTCTCCTCTGTGTGGCAAATAAGCTTTGTGTCGTAAGCATACATATTTATTTTGGATTTCAGGTTTTCATACTTTGCTAATATAGACGGAGAAGAGGGTAGGTCCATGGAAACTACCCTCAGTTATGGAGGATGGGACACCTATTGAAGATAGGTATAGATTGCAATAGTTAATCCCTAATCCTAATGCAATATAGTTAGTGTTCCAGCCCACCATGTTACTGAAGTCAAAGTATATTACATATGTATCCAGTAATAAGTCCCTACAATCAAATCATCCCTGAGTGATAACAGATTTGTAACACAAAACCTTAAACTTTGGAATCCAAATGCCCGGAGATATCAAATTATGTTTAAAAAAAGTTTCTCACTTCAGAACTGATTAGCTTCTCAGTTAGTCCATTATGATATGTTGTGTAAATTATGAAAATTAGGATATGTGATAACAAAATTATCATACCAAATTTTTCCATAGTTATGATAGTATAAGCTTTAATATGTTTATTATTTATAAGACTTAATGAGTTTATTTTATTCTATTATAAATTTCAAAAATATGCAAAATCATCTTTATCTTTATTTTTTTTTAGAATTTGTCATAAAACTCTATTAGAAAAGTACCTGCATATTATAATATATACTAGCATAAAAGAAATTAAGGATACTGAGAGCACTCCTTTAAAAAAACACAAGCAGGACGAGCCAGCCCATCTATCATTTACAACTCCATACAAAATCCTATAAAAAATGAAGCAACAATTAAAAATTCAAGCAGTTTTAAATCAAAAGTCCTCAACATGCATACAAAATCATTATTGTCCTGTATTGCACTTAGCATTGCTTTAGCAAATGCTGCACCACAATTATACTATAATCCAATCCCTCCTCCAGCACCTGCTCCACCAACCCCTCCTCCACCAGCACCTGCCCCAGTCTATGGACCATACTCGCCCCCTTCACCCCCACCTCCTCCTCCACCCCCACCAGCACTTGTATATAGACCATATGGACCCCCTTCACCACCTCCTCCACCAGCAAACTATGCCTATACTTACTCCATATTAGACCCTGAATCTGATGTAGATATCTCAGCTGATGAACTGGCTGACAATGGAGTAGTGGCTGGATCCTTCAAGGTTGTTCTTCCCGATGGTCGTATTAAGACTGTTACCTACACTGTTGAAGGAAACAGTGGATTCGTTGCGGATGTTCAATACGAAGCTGCTCCTGCTTCATTTGCTCCACCTCCAGCTCCGGAACCATATCCCACTTATGTACCTTATTCCTTTTAAATCCACATTATTTAGTTGTTTAAATTATATTTATTTTTTATTGTTTTAATGAATTATAAGTGTGTCATTATTAAAATAAAGTTTGTAATTACAATTTTGAAAAGTTAACGTTTTATTAGTTTATTTTAATGGAGCATTTCATTAAATGGCCACATTTTCGTGGCTTTTGGTTGATACGACTGTAATTATATTAAGAGATTGAAAATTTAAAATAGAAAGTTTTTTTATATACATTTTTGTGCTGAAATTCAAAGTGTCTATAACATTTTTAATTTATATTGATATAATGATAGGTTATCCATCCATGGAAGTGTTTCAATTGTTATTTATCAAAAATGAATATCAATACATACATATCAAGTCATCATCCCCATTACAGTGAAATAGGAATAAGTCCTTATACTATCAAATAGAGTCTCAAGTCATTGCTCACAAACTCCAAGCCTTAAATATTTTTATCTTTAACAGTTAAAATCCACAAAAATTAAGTATAATTTAATAATTCTTGAATTGAAATTACTTTTGAGCCAAATTCAAGTTACCAGTCTAAGCTTTGAAGTCTTGAGGACTCAATTCCAACTCGTATTGCATGTCTTTTGTATGGAACTCCAATTGTGGACCACTCTGTAGATGTGTCTAAGCCTACATGAACTGAAGTAATGTATTTAAAAATGGAATTGAACGCTAAAATTGACCTTAAAAATTAAATCCGTGTGTCTAATCATACTAAATTTAATAAATTGTAAAATTATGGACTAAATATATGAGAGTAACTCAAAACAAATGATGATTTAACGTGGAATGATGCTTATTAAAATTTGAGTAAAATTTTAACGTCTTGAAGAAATTGATCTTCAGAATAGTTATGTATTTAATATTATAGATTAAATGAATACCCGTTTTTGTAGGTATTTATTTACAACTTGACAATAATTTGAGAAAATAACAATGTATACGGAACTGCAAATAAAAAGTAAAGTTAATCATGTGCAATAATATCTAGTAGTACCTATCAAACTTTTAGTATTATTCAGAATAAATAAAAAATTGACATTAATTTATCTTATTTAATTTTATATACATGATGTATAGCTTCAATCTTTCATATTTTTAACATGACTATATTCCTTTATTCAAGTTCAAATCTTATTGTATCAATTTTTCTTTTTGTGAAAATGGACAGTATTAAATTTTTTACAGTAAAGTCCTATTTTATATTTAATGGTTGAACTTTCGCTGCCCCTTAAAATAAATTATACTTTTTACAAAATTTAGCACATTTCAATTATGATATATTTTGTGCAAGGGTCGACATTATACCTTAATTTTTGATAATACTAGTCAATCAAGTTGTATACAAAGTAGCAAAGTAGACGTAGAGGTGCGATCTTAAAATTACACAAATAAGAATCTACCGTGAATCAGATATTTGAGGAATTTATAGAATATTTAGCATCTCAATACTTCTTATTTTTATGAATTTAATCATTTCAAAGGAGAACTAAGATATAAGCTGAAAAGTTCAAACTTCACACATAGATGGCACTATTTTTTAATTATCCATATTTCAGTTACTTTTTACCTTTCAAAAAACAGCAGTCCACATTGCATGACAATCTGTTCTTTAGTTTGTGAGTTATTGAACTAAGTGTGACGCTACTTTAGTTTTTTCTAGAACAATTTTTAAAGAATGATTTGGTGTTTTCATTTTAAAATACATCTTAATGTAAAAAATATTACTCAAGCTAGGAATGACTTGACAAGTGTTATGGAAACTATCCTCCATAAAGTGAATAAAATAAAATTAAATATACTAATTATTAATAAATTTAAAAAAAAACATAATTTGAACAAAAAAAAGTGTTTTATTTTTAATGCTCTGGACTTTTTGGCTTATGTGTTATATAAAAACATAGTAAATTCTTTTCAAATAATAATGTTTTTAAATTGTTATATTCTTCTAACATTCACTATTTTTGTTCAGCTATGAGTGCTATTTTCTTCATAAACAGAAAATTAAACTTCAAGGGCAATACGTAAGAAATCTGATATGAAATTGCAGGTACAAGAACAAGCCTATAAGATCTGATGCCGATATGATAGATATACTTTTTGTTCGAGAAAAATAGTGGATCAATCAATTTCAGTCCAAAGCACCAACTAGAATGAAAAGACATTGACTTGCACGTTTGTTAAATTTACTGCAAAACAGTTTCGTTTTACAAAAATCTCTTATTATCCTGTACAAGGAAAATATTCCGATTTCATTTTATTAAGAAAATATTAATGTACTCGTATATATTATTGGTATATTATTTAAAATATTCCTAGGTTTAAATTTTTACGTTTACTTTTTCTGAAAGATTGGGAATTTAAGAATTTTGTCATATTATTAATTCTGAAAAGGTCTTCAATGGAGACGAAATCCATTAAATAATACTGATTTTCTAAGCATTTTTGCTTTGTTGTGTTAGGTGAGCCATGTCCGCCTTCCAAAAGGCAATAAGTTACATTCAAGCATTGTTGAGTATAGCTACAACTACAAATTTTCCATTTTGTTATGAAAAAAAATAAACATTTCGAAAATAAATAAATTTGAAAGCCACACTTCAATATAATATGTAAAAATATTTATCTGAATAGTTGTTTTCTAAATAATACAATAGTCTCAATAGTCTATTGATAAAAGTTACTTTTGCTCATACGAAAAAGATTAATGCTATGTTCATTAATTTGAATACAATTTACGATAGCTTGATATTCCTGCATTGAAATCACTCTATTAAACAAAGTAAAAGTGGAAAATATGTGTTTGTAAAACATATTTCTTTTGTATAAATTTAATTCGATATAGTTTCAAAACTATCAGTCCTTTTAAATATATTTAATAATGAAAGAAATGCTGTTTTTAAGTATATAAGTATAAGTCTGCCTACATAGTCTAGGTCTGCTAGGAATTTGAGCCTCCTGTTGAGGCAATCATTATAATTGAAGGCTCACATATTCAATAAGAAATGTGCTAAGCAATATTTCAAGAGGATTTTGTTAAATAAATGTCAGACCCAAATTTTCCAATTTCAATATAAATCCAATTTCAGATCTCTATTTTGACCTATTTGGATTTTTAGCCTCAATATGGTTTTTCAAATAAAATTGATCAATTTCAATGCGACTTGAAAATTTTGCTACTCTAGTTACAATTTGCTACACCATCAATAGATCATAAAAAACAATTTTTTAGTAGTAAAATAATACAAAAATGCAGTCAAGGGTCAATTTTGTAGATATTCTTGTTCTTATTTTGAGTCAACATAAAATCAGGCTAGAATTGTTTGTGTGAAAATTGATCCGTAAATTAATAAAATTGATAAAGCTATATTGTTTAAATTGTAGTAATTTTTTTTCTTAATGTAAAAGTTGACAATTATAACTGTTTTAGTACGAGTGACTAAAATTTGATAAGCAATTTTAAACGTATAAATAGTTTGACTTTAATTTTATAAAATAAATTAAGCTTCTAGGGCCTTAAATATTAAATAAGAAGTACAAGGAAAAATTTCGAAACCTTACTTATACTTGGATATTATACACTCCAAGACATTGAATAAAGCGAATTTTAGTATTTTATATTTTTTTATTTCTCATTAAATTATTTTTCATTCAAATGTTTTTTAGAATATTTTTGTTATAAAAAAATGCAAAATTTAATCAACTACATTTTTTATTTTGTGGTTTTGACGATAATGTGATTTAATAATGAGTTATTGCCAAAGCGGCAAAGATCATAAAAAATAATGATTCTTCCAGAATAAATTCGTTTCAAATTAGCATCAATTTTTGAATTCTTGTATGACACTAGAACTGATGGTCGCAGTTATAGATATTGGGTGTCATTATCCATGAAGTGGTTAGTGTCCAAAGAATTTTGTAAATTTCAAATTTTAAAAATGAATTGAAAAAGTTATTTTTTTATATAAAAAATTGAAGCAGTTATTTTTTTATACAAAAAATTGAAGCAGTTCACTGATTTTGACGAATTGCAGAATCGCACCAACAAAAACTCAAAAGCTAATTTTCATTTCTTATAGTTAAATATAATATTATGTGAAATAATTTTCCGGAAATATTTGTTTCATATCCACTCCAACGAATGATAGCGACTGAATGAATTTCCGAGAAAATTTTAAGATCTCACCTCTAGAATGACACCATACCTACATTGCAACTTTATCTACAACTTGATTAACACGCATAATTCAATATGAAAGCATAATGTCGCACCCCGTACAAGTATTTTTAAAGACAGTAAAAGTTCAACCATTAAGTAGTTCATAATATTAATTATCTTATCAATATATAACAATAAAATATATTGATATGAAACATATTGGAAATGTTGTTCATTTTTCTTAAATATTTATTGTCGATTATAATTTGTCATAGAATTTACTTAGTTATATTTAATTTGCACACATTTTCACACAAGCTTACATTCCTTATCGATGAAATACCTTGCAGCAAGATTAAAAGTTAAGCTGGAGAATTCATTCAAAAGTTTTTTTTTCTTTGACGGCAAATATTTTAAAGTAGTAAAAATAGGTTTTTTCTCAGTATTAGTTCTCAAAAATCCATTGAAAAAAAAAAAATTGTAAGTTCCGTATATTACTTTTTATTTAAAGGGTTTTTTGTATGATCAGACACATTGTGTAGGAACTGTATTTAATGTAACTTCATAAATATGTGTTCTTCTGAATGCTGGAATATTTTTTATCAATTAATACTACCTTAAATATTCAACTTAAGCGTTATTTTATTTCAAAATTTGGTTCGGAATCGAAATAATACTAAAACAATGTATTTAACAAAAAAGATTTGAAGGCCAGATCTAGGCAGTTAAAATTTTGAATGGTTATTTTCATGTTTTATATCTTAAATAACAATAACATATATGCCATTGTTAAATATTATTTTTGTAATAATTATCACAATCTAAAATAATTGAAGAACTACTAAATTATTTCATTTGTTTTTCTGTCTATTATTAGATGAATAGTTATTTCTAATATGTATTTGTGTCACAGGATATTTAATCTTGAATAGGCAATTATAGGTAAAATTTAACTATACCAATGTTTAAAACTAAAATAATTTAATTATTTTAAACGATAATCGTTGGACTCAAGTATTTCACAAACTCGAAAAAAAATAAGTATGACTTTATTTAATTTGAGAATTTTCAGAAAATTGCTCAACCTCTACCCAAAAGTTAGTATTCCGGTAATTTTTTCCCTTACATCAACTCAAACAATTAAGGCTTGAAACATTCAAGTTAGAAAGAATTATATGTCATGTGTAATGGAGATGATAACTTAATATGTATGTATTGATACTCATTTTTGCTAAATCACCATTGAAGCTTTTCCATAGATGAATAATACCTTATCATTTGGACATTGAGAAAAATATCAATATCAATTAAAAATGTCATAGACACTTTAAATTTCAGCACAAAAATATATTTAAAATAAATTAGACTTTCTATTTTATATTTTCAATCTCTTAATATAAATACAGTCGTATCAACCAAAAGCCACGAAAATGTGGTCATATAATTAAATGCTTCATTAAAACAAACTAATGAAACATTAACTTATCAAGATTGTAATTAAGAACTTCATTTTAAAAATGACACTCATGTAATTCATTAAAACAATAAAAAATAAATATAATTTAAACAACTAAATAATGTGGATTTAAAAGGAGTAAGGTACATAAGTGGGATACGGTCCTGGAGCTGGAGGGGGAGCTAATGAAGCAGGAGCAGCCTCGTATTGAACATCAGCAACGAATCCACTGTCTCCTTCAACAGTGTAGGTAACAGTCTTGATACGACCATCGGGAAGAGCAACCTTGAAAGATCCAGCAACTGCACCATTGTCAGCCTGTTCATCTGCAGATATATCTACACCAGATTCAGCGTCTAATACGGAGTAAGCATAGGCATAGTTTGCTGGTGGAGCTGGAGGAGGAGGAGGTGGTGAAGGGGGTCCATAGGGGCTATATGCGGGTGCTGGTGGGGGTGGTGGAGGAGGAGATGGTGTTGGAGGGGGTGGGTATGGCCCATAGACTGGGGCAGGTACTGGCGCAGGAGGGGATGGTGGAGCAGGTGCTGGCGGAGGGATTGGATTATAGTATAATTGTGGTGCAGCATTTGCTAAAGCAAAGCTAAGTGCAATACAGGACAATAATGATTTTGTATGCATGTTGAGGACTTTTGATTTAAAACTGCTTGAATATTCAATTACTACCTCATGTTTTATAGTATTTAAAATCACGTGTATTTCTTTGCGGGCGCAAGGAAATTATTCTTGTTTTAGTTTTGTTGATGAGTGGGTGCTCTCAATTTATTTTTTCCTTTTAATATATTTAGGAACGTTGGTATAGAATCTTAAAAAAACATATTCGAATAAAATAGAATATTCATATTAAAATTCAGAATAAGACTCAAATTTATTGAATATATTTCCGTTGAGAATTATATTACTTATTTCTAAATGTTATCACTCTATACATATTAAACATGACAAATTTATAATCAGAGGTAATATGCATATTTTCTTTTAGTTTTGTTATAAAAAATATTACAGAATTAAGGTATACGTAAAGATACGTGTTCATGATGTTAAATTAAACAAAAATGTATGTACTTTGAAAATACTTACTAAATATTCAATATATATAACTTTTCAAAATTTGTAAATGATGTAATTGGAAATATGGTATTAACATAAACTGAAAGATATACCAATAAAATTTTTTAACCAATCCTATTCTATCTTATGGTATAATCTATTAGCGATTCTATATTAGCAAGTGATCCTTGTAAGTCTGATCGCTTACTAATTCAATACTTAATTAAGAGTAAGTACTTGAAATTAATTCTTATACTGATATATTAGAGCATAAGCCAATTGTTACAAAATAAAGTAACCAGAACACTAGCTTATTTACAAATCAAGAAAAATACACTTTTTGACGCTGGTAAACCCCCAATGTAAGTTCTCAAGTAGTTAACTGTCAACAGAACCACTGTTTACACCGTTAGCAAGCCCGAAATGTTGAAGAGGATGAAGGGATACATCAAAAAGTCAAAATTAGACACATAAGAGTTAAAGAAAATAGCTCAAGCCAATCACCTGATTTTTTTGACGGCCCAAGCAAGATATGTCAAGGTTTCAGACAAGACTGTCCAGAGAGCTACTAAAATAATCTATTGAAAGATCATTGTGAGGCTGGAGAGGCCACTTTTGAAAACTGAAATGCAAAAAACAAAAAAAAAACCTCTTCTGTTATAATATTATTTTGAATAATCTAAAGAAGATCCCAGGTAAAAGGGTAATCATCTTCAGTGACAAGACCATCTAGACTAACAACCTTGTGAGGAACCAGCATAATGACAGGTACTTCAGCTTTAAAGATATTTATGAATCAATGGGGGATTTTCGTCCCAAAAAATATTCTGCAGGCACTATGTCCTTGGGCTTTGTGGGTTCTGACAGCAAGGCAGCTCCTCTGGTGTGGTTTCCAGTAGGATAAAGGCTCACAGGATCCGACAATTTGACAGTGTTCGAAAAAAAGATTTTGCCATGGGTACAAACAAACTATTTTGATAAAAATATAGTTTTCCAACGGGATAGTGTGCCTGTACACACCTAAAAAAAGGCACAGTAATGTTTCGACAAAAATATTCCAGTAAGGCTGAAACCTAGATTTTTTTAATTTTACCCGAAAAATTGAAGAAAAAATAATTTTATCAGGGATCCAAAGGTATGATTCTTACTTTATTTTATTGGTTAAACGCTTGGAATATTTAAGCTAATTTTTTTTTGTAGCATGGAGCTGATTCCAATACCTAATTAATGTATAAATAATTGAGTTTCGAAATATTATTACTTTTCAAATGAAACCTCAAATATCAGGGTTTTCAACATTTTAATTGTATTTATACATGTATCAGTATAATTATCAGTATCGAGCCGATTTTGATATTTCAAAAAAGAAGAATATTTTTATATCAGACACATTTTTTGAAACTGTATTTTAGATAAATTAAGATTAATTTATCTTTTCAATGCTGGAATATTTTTAATCACTTACTGTTACATTATATTATAATTTATACAGATTCAAAATATGACTCCGATTCAAAAAATTGAATTTTGCTATGGTTTAAAGAAAAGTCATCGTCGCAAATATCTCTCTACATATTCGGGAAGATGAGTTGTAAGATATCCTCTTGGTAGCTTGTAACCATTATGTTTCACTAGCTATGAAAATAAATAAATCAGGGTGTCAAATACCGGAATTTTGGAAAAGAAGAAATCCAATATCTTCCATTGGTTTCATGGTATCAAAGAGATATATTAAAATAGAAATGATGTAACTCTAATGAATATTTATCGTGATTTTCGGAATATTTATGTTTAAATTGTTAACTAAGTTTTTTTAAAGTTTAGTTTCAAGAATATTATTTGAAATTTTACCCCTAAGTAATATCTATAAATAATAATGTTTTGTTATGTACATGCTATGTAATTGCTCCAAATTTATTAAAAGTGTATTTGAATATTTTTTTATACCTTAAAACTAGCCGTGGGAGGAAATAGCCTATTTTAAGGTGCCATGGTGGAAATTCTCACTTATCGACAAAAATTTCTATTATGAGCATAACAATCAATTATTTAAAAAAAAAAATTTACGAATATGAATTTGGAATTTTCATCTTTTTTTAAAAACTTGATGTACGGTTTATGTTTTTACTATTGACATAATTTCATTAATCTTGAATTGTCGAACAAATTAATCCTTTATTAAAAATGCAATTAAAGCAAATGATGGATTTTCAATATAAATTTGCTTGATTGTCTAATTCAACTTCAAGTTTTATATAATTTGAATAGACGTGTACAACATAGATAATATAACTATAAGCAGATTCAAGATCTTTTAGTTTAGTATCTTTAGCCATTTTTGTACTACAATATTTCACTTTTGATTATAAATGATATATGAGTTTTATATCTTGGTTGAAAATCAAGTATTGTACACCTAATTTTTCCATTACACAAATAAAAAATAATAATTATAATAATATGTGATATTTCCTGGAAAACTAAATATTAATCTAAATTAAGAGTAAAAACTAAATCTTTAAACAAGCACAAAAAAAAAGAAGAATTGATTAGGATTTACTATACAATATGACAAAGGAACTAAAAATATCCCAGAGACACATTTGTCCTACCTTCCTTGAATCGTAAAACTTGAATATAAGAAACATTACTGTCCAGTTAAATATAGCCCAGCACCCAGTCCTTCATATAATTATCCCTTTATAGACAGCTGTTATTGCAACCAAGAGAAGTATTGCAGCACCTCAGTAAATATTTTATTGAATATATTATTCTTTACAATATATAAACAGAAATTAATAAATAAATGTTTGCATGTGGATTAGAAGAATAATAGTTATATGTACAGGGGTCAGAAGCAAATTATTTCTGGTCAGCAAAAGGAAACCTATATCTCGGAGGCTATCGACAGTTTGGTGTGGGATGAAGTTGTGATTCTCTAAGTGAAGCCCCACAAAAGTTATCCAGGAGTATTGATGTTAGAATAAGATAGAAGTATATGAACTTTTGATGTCCTTTCTTTCTATTTATTTAGAGCTTGTCATTCCTTGAATTATATGATAAGTTTGTACTTGGCACGATGTTTTGTAACTGTTGGTAGGTTGGACCTTTTCCAAAACAATTTGACTTTATCGATAATAACTCCAGCTTGCTTCAGATATAAACTTCCCTTGCTTAGTATTTGATTATAGTGTATTGAAACAAGTTTTATAAAGTGAAATTTTTTCAAACCTTAATCAATTGTTGGTAAGGTTGAGGATTCTATCACAGAAATAAGTTGGCCTGAATAGGGAATTTTTGTACAGCTTATTGAATTAGATTTTTTACTGAAATATAAAGTTTTCATCTGCTCAAACCATAAATTTTTTAGCAATTTTTCCCTTCAAAATTGAGTAAATCTTTTAGTCTTCAGGGCTGTATAAATTTTAAAGATATCCGTGTTTTTTTTTAAATGTTAGTTATATATTGAAAGATCTAATAATAAAACAACACATGTTTTAAGATACCAAACCGTTTTTTTAAACACCATACTACATATATGCATCCAGTAAGTTGGATACACGACGTCTTTTTCCCTCATGTTAACTGATTTCTTGACTGTTTCAAAACAAAAAATGCATCAAAAGAAAGGTTATTAAAAAATAATCCTGTAAAATTTTACTCATAAAATGCACAAAAATGCAATTAAATAGACCAAAATTTTTGATCCCAAACCATACAGGAATAATTTCTTAGTTTCTAATCTGCGTCATACCTTTTTATTTTATTTTCAAAAAAAATATTTCCGGAAAATGTAAAAACGGCATTTCCTTTTTAATATAACAGATTAAACGTACTAAATGAATCTCATTGAAGAACTTGTTTTATACACTGAGGAATGCACTTCAAGTTTTAAAAGGATAATGGCATTAAGTAAAGAGTACGCCCATTCTTGTTGTTAATTGTTTTTCAACTTTGTAAATCAAGGAGACACATCAACTAAATATCGGGTGCGACGTTAAAATCCAAACACTTGGTTCTTGACAAATTGAAAGGTCCTGGTAATTTTTTTATAGACACAAATAAAAAAAGTTAGGGAAATTGAAAACTTCATAACAATATATAAAAATTTAATTAGTTAATCTATTACAGGGGTAACCAAACTTCTCTTTTTTTTTTTACTGTGTGTCAGATAAAAGGAAGAATGACGATAGCGGGCCGAATAATCGTTCTGTTTTGTAATTTGTAACAGTGACAGATTCATTTTCAGCAAACTTTCTCGTGAAAAAGTTTCTTTGAGTTTCTAAATTACATTTCATAGACTCATATTGATCAGAGTGTAACGTTCCAGAAAACTTCTGGTAGATGTTGCCACAGATTATATGGAGTGTCTTTCTTACACTTTCCAAAAACATAATATAGTTTTTTTTTAATGTTCCTTTTAATAGGTAGGATGGAATTGTACAGATTAATCAAAAGTAAACATTATATTATTACATTTACTGCATATGACCTAGAAATCTTCTTCAAGTAAATATATTAAATAATAAATTGCTATTATATTCAAATTTTATAAATTTTTTTAATTCTTTTATTTAAAGAAAATATGCAGTATTTTTTGATAACCAAATGTACTTTAAATCAATTTTAACCCTTAACAATAAAAAATAAAAGGTTATATCCCAATTAGTAAAATAAATACGAACAATCAATTTAAATTTGACATAATTATATTTTATTTTCATATATCAATTATCAGGATCAATTTTAGTTAAGTTTTGTTATTACGCTTATTCTTTCAGTCTATGTGTGGTTTTAAATGGTGAGCTATTAATCTTGAAGTAAATCTTACAATATTCTAATTTGAAATATTGATGAAAAAAAATGTCAAATATATTAGAAGTTGCAATAAATAAGGTAATTTCCATTATACAAAATATTATACTTTCTCATTTAGAAGGAAGCGTTCAATTACCAATTTGCGTTTTATTAGCATAAATACTTCAAAGTGATTCATCATAAGGTAAAATTGAAGGTGGAAGTATAAGTATTAATCATCTAGTTAAAAAAACATAAACTAATATTGATTCAAAGGCAATTTTTGATCATAATCAAGTATAAATCGATTAAATTGAAGGAACGTAATATGAAAATATTAAATTCCATAGTTTTCTTTTTGGATACAATATTATTTAATCTAAGATATACTATATTTATACTATTGAATATATATTAAAGGCTTGACCACAGATAAAAAAAGGTTATATGAGGAAAGAAATTTATAAACTATCTGCTTTGTATCTATCGGTGCTATTAATTTGTCAATTCAATCATAGCTATAAATATGTTTTCCGTTATTCGAGAAGAGCTATAAGAGTTTTATAAGATGAAGTTAATACCATATCTTTACAAACTGTTAAATGAACCGATCCATATATATTTCTATTCATTTAAATTGTTTAAATAATATGATTTTGATATTACTTTCAAAATGTATTTAAGCTTGTGAGTCATTCCTGCCTAATATATTATCACAGATGTACATTGAACATGTAGGTATACATAATTTGTTGATTTAATCACATAAAATTTTAACTTCAATTATAGATTAATAACTTAAGTTTAATCTGTGCATTATTTTTCTTATTGAATGCAACAAGTCATTATCTTTGTCAATGCTCAAACTGAAGACACAGTAGATCGTGATTGATATTTCATTGATTTTCAGTGACGGTGATGGTCTTCTATAAGAAAAAATTTTTTTTTTTTTGGTTTCAAGTTATACAGCAAGGATTTTTGAACAAGAATTCGTGTAGGTTTTTACACTTTTATAAAGGCCTGCTTCCCTCTTAACTTTGATGGTCAATCACAGGGTGATTAAATGAAAGTAGAAAACTGCACTTATTTAATTACATAAGTATAATATATGAATTATTATATAACTTATTTTCTTTTGCAAATAAAGTCAAATTTGGTGGTGATAGAAAATGAAATATACTAATTTTATAGATAAAAATGTCAGCAAAAAGAAATTGATTGATAAAAAGCAACAAAGAATAACTATTTTTAACAACATTAAAAAGTAGAAACACTGTATGTTTTTGTAAATAATCTAATCAAAATATTATTATTGCACCTCTAAGAGTTACTAATAACACTAAATCATAATGTACTGTTTTAGTTCCGAAACAAACACATAAAAAATTATTAAAAACTATATAAATCAAGTATAAAAATAAATAACAATATAGTTTTTTTCACGGCCTGTGAAATATGCAAATATTTGGCTACTACTCTGCCAACTTTTTATAAAATATTTAAGTAGGAAATAGAGAATATTTTTTTAACAAATCATTTATTAAATTAAATTTATAAGCAATCATTTGTTAACGTCATTTTTAATTACACGTATCCATAATTTATTCTATCAAAAAAAGAGAAACAAGTATGCTCATTTTTCAAGTCATTTCATAAAATGGGATTTTATTCTAATTGTGTTGGCAAGATTTTTATTTTTGGAATTTAATTGAATCTTTTTTTTATTTATTTTGTAAAAAATATATTTCATGATAACTTTATATGAATTTAAATGTGATTCAAGTAGAGCTAAAACACGTTCTAGGATTCATACATCTGTATACTGATAAACATACTTCATTCCAAAATAGTACTTCTTTTAATTGCTATTTCTTAGTTATTATTACCCCGAGGTAACTTGACACGGTATTTTTAGCTCGATTTGGACTCGACTTCATCACGCAATCAAAAACATACAACTCGACTTGAACTGGAATTTATCCTTTTTTTTTTTTTGCAAGATGTAATATGCTCTTCAAGTATTATTTTTTTGTGAAGAAGTGAACTGGAAGAAATTAAAATATTTTAGAGGTTAGACTTGTGAGTAAAGACTTGACACTGCAAGTGGGGTATTCAATATAAGGACTTTTTCTCACTTCTGATCAGTGATACCTAAAATACGTCCAGTCAGTATTTACAAAATAAAATAAACCGAAAACGAATGTTTTATTCCCGACAATTTGAAGAATGTTTGGGAGAAGAGTAATTTAGCTATCATGACGTTTTATTGTCCAACTCTATATATATCAAGGTGTGGACGAAAAACTACCCGGGTAAAAATTGCCATGGAAAAAAATCAATACAGTTATTGAACAGAAGTTTCATTCAGCTAACTAATAGCTTTTTTTAATTTTTACGGATTTTATTTGAAAGACAATATCGGAGCCAATAGAAGTTTATTAAATCAAATAAAGTTTTGAAACTATAGCTATAATTCAAGGGCATCTTAACTCACCCCACAAATTTAAATAAAATGTCAATCAATGAATCAAATATGAGTATGAAATGTTCAGATTTCTTTGTAAGAAATAAAGTAAAAAATATAATGGGATATTTTCGTTGGCATAATTATTGTACAAGATTGTTTTTATGTTGATGCATAATATATATATATATTAATCTTGTTTTTGACAGATTTTTAATAAATAATTCAAAAAGATTTGTACATTGTCAATTTATTATTTGATTCTGATACTTAGGTTTTTGCTGATGAAGAGGTTACTACCGACAAAAATGCAAAATATGCTTCATTTAATCCTGAAGCCAGTTTTCACGTTGTTATTATGATACTTTGAAATTTTTACTTTGATGATAATGTCAAAGATTATAAGAGTAAAAAGCATATAAAGTAAAACCACTTCTATTTGAACTCAAGGTACACAAATTTTTTGTCCTAAAACTTTAATGATCTACAACAAAGCCATGGGAAAGTCGATCTCATGGATCATAGAAATGCTTCATACCACTAAGATTCAGTTATCAACACCATTTAATGTAAGAATCTCCTTTGATCTTCTAGATATAGTATGTGTAAATAGATATAAAGCTTATAAAATTAAATATCCAAGTAAATTATCGATTCTTTACTTCAAAGTTGTAGTTGACAAGAGTCTGATTAAATATTAAAGAAGGGTTAAGAAGGTAACCCAATCGTCTAGACAAACGCAAAGAAAAAATGTATAGGTTATAATGGGCAACCATAGTCGACATTTTCTGAAGTTTTAGCGAAAAAAAAAGATGTAGTTACTCGGCATGCAAAAATAAAAAATAAAATAACTTTGGTCATTTATATGGCTTGTAACTTAGCTTTATACATGGTACAAGATAGCAATTGCTTCGTTATTTTTCACATGTAAAGCAGTTGTTATAATAATATTAATCAAATTTTCAAGCTAAAATTATTACTTATTTGAATGAGACATCAGAATTATATCAAAGTAATTAATGAATGTGAAGATTTCAACTCCAAAGCGTAGCTTTATTATTTTGTTTATACGTAATTAAAAAATGTAATTTACACCCAAAGGGACACCAGTGTCCCATGAAATTCTGGCAAACCTATCAAACATATCAAAAAATTGACCAAAATTATCGTTGATTTTCTTGGCAATTATGTGTGGGTCTGAAAGGGTTCATGGTAACTGTAGAACCTTGGGATTTCTGTTGTTAATCTAAACAACAAGAATACATCGTTCAAGTTTTTAAAAAGTTGTTTATTTATTGTTGAATCAAAGGATATTAGATGTAAACATAGAGTAAGTAATTTGTCTATATAAAATTTCAACATTTTATATTGTTTTTCTTATACATTATTATAAAAAGTACGTAGGTGGATAAGAGAAAAGAATCATATTTCCTCTACAACCATGAGAAAGGTTGCGCGACTCCAATATGTTAGTAAATAGCCAATAATTTCTTCCGAAACATATATTGTACAGCTATAAAACCATATGGAAAACTTGCATTGTAAAAGGTAGAGTATTGAAAAAGTTGTTGTTTCATAAAATATTAAAAATACAATTTTTGACCCTTGTTAAATTAAGGGATGGGTTAAGTCCACATGAGCCTCTTTAAACAACTTCATTATGTCCTTTTTCCTCAGATCTACAATCTATATATAATAACCTCGCAGTTTAAAAACTATATCCTGAAATCCTCTTTAAATTTGCAAGTAATTAATACTTCAATTGGTTCGTTCATATGCTTAGGATTAGGATTGAAATACAATTTTTATTGATATTTTCACTCTCTTGTATTACTTAGCAGTGAGTACATGATTATATTTTTTCTTTGTTATATGATCATACCTTAAAACAAAATGCATTAAATTGTTGAAATGATGTTTTGATTTGATACATTTATTAATAAATGACATTATTATTTTTTTTCATAACCTTATTATCTATTACATTGTTTGAATGACACTTTAAAAAAATTAAAAATATATACATTGAAGAAAATGTGTATTGAATACCAAGGAGATTTTGAAATTTTTTCACTGACAAAGAAAATAATGGTCTATTTTTTTTAATACTAGGTTGATTTTAATAGTGAAATTTATTATATAAATAAAAATAAGTATTTGGAGGATGAGTTGAGTTTTATACAACAATAACACCATCCCCACTGTTTGTCATAGGAGTAGAAACGTTAAGTTTTGGAGGTATTTCTCTCACGATCTCACCGTGTTGAAGGCAAATCTTGGGCAGCAATATCCTTGCATTAGGATGATAGGTAAAATGGGTAGTGTAATGAGTCATTCAGTAAGACCTGCAATAGAGGAAGGACTCAAATGAAGCACATTATGCTTTTGGGAGTGGCATAGCTAGTTTCTGAAGTTCAATCCAATAAAAAGTCGTTATGCGTGGGCAAACTTTCAAAATTGGAAAGGGATTAAATACAGATTCTCTCTACTGTATAAATATTAAAATGTACCGAAATAATAAAAGTTTAGAATTTGGTATTGCTGGATAATTTTTATTTTATTTATCTAAACAAGAAAATAAGCTGAATCTCACGAAATAATAGTTGCTTTATAGATGCATTTTGATTTGAAAATCTGCAAAAATATCAAAAAAATGATTTTTTATATGAATAATATACACAATAAATAAAAAACTTCAATACTAAATTCTAAACTTTTGTCCTATATTTATATATAAGTTTTTATCAATCTTTTTACACTCCCCACATACAAAAATCATATTAATAATCTCCAAACCCCTCTTCGTTACAATGATCTACTATGTGCTGGACCTAGAATACGTATTGCTCAATCCCCTTCCCCTTAACCCCAACAAGGAATATGATCATGAAAACATATTTATTTTTTATTTCAAATAAAACTACCTATTTTCTTGTTGATGAAATTAAATTGTAACGTTAGTGACTGGCGTAGCTTGAATAAAATAACATCATTCAATTAAAGAATGTTTGCTTTATAGCCCTACCCTTGAAATTGAAAACAAAGAGCACAACTAATCTAAATATGTCTACAAATAATATGAATTTAATGAAACCAAATAGTGATCTAAATATTGTATGTATTTACAAAGACCTACATGTGGTATGATACATTTGTGTTTGGGCACGGCTTTCATTCTCTTTCTATAAAAAAAGATGGAATTGATAATTAGGTATTCTACAACATATTTATTATGGAAGTGAAATGAGAGTATTTTTATAATATCGATTCGAGTTATGATAATCGAGCTCCAGTATTGAATATTCATTAGAATCGTGTTGAAGTTTTTAAGCAGAGAGTCGATTCAAGTACTAGTCCAAATACAGACATAGGAAAATATCTAAGTTCAACAAATAAGTAACTCGGTTTACTTCAATAAATGTGGGTCACTATTAATGATCTGTCGGCCCTTATTTATTTGGTCGAATAAAGCTCATTCTTAGGACCGGTCCTATAGGTCCTTAGGACTGTCAGTCCTCTAGTGTCGGACCTAAACATATTTTCTAAAACTGTCGATGGTTTATTAAGCCAAATTATATATATATTATACATAATTTATTTAGCTCATTGCACGACGTTCATACCTTCTGAAAAATATTCGTGTTTTAATGATAATACAAATGTATTTTATTTCTATTTATTTATTTTATTTTATTATATAGCAGAGCAGTTAAAAAAAGGAAAGACACTTTCAATGACGTCACAAAGTATGAATTTTATCTTCTTCAAATACCTACAAGAGTGACTGGACGCAACCGGACTGGTCCGCAATCTGTAGTCCTATATAAAAACCA
The DNA here is from genome assembly GCF_016086655.4 of Lepeophtheirus salmonis. NCBI lineage: Eukaryota > Metazoa > Arthropoda > Copepoda > Siphonostomatoida > Caligidae > Lepeophtheirus > Lepeophtheirus salmonis. The sequence goes on from NC_052144.2 coordinate 11,833,543, forward strand.
AGACAACACTAGTCAATTGGTTTATGCCAGTCTGTATGAAGGACTGACGACCAAACTAGACATTCTGTTTAGTCTCAGTGTAGTTCAGTTCATTCCTACAAATGAGTCCTAAAACTTTTATAGTATCGTCCTTCAAGACGTCACTTAATTTTATTTCTTACTTTGTTAACCAATTCCAATATTGACATTCCGAAGGGTCACTCTGAAGGAATGATAGGAACTGGACTAAAAAAATAAGGAATGACATGACAGCATAAATCTATCTTGCAACTTCATAAAATAAATTTATAGACAATTTGTTTCTAAGTACTTTGGATAATATAAAACATTTAAAGAGTGTCTTATTTGTAGAATTGAAAATGCCGATGATAAATTAAATTCTTGACTAACGTGTCATTTTCTTTTACCCTTACAGGAAACATTGAAGGTCAAAGAACCTTTTCACTTTGAATAGGATAATTGTTGAGGTATTAAGATAATGGTATTGAAAGTTCTACCGAATAAATTGAGTATACACAGATGATAGATCCAGTAACTAACCTATGGGAAACCAAAAACGAGTTGCCATTAAGAATAAATGCAAAATGATTAACCAAAATATTTGAACTGGGGTATTTTACATACCAAGATTTACGAAAAGCTACCTTTGAATTTACATTTTATCTATAATCATTTTTTACGATTCTCTTAAATTGTTAAATATGCAATACTTTTTACATCATAATAATGTCTTGTTTATTAATAATTATTTTTTTTAGTAATTTTTTATTGAGTTTTAGTTAATTTAATTAATTATTTTGCTTAAAAAATGTTCCTTGTGATGCTACCTTTTTCATATTAATATTTTTATTATATAAATAAAAAGTTATATGCTGTTCAAAACTCAAACTCATGTTTGAGTTTATTAAATATCATTTAGTTATTTCTGAATGTATTATTTTTATTGAAATATTTTTAGCATTTTAATTTATACTTACGAGTGTATATTAAAGGGAATAGTTTAGAGAATGATTCAAAATTTAAATGATTTATGACCGGGGGATCTATTGAAATCTGAACGCTTACTTATTCATTAATAAATTGAAGTTTGAGTGATTGAAATTAATTTATATTTCGATGTATTAAAGGATAAACAAATACTTTCAAAACTAAACAAATCTGAGCTCTGTAGCTTACATAGAAGTTGAGAAAACGACACCTGAACACGATCGACGAATTTCTATTCACGCACTACATGTAGTTGGGCGTCAACAGGACCAACGTGTACGCCATCAGCAAGCTCGGAGCGTTGGTCATGCAAGTGATGTAGGAGTTTCACAGCAGAATGTCCAATATCTATCTAAAGAGCCTTGTGAGGGAGGATAGGCCACTTTTGACACCTTCAATGAAATAACCCCTTCTCCTCCGATGCAAAACTCTTTTAAAAGAGTTTTTTGAGTTTTTTGAAACTCCTTTTTGAAACTTTTGACCTCCTGCACCCCTGATGCCAACCCAAAGCTACACCTCTTAGATATTTGTACAGGGGAAAACCTGCAGTGTGCGTCATCCAAACACCAATACCCTCAAAGGCACTGTCAGCCAGCACTGGGACGCCATGATAAAGGACTACATCCCTAGTGGGTTCCAGACCATCATTGCCGCTAATGACGGTTACATTAACGATTAAGAAAGCTCAGATACATATTAATTTATAGTATTATTTTTGTTGAAATTATATCGTTAATGAATAAATTAAATCTAGTTGAAGTATATTACTCAAAGTATTCAGATTTTGATATACCACTCGATATAAACATTCAATGGTTTACCATATAATTATGTACATTTTATTTTTTACCATGTTTACTAGATAAATTATAAAAGAATGGTTACAAATGAAGGATTAATAAAAATTTAAAAGAAACCACAAAAAAGTTAACAAATACTCAAACTATTCCAATATTGATAGTTTAATTAGTTGTTTTTTTTAAATTAATATTTGGGTAGTTCCATTAATTTTCAGGAAGTTGGAGGTCCTAAGTAGAGTAAAGTTGTTGTTTTTACGAGGTCAAGTAATATTCGAATCAATGTCAATGTTTTCTAATTTTAGCAACCTACATTTTAAATTGCTGATATCAACTTTTTTCTTTTTCGTCAAACTAGTTTTGAAGGATGTTTATACATATTTATTATATTGTATATAATATCAAACATTAAGGAAATGATTGAATATCCTTGTTTTTATTTTACTTCCAGGCTTAAGAAGTATGAATTAGACATGCGCCGATAAGATATTTCGTTGATTACCGATAAATCTGTAATAGGTACATAATTTATAAATTTTCAGTCCTCGTAAATGTTATTTATTATTAAATAATGTTATCTTTATGTATTTATAAACATTTTTTTTTATTATTATTCAATTAATTGGCTTCGGCGTCGATAGCGGCCTCAACTTGTCATCGTGTACAAAAACAGGTTTTGATGCCAGTCTCCTTTGTCAGATTACGAAATTCCTCCTTGATTATTGACATCCAATCGGATTTTGTGTTTCAGGAGGATCTGTTGATGTGTCAATCAATTCCAACTCACACAAAGAAGTCCATTGGTTTGAGGTCCGGTGAGTTTCGAGGAAAACACACGTGGTAAAAAAAGAAAAAAATTGTTACGACCAGGTCAACGCTCAGCTCTCTGCATCTTGTATGATTTTTATCGCAAATCATCTGCATCTTGTATGAGTTTTATCGCAAATCATCTGCCAAACTTTCTGATCAGCCTTTCAGAATTGTTGAGATCCCTTCCAATGACCATTATCGATTTGGATGGCTATTACTTTTTTGCTGATTTGCTATGGCATCCTTATCTGTCTGGCAGTCTGACCTCACTTCCCCATCAGCACGCATTGCTATTGATCCATAGACACCTCCAAAATCTTCCTGCTTCTTTTTGACTTTCCAGACAAAAGGCATGTCTATGATTAATAATTTTTTAAAAAATGTGTATCTCTCATCAAACTATATTCAACTTCTATATGCAAATTATTCTTATTTAACCTTTGGGTTTGCTACAAACTCTGTTTAGTAGTCTATGTTTATTGTTACAATAAAACAATTATAATTTGATAGATTTTATTTGAATGTAGCCATATCGAGCCAATATAAGCCAATTACATAAAATAATGTTTTTAAACTATATCAAAAAATTTTACGTATCATAACTTATCCAACAAACTTGTATGGTAAGTGTTATGTAGTGTCTTTTGCGTGATTTTATTTAATGACGTAGGGGTTTGTTTTAATTGGATAGTACCTTTTATTAAGTAAATTTTACAAGTAACATGTTTATACATTTTAGTAATTTTGGCTATGCACGTCCTTTTTAGTTTTAATCCCTTAATGAATAAACTATATTCTTGTATGATTGTATCCCCAATCTATAGGTCATTTTATTGCCTTTGGCTCCGGTCGGTTACTTCTGCCTGTTGGTAGTGTTTGCAAAACACTACAGTAAGTCTAAAAATAATTACAATATGGCTATCAAATATTAGGCTCTATGGTTTTATGAAGTGAAAATATTGGTGTTTCCTCTTTATCTTAACTTTTGCTCGAGATTGATTTTGTGTTGATGTACCACCTATTCAAATTTCTTTATTTTCATTATGCCTTATAAGTCAATGTAATATGAATGAATACTTTTTATGTACCGGGTAACCCATAAGTATAGGAAATTGTATATTTCTTTTAAAAGGGTTATATATTTTTAATTTTGTTTGTTTCAAGTAGAGTAGGAGTGTCGATGACAGGCCTAGGAGTGGACACCCGAGGTTCATTAGGGCAACCAGGTTCATCAAGTCAACAAGATTGAAGATCAATCGCAAAAAGGAGCCATCTATGAAAAAGATGGTTCATGATCCTGGTATTGTTTGACAAACCATGTATTAGTGGCAAGGGAAGGCATGAGTATGAAGAAGCAACTTCTCAGCAAGGTTATAATGGCCATGAGGCTAACCCAGGCGAAGGTGTTTCTGAAATTCCTCAATTCTTGTACGCACGTTACAATCATTTTAAGATGCTTACCCGAGAGGCGGCTTGAAACAGCCACAACGACCAGATTTGGGGTTGGAACATGGATGATGCCATTGATTTTCATTACTGAGGGTGTCAATATCATTCAACGAGTCTATCTGTATATTTACAGTCCCAAGTACTTCCCAGGAACCAGGAACGGCACTGGGAAAGGTATTGAAGGAGCACCTTCACATACAGCAAAGTCTTTGCAAAAGTGATGCCAAACAACTCATTACTTTTCGACCAAGGACGTGTGGCCCCTTTCTTCCCCAGATCTCAGCCTCATGGACTTCTCCATTTAGTCGATTCTGGAAAAAGGGGAGTGTGACTTCTTACTGCAGCGTCGATGAAGGCTCCATATTGTCTGCATGCGACAACAAGTCGAAGAATTCAGCTTGATAAGTAATTTTGAACATAGAAGAGCTGTAGTTGCCGCAGATGGTGGCCATTTAAAATGAGCTGGAACTCATTTTAAAGAAATCCAACGATAATTGTAATGGTTTGAAAATATATTTCGAGAAATAAATATTTGTGTATTTTCTTGGCTGTTGAAGTTGCCTTAAGACTCTCAAGGGTGGACAAGGTCAATCTGGAATTACTTTAACGGCTAATTATGAGACTTGTATAAGAGATAAAAACATTATTTTTTGTAAATAAATGTAAAATAAATTTTTATAATGCAAACCTTTTTTCTCGAGCACGAGAAACACAGAATGCCTTGCATGCCCTCGCTACCTCTTGCAAAAACAGGTCCTTAATTGTGTTGAGGATGGAGGTATTCAAGACCGGAACTGAGGCATTACTATTCTTGTAGGCGATCATCTCCACCTTACCCCATAAGTAAACCTCCCAGGGATTACGGTCTGGGATATTGGCTGGCACATAGAATAGAGGCCAAAAATCCTGCATATGGTGTTCTTATAAGATTTTGACAATCTTGACCTTATGAGCAGGAGCTGAGTCTTGCTAGAATGTATATAGCTTCCGGTCAGTGATCTCATTCATCCATGGAATGACCACGCCCTTGAGCACGCCCTAGTAGATCTCCTGGGTCACCTTCTGGCCCTTTCGAAAGAAGTAGGGGGACATAACTTGTCTTTCCATGCTAATGAGAGCCAGGACCATAACTGAAGCCAGGGTCTTTGTTTCATGACTGGTTGGGACTCATCAGGGTCCAAACAGATCCGTCTATTGGTTCTACTGTTACGGTTGGAATCAATGGTGAAGATTTTCTCCTACGAAAAAAAACACGTACGTAACCACCTTTGCACTTCATTTGTTTAATAAGAGTTTCCCCTTTTGCTGATTAGGTCGGCTTGATATCGCTGTCTTAGCAGATGTTTTGAGGCTTTGACCTTCGACAAGTAACCTAGGTCAATCCTGATGACATTTTTGATAGTCCCTTTGCTCACGTTACGGTCCTTGGCCAGCTTAGCAATTGGCGTGTCTGGATGAGTGGCAATTGATCGTTTAAAGCCATCTCTGAACCTCTTAGTTCGGATGTTATCAGATCTTGTTGAATGAGTTTCTCTTTCAGTCTTTCCGTCCTCATCAAAGCCCTAATTGCGTCATAAACTGTTGATTTTTGATATTTGAAGAAGGAAATTATCTCTTGAGCAGAGTACCCTGCGCGGTGAGCTTCGATGATGTAAATTCTCCTGACTTTTGCATGCTTGAACAACGAGATACTCAAAAAATATTGTTATTAAAATCTAAAGCTAACGCATTTAGCTTGTCGCAAATATTAAAATTTTTATCACAAAACCTATACAAGTCTCATAAATAGCCGTTAAAGTTATTCTGAATTTACATTGTTCACCCTGTATATTAAAAAGAATTGACTAAATTAGCGTAAAAGAAGAGTCAACTCATTTCGTAAAAATAACTTTTAGGCATATTATAAAGTTTTCCTAACTAAAATACGAAAGAGAAGGAAAGGGTATGGAATGCATAACTCAGTTTAATATTATACACTCGCAATCCAGTGCATTTCTCTTTTTCTTCAAGATATAAAATAATTGTATTACATTATTACTTTAAATGCATTGGTTAATGAGGCAGATATATTATTCTATATATCGAGGAAGGAAAAAAAAGAAAAGATTGAAAAGTTACATTAAGTAAATGTTCAAATGAGGTTTTTTATTATTTTGTTCACTATTTCCTTTCACTTCATGACTCATCAGTGTTATGAAAATGACTTATCTGCAAGGGGGGAGCATTCCTTACTTAAATTAGATTGTAAGCAAAGGCAGATAGAGTAACACCGTCTTGCACGAAAATAATACAACTCCTAGAGTTATTATCAAATTTAATATATATATATTAATAAAGCAAAGTTTGTCTGTACGAGTCACCGGGTGCAAAATATGGTCTGATCAATATGAAATATTGGAGGTGTGTGCATTTAGACGAAATATACCCACCTAAAATGTGTATGTCATTTAATCTATATGATAAAGCTAAAGAGGGCATCTTAAGTTTAGCAATTAAATAAAGAAACACGATTCATGCATTTACATTGTCTTCTTTTTTGTTAGTTATCCAATAATCGTGTGTCACTTATCATCTCCAATTAAAAAAAAACTTCCTTGCATATCTTTGTAAATTTTAAAATGTATAACAAAATAAAGATATATGATTTTAAATATAGTTATTACATTTTATCTGCACCAATGCTATTTTAAATGTAGAAGGTACTCCGATTTATAGCATTGATTATTTTATTTCCTCTCAAATCTTAAAATAGGGACCTGATATTAGCAAAAGTTTTAAGTTAAGTGCAACTTCGTTCCTGGGTTCTCCCCTCCCTTATAAAAAACCATCGCTAGATAAAGCATACACTGTTCCTGTTTGTATTTTTAATTCATATCCCATTTGTATATTCATGAATCAGAATTCATGTGCGTATATGTTAAGATTGGAATAAAATATAACTCCTCAATAATAAAATTAATTTTGTTTGTTTTTATTAGTGTGCACTCCTTTAGACAAAGGTACTCATCAGTCATCCCAACATAGCTATATTTTTTTTCTCAATCTCTTATTATTACTCTTGAGGAGGAAAGACATCATATGAATTTATACAAGTATTGTTTTATTGAATAGTTATGTGGGATTAGACTCATGAACAAAGGAAAGTAACACTGAGGATTTCTTGGACAGTTATCTTGTATATTTTAGATGAATTGGTCTTTTAGTTGGAGTCTAGTTACTTCCGGGCATTGCCAAATACCGGCATTAGTGTAAATTATATGCGTAAGACATGAATATAAAAGTCCCAGGCTTCACACATAGCTGCCACAATATTCACCATATTTTCAGTGTGAACCAACGTTTAAATTAGAGACAATTTATTCTTTATCTTGTAAGTTATTATACTAAGTGTGAGAACGCATTTTTTTATTTAGGGGGGGAGTTGCAAAACAATGGATCAGAAACACTTTCATGTTTTAATTTACAGTCCTTTTTGATGTGAAAAATTGCCGATCAAAGGAAGCAATGGCTTGAAAAATATTAGTAGAACAGATATTTTATTTATGTACAAAAAATATTACTTATTTTGTAGGAGAAAGTTTAGTTTCTCAGTGTCAGAAATTCAAAGGCTTGCGTCATCCGCACCAATATTTTAGATAACTTAGTGAAAATGTAAGCACCAGTTCCAATAGATATTTAGTATAGTACTTTATTAAGTGTACCTGGGCATATCAAAAGTAATACATTGAATTAATAAAATTTAAGTTTAACAATTAAGTCAGATAGTTGCCTAAATAAGACTAGATCAATTATTATCAATCAAATTACGTAAAATTATTAATTTTTTAACAAAGCAGAACACAAGATACCAATCAGACCAACAAAAAGTGGCTACTTTTGAAATCCCGAAACACGTGATAGCTCATTTTTTTGTTTCTGTGATAACCTTTATTGTACATGTGATTGCATATAGCAAAAAAAATCATGTGTATTTTGGGCATGTAAAAAGAACAAAGACAATCAACAAGGACATTGCCAAGAATTACTCCGTTATTGATCCTCAATTTTACTCCCAGGCCAACAAGACCTTACAAGTATGGCTTTAAGTAATAATGACAACAGCTGAGCAAAAGAAAATTTATTCTTTAAATTGCCAATTCCCAACAAAAAATTGGCATTCTAAAAATACAAACGATTTATATAACTATGTATATTAATAAAGCAAAGTTTGTCTCCCTGTCTTTTTTCGACTTATAACATCTCAGAACAATGCCAATTACTCCCGTTAGTAATATAATGAGACAATTAGATTATATCACAATATTTATGTATTCATATAAATGAAATGGATCATGTTCCATCTTGGTTTGTTGTTATTAGTTTTTTGTTTTGTTTGTGTCTTGCTACATCATCTAATTTTGGAGTAGGGGAGGAGAGAGACGGAGAATGAATTAGAAATTGTGTTGATGTAGGACGTAGAACCACATCGTAGTTGTACGTAATTAAAGATGAAAGGGGCGCCTCTTCAGACATGATTTATTAATAAACAATCCTTATATTGACATACATAGAAAGTACACAAAATCAATGTAATTTCATCTGACTACATTGTATACAAAATATACATTTAGGAATGTCGTGAAGAGTGCCGTGTATAAAGAGGACGATTTTCCATGGGCCTTGTGTTTTAACAAAGAAAATAGATACCCTACACCTTGTAAACAGGAGCAGAATTGAGCAGGTTAAGTTTAAATACAATTGTTTAAAAAATTTCAAAAAGATAAATTAATTTTGTCAAACATTAAAATTTATTTTGACCCTCAGCAATATAGATTGCTTATCAAAGTTATTTTATAGATAGTACAAGTGAAATATAGAATTATTAATGTTAGAAAAAATAGTCAATATTTTATGTAAGAACATTAAGAATAAATAAAAACAAGTAAAATTGTAAAAAAAAAAGAAAAAACAATTGTAAAATGTAAATAAAATATAAATATTTCATGCAACAAAGTTAACTAGTATGCACTTGAGGTCAGTCCTACTTCATTGACGAATATATAGGCCAATCGAATTCTAGAAACTAGCCAATATATATCAAAAATTATGTTTTAACATGTCTCATTTTGATGAGAGAGTCTCGTTTTGTAAAAAGGAGGTAACTTTTTTGTAGTATCTATAATTATAGGGCTTAGGATAGGTTTATCTTTTTATATAAAGTTTTTTGGAGCGTAATACAAGTTATAAATATAAATATGTGGTGTGCCAAAACTAAATCAATCCTAAACAAAAATCAAGAAAAAAATCTAAATTCATTTTCTTCAAAAAAATATAAATATATGCTACATTGTATTTAAATTTTTGGATGAGTTAAGATACCCAAGACTATTATTCATATTTTAGAAACTTTAATTTACTCAAGAAACTCATACTCCGATACTTGTAACTTGACTTTTTGAGTTGCTAACTAAGTTAATGTAGCCAAAAAATGATCCTCATAACAGATAAACAATGAAAATGGCCGTTAATTTTTCGAAAAATACATATAAAAACTAACTTCAATTTTGAGAAAAATCATTCTAGCTTGCATATGTTTTGTCGGCCTATATATATTTTTTTTTTTCATAAGTGTCAAATTTTGTAGTAATGGAAACTAAATGATATCCCTGTAAAAAAAAGTCAGCCCCAAAAGAAAAATCCTAGATATGTCCTTGAATGATTCCCTTAATTTTTCTGTGTCACAAGTTATGTTCACAATAAAACCAATCGTAATCATGAACTTTATGTATGCGAATCTATTTATCTTACAATTCTTTGTTTCCTAATAATGGGATTAATGTTATTTTAGATATATTTTGTCGTTTCAAGCCTAGGTATTTTTCATCTGGGATACACGTTCCGATTCCAATACAATATTTAAAATCCTCTTATATTGTTAGACATTAACAGACATGCTCAAAACAATTCATTGGTAGGGCTAATTTTGTATAAAGGATGTTCCTAATTCATGAAACAATAATTGTGCCATATGCCATTACTATTGTTTTTAAACAAATGGGGAAGAGGAATGTATTTTGATCTGAACACAAGTAGAAATGGTTAATTGTCAAATATAACAAGATCTTGAGAAGAAAAATGGTTCTCAATAAAACTTCATCAATCTTATCTTTTAGTTATCGTATTTTTCGGTTTATTTTGGTTTCAAAATTTTTTTTTACGAGAAGTGCATAAAAAAATTAATAGTTTTTGAGTTCCACATAGCTTCTTCAGGTTGAGAAAAAATATAAGAAAAAAATGTTAATTTATTGTTTCATTTTTGAAAGTATTAAAACAGTTTTCTTCTTATACATAAAAATATTCTGTAAATAGATTGAAATAGAAAAAGCTATTCTTATGCCTTGAACAATTCACAACAACCATTAAACAATGATTTCATAGTAGGAAAGAACTGCCTAACTACTAATTGATTTTGTGTATTTTTCTTATTCTTTTCGGAGGAAAGGTTGTGCGATACAATAAAGTTAATGACATGTGAGATAAGGATCAGTTCATGAACATGTTTAAGCGTCATCAAACATCATATGAACGAAAGTTTATTTACTTCAAATACTTGTATTAATGTAAAACATCGATTAAAAATACATCCATATCTGTGGCTACTCACAAAAAATTTCTAAATTTTATTTCTTTTCTAAAAAAAATATTTTTCTTTGAGAAGGATTCAATAAACCCTTAGCTATTCAAAAAAAAAGCTCCATATCCTGAAAATATTAGGCTTTTTCTGAAAAAAAATCGAAATCCACAGTTGTTTACAAAAATTAAATTTTTTTCAAAAAAAATCACAACTATAAAAAAATAATCAAAAAATTTATTTTTTTGAGAAAATTTAATCATTCATAAATATTCACAGTAAATATAATTTCAAATATCACATTTAAAAAAAAAAATATTAAACATTATATTTTCTAGAAAATACAAAAAAATCCCTAATTTGGGAACTACATCCCCATTAGCCCAAAGATGCAGAAAATCCCAGTAAACTAACGAAGGATTTAAAGGAAACTGAACCATTGTTTTGACAAACTCGGTTAATGTAATTTCCCAGTTTACAAACTGAGGGTTAATACATGAACTGCATCAAGTTGACAATAAAGGATTACTCTATAATTTCATGGACAAAATAACTTTGTATATTGGAGAAGGGGAGGGGGGGGCGACAGTGGCGCGAAGAAACTTTTTTTATAGAAGACACGCAAAAAAGTGTTCATATATAAGTATTATATTTCTCTCTCATGAAACATTCCTTCTCCCCTATTTTTACACTCTTTCTTCTCCTAAAAAACATATATTCAATTATATTATCCTTTATACTTTTTAGGTTAAATTTGGATTTATGTAGAACCAATAATATCAAGAGAGCGAGAGGTAGAAACAAAGAGAGAAAATTGATTTTTCCCCCTCATGTATACGTATATAAATATACTACCTACAAGTAAGAAACAAATTAATAAATCTCATATCAAAAGATATACACACAAAGTGTGTTAGACACCCCTTGGTCTATAATTTTTAATCAATTTGTTAAGGGCAGTAAAAAGACATTCCCTAATGTGTTTTTTTTTGTTTAAATTTTTCTGTAATTCTAACTATGTTCTCGCCAATTAAAACAGTGGTAAAATGACTGCCAAATTTATTAGTATTTTCGGCAATTGCCCTTGCATCTTTCGTATAAAAAATAAAGAAATAGAATTGAATAAACCAAAATATTGGTTTTACCAATAGCATAACCACTATTATCATTTTTGACCTCTTGTTTTGCATTTTCTTTTCCCTACTGCTAGTGTTCATGTTTGGCATGCACTCAAACAATACTTAGTCAATAAATCACGAAATTGTCGAATAAAAACTAACTATTCTCTTAGTAGGAAATATTTTCTTTCTAACGCTATCTAACGTAAGCGTATCGAACTTATATAATACAAAATATAAATAACTAAAGCTATCTATCGAGAATTTGTTTTTTTGTTTACTATATCTATTATATACACCGCGTCACTCACTACAGTTGGGAAAAACTTCGACCCCATGCAAGTTATGAACAAATACATTTGGACAAATATGATAGCTTTATTTAAAAGCAAGTTTATTTTTTATATGATATCCATTGTCCTGAATAACCAACTTAATTCTTCCCCAGCATGTTTGAGAGGCTTTGATGATATCTTTCGAGATGAGCCATGCGCTTCATGGCGGCCTTAAGGGACTTCAATGGACACAACTTCGCTGTTGTGTGAGTTGGCGCAGGCCATAGATGTTCAAGAGCTTTAGGACAAGGGAGTGAAACGACCATCGTTGAAAGTAAGAGGCGCTTTCTTCACTTGACATTTGTCTTGGACTTTCTTGGTGATGTTTTTGGAGGTTTTCAGATTGTTAACGACCTGCGACACTGTATTTTTGGGGTAGCCAGGGGGTTTGGCTATAGATTTTTCTTCGTGTCCCACATGGAATAATTTGGCGATCCTATTTGTTCTCAGCAAATCCATTTCGACAAGTGACTCAAAATGTGAACAAACAGAATTTATTTTTATTGGTCACCTATTTTCTTGTAAGAACAGGGAATAACTCGGCCATGATGCACTCATACAGACTCTGAATTAGGTTAAAGTTTGTTTGAATTGTAGCGCACGACCTTGTATGTATATATATATAATGAAAAAAAAAAACATATTAAGAAATTCAGTACATTAGCCACGTTGGGGAGTAATAAGACTTCCACAAAAGATGACACATATAAATTTTATCACCTCTTCACTACAGATTTACAAAAGTTCTTAACCCGTTTATAATTTTTTTTTTTTTTTTTTTTTAATTTTAGATTTTTTTATGAAGCAAATTTCCAAGCAATCTTTTTTATAGGTGTCCCATAAAAATTATACTACCTTTAAGTGACTGATTTGACTAAAATATAATATTATTGTTTATTTTTGAATACAGATTTTATGTTTTTTTTTATTATATGAAAGTAATTTCGAATTTAAAAAAATCTGCATGGAAACCTGGGGTTCTGACAGGATTTATGTATAAAAAATTGTAAACTATCGAAGTAATTTATCTACTATACAAAATGATAAGCAGAAGTTTGGAGGTGGTAAGAACTCAAGTTTAGACTAAATTTTTATTTGTAAAAATTCAATTTTTTAATTAAAACTTTTTTTTAAATAAAATCTCTTAGTCGAGTATTTATGGCTTAATAATAAAAATTTCTTTAAAATAAGATATTTCCTTTTTTCTTTGGTAGTTATTTAGACAAAAGTTGCAATTAGTTATTCGTTATTTTGTCTATTTACTCGACATATTCGAAAATATATATCAAGTTTTATACTCTGTCTATTGGACCCAATGGTATTATAGGCTTATTTTGTGTTTAAATCTGTAAATATGTGAAATTTGAATTATAAACTGATGAAATATAAAAAATTTGTGTTTATTAAATGAAGAACCCCAAAATTTTACACTTACACAATGGGACACTATTTAATATCGGTTTATAAGTGTTTTTCTTAATTACAATGTTTTATTACGCAACAAATCAACATATAAAAAAGAAGGATAGGTTTTTATTGCATGTTTCTTAGTATAAAAATGTCGAAGTAACAACAAAAACAACATCGTGTCTTCGATTTCCTTCGCATCGGGTTTAGTTCGGAGTAGCCTGCAGAGCCTCTTGATATCTCCATCCAGACTCCCTATAACATCAAGAACTGCATTGCCAATTTATGAATATGACAACAATATGACTGAATTTTGGCTTGCCTCCATGAGGCCTTCCTAGGTATAGTTGTGACCTGAACCCCCCTATCTTTTCAGTGTGTGGGGTCTTGGAGAAGAGTATTTACCACACCTCTCATCCAAATTTGGATTCTCACCAAGCTACCTTCATGACAGCATGGTAAACCATGGACATGGGCTTCATCGTCAAGAGGTACAATATATTGGCCGGTGTGTCGAGGCTCTTATTATTTGTTTAGGAGGACATACTAAATATCAAAAAATAGCTTAATATAGTCTTTCAACTTATCAGAAATTATGTTTGGATTTGTTTTATTTAGTTAATGCTTCTATAAGTTTTAGATTCCAATTCTTTATGATGGATGTGGTAATCCACCCTAACAGTACGGATAATTGGTCTGGTTAATATGGCAGACAGTTTGAAACTGCCAAGTGCTACAAACTAACATTTTATTCTTTTTGCATGTATGTATTATTGCATATTAAAAGGGTCTTCAAATGAAACTCATACAAATGGGATTTATTTTTTCTTCCTTACATCCTACGTGATTAAATATACTTAAGTTGAATCTTAGTTCCCATCTGACACTCAAGTCAAAATATGTTAATTTCGTTTTGTGTGTGTGTATGAGTAGGCATTGTAGACAATATTGGTTTTTCAAATTATAATTCACTAGATTAAACATATAAATATTCATTTTATTTCATGGCATACCTATATACAAAATATGAAGGGGGGTATATTGTATGTATATTTAATATTTATGTACATACCTAATACCTTTGACCCCTTCCAGAGGTTATATTCATATAATGTAATGAAATTATTTTTTTTTTTTGTATTCAAATATTAAATATATTACTAATATATATTAGGGATGGATCTGGGTAATAAATGTACCCTTTCCGTACACTTACCCAGTACTTGGATGAAAAAAATCATTATATATTATGAGCAAACAAGGATATACTATGCATAATTACTAGTCGGCAGTATTCGCATCCTTATTTATTAGTGGGTATACGTTTTTACTAGGGCATATACACTGATGCTAATTGGTAGCATTTTGGACGTGTTAAAAAACGATCATGAACAATGTAACTCTGAAAACTTAAAAAATTGGTAATGTATAAGAGCAATTTAGCTGTCATAACGTTTTAATTACATCAGCAGCAAGCAGCTATGAAAGGCAGAAAATAAACACATATCACACTCGTTATACAGCAAAGGAAATATAGGTTCGAACTAATCCGATATCGATCCACAATTATTTTGTTTTGTTATGAGCAGGACTCAAGATGATTATTTATCAGTAACAACATATGGATCTATGTTTGGTCCATTGCTAAAGGGTTAAATTGAAGTCAATAAAAAATGACTTATTTTATGGATGGTACTTCAAAGAATACTCATCTCGAAAGTCCCCCCAATTATTTATTCATAAAATACTTTACCTCATCTACAAAATTAATAATTGGTATTAACGAATAAAATGAACAAAATTTGACATATATGGATTAACATTCACATTGGTTAATGCACATAATTAATAAGCAAATATAAAGAAATCGAGGGTTTGCTCAAGGGTAAACACAACTTATAAACCCTAATTGCCTCAGCACTTTAGGATTAAGGAAGATTCCCTATGTGTTTTAGAAGAGTAGAGTTGCATAGATAAGCATCATATAATAACACATGAATACACGTCAATTAAATTATATTAATGAACACCAAGTAAGTTGATCCAATACTCAGTAGGTATGCATAAACATCATCCATTTAAAAATAAAGTCATGTTGTCTGTACTCTTACAAGGACTGGCACCTATAACTTTCTAGCCAATGCACAGTGCTATTCATAGTCCTTAACGAGCCCACTTACTAATTAGTACTTTATTCTTTGATGTTCAGTCCTTAAATATGAAAAAAATAATGACAAAAGCATTCGAAAATTTTAAAACACTGTTCAGTTTGTCTTCAACAAGCTAACATGGAAATCCTAACAATTTGAATAATTTTTGGAGAAGGGAAGATTAGTTTTGATAACGTTTTATTATATCAGCTGTAAGCACCCGTGAGAGGAAGTAAATAAATACAAATGCCACACTGTATCTAGCAATGAAAGATGTAAGAATTCCTCCAATGTAAAATGATATTAAGAGACTAAATGCATCTAAACAAGTGCTTATTTAGGTAGCAACTACAAAACACACCACTCTCCTCCATTATTATATTATTTTCATCTATATTTATGACTATGGTTGTTAAAATGTGAAAACTCCTCGTGTGTGTAACTCAAAAAGAAAAGTATATTTTGATAATTTTGAAAGACTAAATATTTGCTGACAGAGATCACTATAAAAACTATAATGCTCATCACTTGCTGATACGTTTAAATCTTCGAAGTAGTTAATAAGAGGACCAATATCTTTAAGGTTAACAGCATATACTTTTTAACAATATGTTCGCTCACGATGATTTCACATCCCTGATTATCTCCAGTGATGCTAATTGGTAGCTTTTTGAGCATGTTAAAAAACACAAAACAAAAATAAAAATAGTAACTTTGACCATTTGAAAAATGGTTGGGAGAAGAATATCTTGTCAAGAAGTGTCAAGAAGTTTCATTAGACTAGCCTTAAGCAGCTGTGAAAAAGGGGAAAAATGAACATAGGTAAGAATTACTCTGATATCGATCCACAATTTTGCAACTCACAATTATAAGTGCGCAACAAATCATCAGAGTGACTCTCCGTCTTTTATGAGCATACAAATATTCAATCGAGTTTCGTATATCTAAATGATATGTTGTATATGTATTAGAAGAGGAAGTTCACTCCTACAGAATTTAATAATAATGGCAACAGCTTAAGAAAATAAAATTCCAAACTCCAAAAAAAAAAAAACATCCTAAAAAATGCGCCCGAATTTTATCCCTAGTTATATCTTTTTCATAACTGAAGGGAAAATTTGAATCTTGCTCTTTTTTTATAATTACATAAGTACTTCTGCACAAAAAAGGATGTGTTTTGAAAATGACGTCATTATATTTTTGAAAACATAATCATGCAACTTTTCAGTTCTACTATGTTCCAAAAAGTATACCTATTATGCCACCTATGCTCAATAAGCATTAATAATTAAGGCTATAAGAAACGCTTCATGTACGAGAAGTTGCCACTAAGGTAACTTCTATCCATTGAATATTTGACAGTTTACTAAATTTTAAACATTAAGAAGAAGTCGAATTTGGTTTCAAAAAATTCCAATTGCGCTTTGTCATCATTTTCATAAGACATAAACTTTGCATTGATCATGAATTTGAGTTTTTAGTTATAATTATCGTTTAATACCATTATGAGTTTTTCCACGATAGGTGAGCCATGCATTTGGAAACTAGTCGTGCCAGAGATAAAATGTACCTATATATCTAGAAATTACTCCCGGGTATTAAAATCACCAGCTCAACCTGAGTCCAAAGTTCAACAACCCATCTTTACGCGGTTCCAAAAAAAAATCAAATAAATATATGATCATATATATACATATTGAATTTTGATTATAGATGAGTATTTTACCCCCCCCATAAATTAAGGTTATAACCCAGGGCCATAAAGGGAGGAGCAGTTTTTTTTTTTTTAATGTTACATATTGGGTAGAAAATACTCAAAGCAAACACTACTTTTTAATAAAACAAGGAAATTGAAGAACAACAATGAAATTCAGCGACCTTCAACTTTTTCACACAAACATTTTTAATGCATAAACAACAAGTCACCTTAGAATAATATTAATAATATATAAATCATTTTGGTTAATTGTAAAATAACTATTAATTCTGCTTTGCACATAAACTCCAAAGTATAAAAAAAAATCATTTAATTCCTTGATAACATTTATTTTGTAACAACTTTTAGAATATACTTATACCATTAATTTCCCTCATGCACTGCCTATAGTTCTCATGGATTATATAGATTTAGCATGAAGGGGGATGTGGGTGGAATCTTTCATTAACCATTATTTGTATTTCTAAAGTTTCAATTCGAATCAACAATTATACAAAAGCATTTGTATTTTATTTCCTTCTTTTTTTTAAATAATAACAATAGTAGATTCCCTTTGGGTAGGCACAACATATTAAAGTCAAATAGTTGATATCTTGTTGAATTTTAAAATTCAAAGTGTTCAGATTTTGATGGACAACTTGCTCCTACCCTTAAAATTTGAAGAATGTTTGAGAGGAGAAAAGCTCAGATGTCATGAAGTATCACTTGGTTAACTGCAATTTCGTATGAGAAAAAAGAAATAATCACAAAATTATACTTCATATCTAGCATGATATTTGTGGGAGTTACTCCATTTTTTGACTCTCAATTCTACATTGAGCACAACGAAGACTTCCACTTATAACTACCCAACAATACTCAGTGTTACATTTTGTAATTCCTGGATACACCCCCAAGTGATTACTTTTTACTTACATTTTCTCTTTTAAAGAATAAATGTTCATGATAACAGCTTAGGGAAATTAAAAAAACGCTTTTCCGATTGCACACTATGAATTTAATAACATATTTTCTACAACTGTATAGATACATTTAATCTTATTATTAGAACTTTGTACTCGGATTTTTTTTAATCACCCAACCTTTTAGTTTTCTTTCCAACATATATTTTCCAATCAGTATTATACAACCATTAACAGTACCTTTAAAAATTTGTCCGTCCACATACATTTTAATCATTGAAAAAAAAGGCGTTTTTATATATATAAATGTATATAAAAATACACTTATTTACATACATAATAAAATGGTGAATGATTTACTTAAATACAATATTATAAAATAACTATATAACTCATGAAGTAAACATGTTTTGCATTGGGTGAATATTATTATCAACATAATTCAAAAATAACAAAATGTAACTTTTTTATTCTTATTTGCTAATTTCCGTTATTTGTTGTGTATCGGTTTATTTTTTTTGCATTCTTTTTTAAATATATAACATTACAATGACTTAAAAATATCAAATATGTCTATTAGGGTTGAGACTTGGAGGGAAACTTTATTTTTTTCGGGTCTCAAGTAAATTTTTATAGACGGATCTAGAGCGATATTTCGGTCCTGACCATGATTTGAAACTTTCTTAAATAAGGTTGTACCAAAAAAATATTTTTCTCCTTTTCTTTTAAACTAAATAAAACAACGCCGAAATAGAGTAAGACGAATTTTTTTTGACTGAATTTTACTAGAAAGTGGATACAGATCGAAGTTGTATGAAATGAGTTAAAAGCAAAAAAATAAAACCAAATAGTTAACGAAAACCACATGATCGATATTTGTATAAAATAGTGTGCAAAGAAGAATTGTATAAAATATGTCTTAAATAGAGGAAGCAGGTTTTATTATTTAATGCGTAAGTTTAAAAGCTTAGGCTTTCTTTTTCTTGTAATTAATTGTTTAGGATTTAATATATCAAAAAATGAATCAACTTGAATTACTTAAACTTTATTAATTTTTTTGATGGTAGTAAGTGTTCAGATTTCAATGGGCCACCCAGTATACTCACAGCCTAATATTTCATTGATATATTTGATTCAATTTTGGGCTTTGAATTCAAATCTGCTGGATGATTTAAGACATCCACGAATTTTAACTATAGTTTAGAATCTTGATTTGATTGAAGAGACGTCAGTTGGTCACGCTTTTGGTCCCTGTTAAATAAAATCTATACATTTCTCATGATTTTTTTCTAAGTATAAATTTTGACTACTTAAGTGCAATTTATGGTCCCTTAAAAGGCAAAAACAAATAATTTATTCTTCAATGAATACAAGAATCATGTCTTTCATTTCCTGATCGAAGCCTATCACTAACTTCTACCTCACCGTAGAATAATTTTACATTATTTTGGGTTGTTTCATACAATTTATATGAACAAATATGTAAAATGGAGGTTTGACTTGATCAAAACAGCTAGAAGGAGGTTACGTTATTCAGTACATTAATGAGATAGTTTGAATTTTTAATTTTCATTAATGGCAAGAAAAAACAAAAATAAGAACAACGAAATAACTCCCCTTCTTTTTTGAATAGAAGTTTTAAATGTATGATTATGCTTTTCTTATGGTTAGACGATTAAAAAAACCTAATTAAAGTACATAGAGACCAGCCACACTTCCCTCTTTATATATTATACATCCACCCCTTTTTACCCGATTTAATTTGGAACAAAAATCCAGCGGGTTTCTACATATACAATATGTATGTCAGGCATTAAGATTTATAAACACATGGATAATAAAAAACATAAAAAGAATCATTATTTCATTCGTTTTTATTATGAATGGGTTACCCAAATACGTACATATATGTGGTTAAACGTCTAGTTTTTCATATGTAGCACTATAAGGATGTTGTTTTTGATTATTTATAATGGGTTTGCAATTATATCAAAAAGCATTTTTATATATTTAATTTTGAAATTAATTATCAGATAGCCAAATATCATTTATCATAAATTAATTGACAATTTAGGATCCAAATCTATAGATCCAGTTTTGATCATTAATTGTATAAAGAGTGGGACCCAAAACTTTGATTAGCATTAAATTAAAGTTTCATTGCCGTTATTTATAATAAAGAGGTTCCATTATGAAACCAAACAAAAACAATCAAGTTTGGTTATATTTTGTGTCTCTAAACGTAAAAATATAGGAGCTATAGAAATAAAGACAACGCGTCTGCGATATACCGTTCGCTAGTGTCAGTACCAAAAAGGCTGCCGAGACAGTTGACATCTCTACTGCTTGCAACATCAAGAATCCCATTATGGAACGCCCCTTCCCATACAGTCAAGAAGACCCGAAGTCTCTTGCAGGAACAATATGGTTGACTTCTATCCTCCTCCAGGCCTCACCTCACCCTCAGACTTTGTAGGTTGAGATGTCTTGGAGAAGAATGTATGCTGCACCTCTTATACAAATTTTGATTTGCTTTGAGCTGCCATCAAGACGGGGTGGTACGCCATGAACACAGCTTTCATCGTCAAGAGCTGCCAATCTGTTAGCAGGGGTGTAAAGCCTGTTATTACTTGTGGAGAAGAAAATATTAAATAAAGAATATAGCTAAACATATTTTAAATTGATTTCGAACATGTATTTTCTTGATTTAATAAAAAAGACGTCTTTTTAACTACGTAAGTCATGCTACTACAATCATTGAATCCCTACTCTGTACTTGTATGTAAGAATACCATGGTTTTACCGTCTATGGTCACTACTTTAGTATTAAAAGTCATCATGTTCATTATTGCTTGATTTTTTTATTGAAGACTCAAGTACTGAAAGGTTTAATGAATTAAGTCGAGATAATGACAGGTTGCTTATTGATATTTACTTGATAGTTTTAAAACTAGTGATGGGAAAATTAATTGGAATTAGGAACTGGAGAATTGGGTGATGTTTCTTGAATTGGAAATTACACTTATTTTAACGAATCTCCCAATCAAATTCTTATGGAATTTTATTTATTGCTACTATTAAACTATTTTTTAATATTCTAATGATGAAAAGTTTCCGGCAAGATACAGAAAACCAATATGTAATTTAATGACTTAAGTCATAAACTTTTACAAAATATTAAAAATAAAATCATTAATGATCAAAAAATGGTCAAAAACTGAGAAGAAACAAATTGAACTCAAACTGAACATAAACAAATGTGTTCAACGCAAATGCAGTCGGTGCAACAATTTTGTCAATGTAGTGCATGTTGTCTCATATCTTGGACTGTAACGAACGTTTCTAAACACGTATGATCCTTTTACTATAGCAGCTTATCTGTTATACACGCTAGTACTCTGTAATATTGGTCGATCTACAAATGTGCTAGTATACATATAACTTTCTAATCACATTTTTCTTTTTTTGGATAAATAAAATTATGAAAAGATTTAAAATAGTCTAAAAACCGTAAGTAGTGTTATAAATAATGCCATCATCAGAATTTCTTATGTAAATCAGTCACAGGAAATTTTTTGGAATAGTTTCATAACCACTTTATTTGCTGACCAAAAAACTATAAACTAAATGCTCACAACTGAGTGCTGAATTTAAAAAAATTACTACTACAAATAAAAGACTAATGACTAAGCAAAGCTAACATATTTCTATAAAAGTTTGTTACTAACATGACAGGACTTTCCAACATTGCACTGCTATTTACTTTTATGTAGCTGAATATGTACTAACAAAATGGTTACTGGTCATAAAAACTAATAATGGAAGTTGTAATTTTTTATTAAAAAGGGTTTAAATTTTCTATTGCAAACTCTGCTTAGAAAAACTAGAAAATCCTATGATATTTATTTTCGACATGACTATATCTAAATAATTTTGAGATGGATTACTGCCTAAAAATAATTGGGAGAGTAAATAAAACTATTGCCCTTCAAATTCTTTAGATATTTGCAACTTCCTACCAAAAGGCTATACAGGATGTGTAGGATATTCATAGCGCAAATATAGTGTATATTCTAATCAACCAAAACAGTAGTAAAGATTAATTTAAACTTATAATTTTATCACGATATATTTACTAACATATATAGAGTATATTTATCTAATATAATCGCCATTTGCTGCAGGTGTAGGTGAGGTTCTCCCTGGGATGTTCTTGAATACCTCCATGATAGCCGTGATGAAGGACTCCTAGGTGTTATGTGGGGAACTATTAGTATCCTTCTCTGCCATACCCCATAGAAAAAAGTCCAGGGGATTAATATTTCGGCTGATAGGAGGGCAAACTTCCTTTTCCCATAAGTTTGGAAAATTGACCTGGCACCAATCCTGGGTCTTGTTGGGAGTATGAGCAGGGATTCCGTCTAGTTGCCATATGTATGGCTTACCAGCAGCTACATCATCCATCCAGGACTTCACTACGGTCTTCAGAACAGCAATGTATGCAACTGTATTGATTTTGAGGCCTTGGCGAACACATTAGGGGCATAAAGTCGCCCCCATTGCTGACCACCCCAAGAACCATCACCTGGGCAAGGAACTTTGTCTTCATGATGATGGGCACCTCTTTTGGGTCCTGGTACAACCAGTGGTTGTTTTTTCTGTTCACCTTTTGATTTTGATTAAAATACTTTTCATCTGCGTAAAAGATCCAAATACCAGGAGAAGGGGGCTTTTTTGAAACTGATGGGGAGAGCCTTGGCCTTGGTCAATCTTATTTCCTTGGTGTTCTGGTTCATGAACTGCCCTTGCGTAGGTTGTAGCTCCTTTACCTCAGGTCCTCCTTCACAATTGTTCTCAGGAGCCAGTCAAAGCAGCCCACTTCTCTTTACATGGCCCTCATGGATACCCCTAGGTCGGCATCAACCATGTCCTGGATGACCTCCACCATGTCCTCCCTCTTGCAGTCATTGCAGCGCTTGTGGGACTTCCCCTTGACGTCAAACTCCTCATTCTTCATCCCACTGGCAAGAAAATCGTAGTAGAGCCTTGCCACCTTTCTTACGGTGGAGCTTGGAATGTTGTGATATTCTGTTATTTCAACATTGGACCTTCCCATGCGCATATGGGCCTCTGCATCCAGTCTATTCATCCTGCGTGAACGGACTTTGTTTTTGTTAACCCTATATATATACAATTGATGTGTTAAAGAGTAGGAACATAAAAATACACGTTAAGAGGTCGATAAACCGGTTTGAAGTTGCGCTACGAATACCCCACGTCCCCTGTAAATTATATTAGTCTTACAATAAAAAATTTAACCTATTTCTAAATAGTTGCAATGAGTGTATGAGATCATTATAATTTTAAGATATTACAAAACATCATTTTTATAGATATTATACAACGTTGTAACATAATAATTTAGACATATCATTTTATCAGCGTAGATTAATTAAACTTGAGTTAGTTATGATACAGCTATTTCATTCATATTGTGTTGATGACGAAGAAGTCAATCATAGGGAAGAAAAACAAATTGATTTTTGGCTTTTATCACACACATCACTATTACATAAAAAAACTTGAAGTATGCATAAAGATTCAGTGTATAATTAATAAAGTTTATTCACAGTTTTGTGTTTGGTGAAGCAAATTGTGTCTTAAAAAATTCCAACACGGAAGTAGAAAAAGCAAAAAATTGCTACATTCTAATGTATCACAACGACCAAAAGTGAAAAGGCAGAGAGAGTAGGAATTTTTTTTTTTTTTTTTTTTTTTTTTTTTTTTTTTTTACTGGTTATGGACCCACTATATTATTGAATGCAGCTGCAAGGTAGTAGTTCTAACGATTTCGTTCTGTTGATATGGACGTCGAAGATTAGGTAGTTTCTGGTGGGCCAGTCATGAAAAATTTCGATAAAATAATATGAATCCCTTCAAAATGGACAAAAGTTATACAACAAAACTGTGCATATTTGATCTAAATCGGATAATCCTAACTTTGTTAACTTTATTGTCAAAATAAAGCAACAAACGCTCAGAACTTTTTAATTCACCAAATATATGCCGTATTTTTGGGCATTGGAGGATATTAAACTTTTTCAAGCGAGTCTTATGTTTTTTTTAAGTAATTGTATATAATATATTAAAACATATATATATGTTATATATCAATTACGAATCAAGTAAATATTGACATCTTTTGCAACAATCTTATTTTTATTTTTTTTTAATAATTTTTCAAATAAATGTTGGTAATATTTGTTGACAATTATGCCCAAATCTAAGAAACTTAAATTTTATGAAAAACTAAATACTCATTGAAAAATACAAAGAAAATGAATTTTATTGTTTAGCGCACTATCAAAAAATTTCATTGGCTTTGAGTTAAAAATAAATGCTCGTATTAATATATTTATATGAAGTTCCACAGATATGTTCATAAGAATCAAAACATGTAAAAATTTCTTGCACAAAGTTAGGGAAATTTTTTACACAATAGTACCCGAAGGATCAACAGTTCATATTACATAATCTGCGAACTGTATATGTAGATGAGAAAAACAGCTTCCATAAAAGTTTAGGATGACAACAAGCCAATCATATTGTGACTTTGAAGGCCTTGGTGTTTCGATGTCGTACACTGCAGGCCTTTCCCTCGACATTTACAAATAACGTTGAGTCAAGGAGATTTACATTAGGGCTATAGGGGCCAAAAGTGTCAAGATAGGATTCAAATTACTTATTTTAAAAAGAGTTATGCAACAAAGAAGAAGGGTTTGTTGCATTTCTGGTGTCAAAAGTGGCATCTTCAACATCACATGGCTCTTTCCAGTCACTTTTTTGATAGCTCTGTTAACAGCCTGGTGTGAAACAACGTGATCTCTTGTATGGATCCTTATGGACTTGAGGATATTTTCCTGGGCTGTTTTATATAACACTCTGGGTCAAGTTTGTTCCTTTTGACAAGTCATTTCTTCTTCTTCAACGTTCTGGACTTGCTGACGGTGTAGACGGGGGTTCTGGAGGACACCCAACTGCTTGGAGTGCACAAATGGAAATTCGTCGATCACGTGCAAGTTTCATTTTCTCCACTTGTACTTAAGCTAAAGAGCTAAAATTTGTTTTGTTTTCTAACTAATTTTTTATTCTTTAATATTTCGAAATATCAATTAACTTTAATCACTCAACCTTCATTAATTATTGAATTTGTAAGTGTTCAGATTTCAAAAGACCACCATGTACATATAGAAGCAAGTGTTATTTTTAATCATTTTTTCCAACATGGACAACTTTCTGGAGATTGACGTCATTGGAATGCATTATATTTTACATATAGACATAAATTGAATAAATAAAATGTCATATAAAATTATCTTAATATGTTGATATTTAGAATATATCTTCTATTTTGTTTGACGGAATATGTGTCATTAGTCCTAAATACACCATATTTATGAATGTAAATGCCTGTTACAATTTAAATTAATGCATTTCTGTTCGTATATAATCAATATATGAACATACATACTACAAAAGTTTTTAAAGAGTTTAATAATTTTAATAATGATAATTTATGTCTAATAAATATCTCCATTTATTCCCTCTCTCTTTTCGAATTTAGAAAGTTATAAATCATACTTGTAAGACTTCAAGACATTACATATGTAGCTCGCCTTTTATTCTATCTATGGTATACATATGTAGATATCTACATATATATATATATATACATTAGGGTGATAATTTTTTTACAACATTTTTTTTGCACTGAACAATTTTTAAATAGTTCCAATCTGTAATTTGAGCAAAATTGCAGTTGTAAAGCAATAAATATCCCACAAAAAATGATTTTAATTAATGTAATTTGCTTTATATATAAATAATTTTGGATATGCAAATAATAATAACAATAAGATATTTTTGTAAGCTTTATGCTATTTATGAGGTATATCTAGTAGTAGGGTTAAAAAAACCGTTGCAGCTTCGGCGAGGGTACATAAGCATACGGTTGGCAGATAGTCTTATTTTTTGGCTCTGGAATGTAAATAGACTAATTTGAAATTACTAAATTTTTATTTCGAATACCAGTAGGTTACCTCAGCATAATATACTATTTTAACATGTATTATCAGCTATTTTCAACCTACCTATAAGAAATCCCTGATCCACTTTTGAATTGCGACCAACCTTTTGAGAAATATTTTTCTAAAAACTCCTAAACATTCTTATAATAATTTTTATATTTATAAAATAGACTTATTTGTATAATATATGCTAAGAACAGATGGCTTCTTCAATATTCAGTCAGGACATAATAAATTAAAAAATAAATTTATGAGTCAATTCTCCGAAAATATTAAAATCTAAAATTGCCAAAATATTAAGCTTATATTTTATTAATATATAAATATGTGTCAATTGAAGTAAAATGGACGCTGTCATTGGGTTTTAAGAATGCTTTGCACACATACTGACATCTAGCCGGCATTTTCATACTCTATACTTGTATATAGCTTGCTCTATGTCAACAGGTTTGTTGGTTTAGTAAATGGCTAAGAATTTTCCCCTAAATTGTATATTTTTATTTTTTTTTATAGTAAAAATTTGCAGAGTACACCAAAAGACGTATAACTTTTTCGTCTGTCAAGAACAGTTCTAGGATGTTATGCCCCAGGAATTTTTTGCCTTTGGAATTTTCATAGTTAGTAACTTATGCGTGAGTTTTATGGTGATTTTTACAAAATCTTGGTAATATCTATACTAAAAAGAAACATTGTTTTTGATATTTTAACAGGATAGAGATTTTGGAAAAACTGTAAAAAAATAATCAACCTAATGTACATATGTAGTAATATAATCTCAATTCGCCATTGTTGTTATTAAATATATTGTTCAATATATGGATATTTCATATTTTGCATATTTTCGTATTTTTTTATTCGTTCATTTATTACAATTTATTTAATATCTATTTTCATATAAAGGAACATTTATGTTATACACTTATATATAAATATAAAAAATTGTACAGTTCTCGATATCAAATGAATATTATATGAATTATTATTTCCCATTTTTTTTTACAATATTATCCTTATTCTTTTCTTTTCTTGTAGGAATAAACAATAAAATGATAGATGAATTCATTTTTTCAAGAATTTTGGTATTAAAATAAAGGTGATGTCATGAGTTGCTTTCACATCACGATGTGCTCTTCATTATATCTATTTACCTTTCCTTTAAATAAAAGAAAAAGAAAACACGTAATACGCAGAAAACCCATTTATTTCTATAACCTTTGTATATTACTGGGGAGTAAAAAAGTTTTGAGAAAACATTTAAAACATAATAACTCAGTTTGTTGTACACCAATTTGATTGCTTTTCCTGTTCTACAGAGAGCTCCGAGCAAGGTTACTAAATGTAAGGTGTCTCGATAAGAAACTTTCAAGGTAGTCTGGTTGACGTTAGCTGCCAACTTTTGATGACGTCACAACAGAGCCAAATTCAGTGTTTCTTACTATTGTTAACTCATACTTTCTCCAAGAATTATGTCTTCTTCGAGAGATACTAGGTGTATAAGTGAAGGATTGTGTTTAAGTAACATTGATATAGTAAATTTATTTGAAAATGTATGTTGTTACCCATTTTTCATTAAAAACAATTTTGAATTTTTTTTTAAATAATTTTAATACGTAATTGTCGAAGGGTCAAAAATTTACAGAAATAGTATTGTTTGATGACAAATAAAATACTATATTATATTTACTACAATTGGTTTTATCGAATTTCCTCCTGAAGTTACTCCTTTGTGACGTCATCTAAATACCCAGTACAATTGTAAACAATAGCAAAGAAGTATCTTATCGACACATCTCATATATAGTCACCTTGGACAAGAGTGTTTCTTTTTGTTTACATGTAATTCAAAACATTTGAATTTATTATAATGCCCTAACAAAGACAAAAGATTGCAACTTTGCTTTCAACAAGAACTTCAAATATCACTTACTGAAATGGGAACAGACTTAGTGTTTTATCAGTTCTTATTGCTTTGGTCTACTCCAAATAAGAACATTGCACATTTCTTGCAAATTTTTTTGTCCACATAAAGCAATATAATCATCGAGCATATTATATTTTTACTTCATTATAAAATCAGGGGCGGTTGCAGGAAAATATTGTAGTTTTTTTGTTTTTGTTTTTGGGCCTGAGTTGGATCAAATGACTTCTGTTTTTGGAAATCCTTTCTCGCCCCTTTTTCCCAATGATATTTTTTTATAAAGCGAAAATAAAAATTTTATTCATCAAGACAACCTCCCCATCCCCCTCCCTGCGGACCCCTCTGAAAAGGATTTATTTTATTAATTGATTGAATAATTAAAGAAGGACAAAAACCTCAATGACTTCACAAAAGATCAATTTTACCCTCTTTAAGGACAGACAAGTGGGACTTAACTGGACTGCAGTCCAAAATAAGGATTGTTATAACACTACACAGGCGTATTCATTAGCAGTGATCAAAAAATATTATAATGTAAAAGTGGCTTTTATGTAATTACAGACGGAAAAGGTTTTTTTATTGCAAAGTTGGTATCATATTTTTTTTCTAAGAGAGAACAATAAGTATAGAGTAGAGTTACGTTTCAGTTCCCCTCAGCTTCATAAACAATAAATTTTAATGTTAATATTTAAAAAAAGGAATCAAGGACCACATGTCAGATCCTATGTATCCCAACATTGACTCTAGGTCAAGGAGTTATTTTCGAAAGAATAACTCTCAACTCCTTTCCACTGTCCCCACTCAATCTCCCATCATCCTTTTGCCATCCCATTCGACTATCTTTTATAGCGCTTCTATGTAATCGCATATTACCGCTACTGTTGTCAAACTATCAAAACGAAGACAGAGTCACGTATAACATCCAAGGCCTGGCTTTGCTAAACCTTTCTGTCTTCATTTTTATTCCTTCCATGTGTTTTTATACGTTTCTACACAATGAGAGGGACTAAGCATTTTGTACGAATTGCAGCATACTTATGGTGATTATGTCTCTTTATGATGGAAAGCAGTTACAAAATTGATAAGCTGAAAAAGCTTTATATATTTTATCAAATTGTTATTATGGGAAATTAAAATCAAAAGAACGCTGGTTGACACATTCAAAACTGAATTATAATTACTTAGTTTGTAATCTTCAATAATAAAAAAAGTATAAAGTAATCACTTATATGTTTAAAACGAAAAGTATAAGTAAGGGTTTATTGGAGACTTTAAGTATTAATCTTTGTTTGAGTAGGAGTAGATTTGTGGATTAATCATTGCTAGATACGGAGAGGGGATTTCTGTTTAGTTCCTTGATCTCCTAGATGCTCGTAGCAAAATTATTTAAACGTCATGGGAGCTAATCTGCCCTTTCCCAAATATTCTTCTAATTGATAGTGTGACCACATTAATGTTGGGTTCTTTTTTTTTTAGTATAAGTGTGTTTTTAATTATTTTCCTTATTGTTTTTTTCTTTTTAAATTATTCTGCAAGTACCAAGTACCTATTGGCTCGGAGCGATGATTGATTGGTTAAATTTTCCTAATTTTTTAAAGGAACATTTTTTATAAATAATTATTACTAAATAAATATACGAGTAACAAGGATTCACTTATATTCAAAACGATAATAGTAATAAAATAAATAATCAGACGCAATAAAACAAAAAGAAATTATTCGCACCGTATTATAAACAATTTCAGGTTTAGATAATAATATAAACAGTAATACAAATATATAACGTTATTTCTTTTATGTACAACGTAACCTGTTCTCATAAAAGAAACAGAAAAGGGCCCGGAATCATCTCTTAGTTAACCAAATATGCAAATCAAACCATCTGTTATTTACTTATTAAATAATTCTGAACTAAAATCGCCATAATATGTATCTATCATTTGTAAAATGAATGACTATATATTCAATAATATTTCAATCCTGTATTTTAATATTGTTTAGTAATATTTCATTAAAAGCTTAGCAATACATTTCTATTTGTATAAAATAGCCAAAATTTATTCATAGAAATATTGAAATGGCCAGTATTTACATTTATATACAACAAGAGATCAACAATATTCCGTTTATTTATCAAAAAGAATATAGTATGAAATAGCCATGACTTATCAAGTGAGCCGAGGGAATCAACAGCTGACAACAAATACAAATGATGTTTATACTTACGCTATTTAATGCCAGAATATTAAAATATATATTTTCACAAACAATAACAGACGGACATAAAAAAAACCGTATCAATCTTGCTCTGGCAAAGGACTTCCTTAAAATTGAACTCCCATATTGCGACTTTGGCCAATTTTCTTGAAATATTGCGTTCGAGGTACGCCCTATCGCCAACATTGACTAGAAAAATTGATATTGACATGGATGCAATCCTCAAAAAGCTGTAAACTACCTCATGTTGCTTTGATCCTCTTCTAATATTTTGAAGAACACCCACAGCCAGCACTCCAACCGCTATAGCCAGTATTTTTCCTTCAATGTTCGCGTCACATTAAAGTAATCTAAGGCTATTTAATTTTTCGTATTGCATTGTTTGGATGAGAGTAACGGGTCCCATATTGGCTTAACATATTCTTTCGTCTTTTATTTGTGTCATTGTAGCCCTCATAAAAATGTAGAATTCATTCGGATTTGGATCTTGTAAACGCAATCTACTTTGATGGAACATTTTGGGGCATTAATAACCACGTTCATGGATTTTGGGTCGTATGTTCGAATTTAAGGAGACCTGAAATGGTAATATTCTTTATTAAATCTGTATTTTCATTAAGGAAATTTCAAATACTATTTCTTTAGAAAAATATAATTAAAATATTCAGTACAGATTGGGATTTTAGCCCTTCCGTCATTGACAATCCGTCACTGGGTCTGTAAAAAGAACATACATATGAATACCTATTTTTAACACTACTTTAGTGAACATTATAATGTACGTAGTTAGTGAACTGATGTGTTAAACAAATTTCATTACATAATGCACAGTTGACACAAAATAAGTAATATCTTTCAAACAATTTAATCCTTTTTCCACTCGTAAATATTAATTAAAATGTTTAAAAAACATTATAATATTAAAATTTATTTTAATAAAGAGATCTAATTGTGATTGTTATAGGTAAAGCATTACAGTTTTATGAAATTTAAATTTTTTTTAAAGAAACTAAAGTACCAAAATGTTAATATTAATGTTCATGAAATGTCTAATACTTTTAATAACAGTTTACATTACATTATTAGCAGCACGTGTCCCTTAAATTGAAAAGATAAGAGAATATGAAAATCAAAAGAACAACTTAAAAATTAATCAAATTCACAAAACTTTCCTTAAAAATTAATCAAATTCACAAAACTTTCCTTAAAAATTACAAAATTTAGGAATAATTCCATGAAAATACATATTTATAACAACAAACAGTTGTATTTATATAGGAGGATGTTCCATTAGTATACTCACAAGTTCCGGCGATAAAGTATATTTAAAGAGATTAGAAGCAATTTTATCCTGGGAAAACAACATTTAAATTTTTTGAATACCTAGAAATATTAAGAATAATGTTGACTATATATAATAATGAAAAATAACAATATTTTAATTAAATAAATCGAGCATGAATAAAGTTTAAGGTAGAAGGGAATTATTAAAAGATATTTCAAGAATAAAATAATCCACATTATTGCAAAAAAAAAAAAAAAAATGCATAAATACTTGGACACAGTCTGTTTTCATTATGACTTAGCAATTTGAAGAATGTTCAAGTTATTTTGTATTTAAATATTTTGTGTATATTGTGTTTTTGGTTTATTTGACTTGAACCATTTAATGTGTATGAACGTATATATTTGGATATATCTGTCACTAAAATTTGATGTCCGGTTCTTCCCTAAATCTAAAGGACTTCTCCGATAAGGTGTAAATACCTTTTCATGGATTATAATAATATGTATCATAAAAGATATCAGGTAATGTTACCATTATAAATATCCAGTTTAAAAAAATTTATTAATACTCTCATTATGAAATAAAGGGTGGAAACTTACAACTAACACACATGTATTATTTTGATTTAAGAGTTTCTGTGAGGGAAATTAGAAGTGTCCGTAATTGTATAAGTAGCCATATATTTTTAGGTCCTGCTGATTTTTGAATTATTAAATCGTACGAGAAATATAACCACAGCAAGATTCAAGGCTTAAATGATCAACTCTTCTATGTACGGGTCACACCCAACAAATGTGGCCAGGCTGACAGGAGTAGCACGTAAGATCATCTTGAATGTTAAGAAGAGGTTGGAACACAACAAGACGATAGAGAGGAACAAGGACTCAGGGAAAAAAGCTTATCACTGATGTGCATGCCCTCGAAGACACCCCTGGTCATGTTACCAGATAGTTACAGGGGCATTGGAGACATGTACATTATGGTGTCCCAAGACATAACACTTAACTTTTTTTCTCAAAAATTTGAAAAACATACGCCCACACCATTTCTTTCTATTTGATCTCAGCTACTCCAAATAAGAAAAAAAAAAATGTATTTAAGACAACGATAACAGATGCAGACGAGAGCTTAAAATCAAATCGATTACTTGATTGTTCGAAGGGAGTGGGAAATTTACATTCAAATGAGGATTACACCAAAAGTACTCATTACATATGTATATTAACTCGTTTGACTATTAAAAAAATAGATGTTTGTTTGTTGTGAAAAACATTGGTCGGTCTAATTTGAAGGAGTTCCAAGTAATTCAGTAAAACGTGTTTCAACTTTCTCCAGTCCATCCTACTATATATAAAAAGTTAAAGTTAGAAGCTGCATTAAATAAGTGTAAATTAAGGATGAGAGATACAGTCTTAATTCTTGACGCAACTATTGATTCGTTGGGGCTGAATAGTTATGAATTTTGTATTGGTAATTCTTTTATCCAAAAGATACAGAGTTATCGAAAAAAATATCGGTCGAACAAAATAAAAATGAATTTTAAAGACAAAGTATCAGATGTCGTAGCTCTACATTGGGCTGGAAAATTACTGCCTGCTTTGAATAACTGGAAGATGAAAAAAGAAAGTTTGCCGATTGTCTTTACATTTGGAAACAATTCCTAGATTTGAAACTCAAAGAGAATGTACAAATTTTCTACTGTGTTACAACAACTTCAAATACTGGCCGTATTAATGGTACTATTATTATGCTAGAGCAAAAATTTGGAAGAAAAATACTTTATTTAATTGTCGTCATCATCTTCATGAATTGATTTTAAAAAGTATTTTTGAAGTGAAACTCAAACAACAAAATCAAAATAATCGTCTCTTTCTAAAATTAAAAGATTATTGAAAATTTATGGATTCCTTCAAAATAGACTCCTTACAGTCATTAGTACAATGGAACCTATCAGTTTCGAAAATTAAAGATCTATTAGAATATTATTGCATTGAGCTATAAAAATAAATTGTGAGAAATGATTAAATGGAGCTCATAAAACTATGTTTTATATTTTTAGGTGGAGACAATGATAAGAAAATTAGAGTTAGGTCGTTGCATGGCCAGAGTAATTTACTTTCTGAAAATATCCTTATTAAGTTCCCAGCTTAAGATAAATAAAGACAATAAAATAACGTTATAAGATATATGTTTATTTATTGTAACAATATATGTTAAGCATTATCTTTTATGTAATGTAACAGCTTTATACAATACAGTATATATTCCGGATTTCAATTCCATCGACCTTTCTTTATGGCCAAACATTGAGGAAAGGCATACGTTACCTGAATGTTGAAGCAATTAAGCAGGATTGTGTTGTCATGGACCCAAACTACATATGCAATACTTGCAATTCCTTTTTCTTGAGGCTTGTCTCCATCTGTGAGGCCAATGGTAGTTGAACAGAATAAATCCCTGGCTATATATAAGAAAAATATTAATAAAGATTTTTGTTAAATATTTAATTAAAAATTTGAGGATTTTTCTTTCCCTAATTTTAAGTTTCATGTTTCCACACGTTAGTTATAAAAAAGTGTCATGCATGTTGTCACTTAAAATATGTATAATAATGATAATTGCTATAAGTTTTACTGAACAATTTCAATTGGTAGACTAAAGTACTTAATGGAAGTCTAAATAAAAATGAAGCTTTTTATTTTTTCAGGAACTATATCCAAAATAGAGTTTAAGTTAGATATGTACTAGCGGTATTACATGGCATTGCCCAGCGTAATTATACGCTGGTTAAAAGACAATTTGATTTTTAATAATATAGAATATAACTAGTAATGCAAATCTGGCATGGAAGGAGCATTTAGAAAAGGAAGAAACCAAAAATCAACATGGTAACCCTAGAATTTCAAAAATATTTTTAAGGAGAGAAAGAATATTGCTCTTGACGTTTCATTAAATCAGCCACAATTTGTTGTGACAAAGGAGGAAGTAGAAAAAGAAATAAAAAAGGAAATTTCCTACAATTTTTCTTATGTCGAGTCTCAATTCTACTCTGAGTCCAAAAATGACTTACAATTATAACTCTGCAACAAATCATCAGGGTTGATCCTTCTTTTATGAGCAGCACGAATATTCGATAAAGTTTTGAATATATATAGGAAAGGATGTTCAATACTCTAGAAATAAATATAATGACGACAGGTGAGCAAAAGAAAATTGATTCTTCAGAATAAAAATTCCAAAAAAACGGGTCAGCTAAAAAAATCACCCGATTTACATCACTGAATATAACTCCTCAGTATTCCTTTCTGTTATTCATGCATATTCACACGGAGTTACTCAATATTCATACGTAATAATGAAAATTGTGTGTAGAATGAGCATGTCAAAAAATAAGAAATCGAACATTAACATGATAAGCCTAAGAATTAGATGAATGCTTAGTAGGGGAGAAAGAATAACGCTCATGACATTTCTTTAGATATGATGCAATCAGCTGTAACTACGCAGGAAGGAAAATAGGATATGAACAAGGACATTTTCTCCGAAAATTACTCCGATGCAGATCCCCAATTCTTGTCTGTGTCCAAAAATAACTTAAAATTATTACTCTTCTCAAAATCATCAAGGTTACACTGTTTTTTTAGCAAAAATGAATGTTCAATCAGGTTTAGAATATAATTGAATCTATTTAGGAAAGGATGATCGCAACTCAGCAATTAAGTAATAATGACATCTGCTAAGGAAATGAAAACTCATTCTTCAGACTACCAATTCCAAAAAAAAAATACACTGATCTTACGTTTTATCTCCTCGAAAATCAAAAAATAGTTGTTTGAGAAATAAAAAGTCCAGTTGTGCCAATGTGCCATGTGTATTTTTACACTTAGGGACAGAGGATACAAACAAAGTTTGCTTATTTTTGGTTTCAGTTGTCGTTTGGTTGTGTAATGAAACCTCGTAATTAAAAATAACAGGGTTGAAATTGTAGTTAAATACTTATGCAAGTTTTGGATACCCACTTTGTATACAAAAAATGTATGATCTACTGTTAAACTAAGGATTCATAAATTAAAATACCCTTAATTAATTAAGTTAGTTTCACTTAAAGTTTGAATAACTTCTATACAAAATCAATTTGGTATTACATCACAAATGTTAAGTTGAAACCGTTTTCAAATTATTTTGTCACATATTGAAGTTTTTTTAATACACCTTTCACTTAAAGTTTGAATAACTTCTATACAAAATCAATTTGGTATTACATCACAAATGTTAAGTTGAAACCGTTTTCAAATTATTTTGTCACATATTGAAGTTTTTTTAATACACCTTTGACAAATACAAGAAACTATTTAACTAGCTCTAAAATATAAACAATGAGAGAAGTTACATAAGAATGACCAAAAATTGACACGATAATTTAGAAAAAATATGGTAATAAGATTAAAATATTACATGACTAGCGGAAATATCCTGCATTGCTCGGAGTTATTGAGCTTTGATTAACTTTGCTCTAATAATATAGATGTTTTTAATATGACGTATGAGTAAATATTTTAATATTATTATTATTTTTTTAAATATTTCTTTTTAATATTGTTTTCATAGTATATATATATTCCTTAAATTGGTCAGATGGAGTTGCAATAATTTAGAAAACATTATGTATTACATTTATTTTATCCGACCTAGGAATTTTCTATGATGTCCATATCCATAAATAATATCTATTTTCCTAGAAACGACTGTGGTGTGAACCTACGCACACAGATTTGAAGAGAATAGTTTCTCTTAAGTGTGTTGTCCATTAACCTTTAATATTTTATTATCTAATTCGTTTAATTTATAATCCAAGGTCATTTATTAAATAAATGATTATAATTAACAAATATTTAAAGCAAAAAAACTTATATTTTATTAAGGTCCTTCGGTGCTAAAGTTTTTAGTCATAGTTAATTTATAAGCTATTAAAAAACATTTTCCCCATTCGTAATCGATTAAATCCTTTTAAATTAAAAAAAAGTATTTTAATTTTTTTTAAAACTTATATAATTATCAGTTACAATTAAAACTTTAAAAAAATATCTTAGGAAGTTTTGCACCCTTCGACGAAATGAATGGAAAAGAAAAAAAGTAAACATCAGTTTGTATTTTTGCAAAATTAAATAACAATTGCAGATGTCATAAAGAAAAAAATATTAATAAATTGAAGTACTTTGAATATTTTGGCATTATCATAAAGACAAATGCATTTAATGTATAGGGTCTTTCAGGTAAATACGGGCATCTTTAATGTCATGCTGAAAAATCATGAAAACATTTAACAACGTTATTTCAATTTTAAAGTGAGAGGCTCAGAGTTAGTTTTTAGTTAGTTGCACAAATTTTAATTCATAGTCTACGAGGTCTATAGTCGCTGGAAGGAGAAGGGGCCATATAAGAGAAAATTAAACAAGCAGCGGAGTCATAAAAACGCATTCCCAGACTCCTGTGAAGGTCGGTGAAGCCATATTCTGTGAACCTGATTAATGTTCTTGCCTAAAAACGCCCATTGAGTCATAAAGTCCAAAGACATAAACACTGACCTGAGGAGGAAAACATAACGCCCCTAGAAAATACTTATTTTATGGGCAAAATCAAGGCCACTCTGCTTGCTACAAAAGAAAATTGCTTAACGATTAGAAGCCCCATCATCTTTTTATTAGATGAGAAACAATGTACTGTTGACAGATCCTGCAACATTCAGTACGTCATATTGTTTGCTACGGAAAGATCTAATTTCTTCCACTTTTTAAAAAACCAAATAACCAGTCCCCATCATCACCCTTGGTGTCATTGGGAGCAACAAGACGGTCATGTCCTATTTTATTTGAGCAAAAAGAGAGGATGGGTGCCTAATATTGATAACTGGAATGAAAGCTGACCCCAATGAGGTCAAAGTTCTGTTTCAACAAGACTCGGGCCACTCTCACAAGGCCTGCAAGACACACAACTTTTTGAAAGAAAAGCAGGTGTCATTTTGGGACCCCCACACCTGATTTTGTCATTCACCCGATATAAATCCCATGGATTACTTATTTTAGGAGAGTTAGTTGAGGAAGGCCTTTGCAATTCACACAACAGCATCAAGTCCTTAAAGACCTCCATCATCAAGTTATGGGAGAAAGTTTCCCCCTATGGACGTAGTCAAGTCTTGCAAATACTTTAAGCTTCGTATCGAGTTAATGATCAGCAAAGATGGCTAACACATAGCAGGATTTTTTTTTTATGATTAAACATGTACATAAAATTTCAAACCTCTACCTGGTCCCCTTATTGATCTTGATGCAATTAATGGTGTTTTAGACTTAACTGAATAATCAATGTGAATTTGCAATCACCCAGTGTTATCGTGAGTAGGACCTGTTCGATTGTTTTATAAATAATAAAATTAGCGTCACACTTTACAGAATAACTCACAAATTGAAGCAAAAATTATCATGAAATTTTGAAAGCTATCGTTTGAACGCTGATACTAATTGAAAATGAGGCGAACTAAACAAAGTTGTTAATCTTTGGACTTTTCATTCTATGTGTT
Organism: Lepeophtheirus salmonis; assembly: GCF_016086655.4. NCBI lineage: Eukaryota > Metazoa > Arthropoda > Copepoda > Siphonostomatoida > Caligidae > Lepeophtheirus > Lepeophtheirus salmonis. Next base: position 11,871,912 of record NC_052144.2, read on the forward strand.
ATGGATGGTACATAGTATACTTTTGAATATATGTATAGGGATGTGAAATATGATAAATAATGTTATTTATTAAACTGTAACATTAATTGACAAAATTTTGATTTTCAAGTTTGTTACATAAAATATTGACACGATTGCTGCAGTATCTTGTTGATATGGTATTACTTTTATGGATATCTGACATTAATTTATTATTATGTGTTAAAGTTTAAAAAATTCCCCCGAGATATTTTTTCATAAAAATGTTTATGGCCACAAATATCTCTATATAAAAATAAAATGGTATTAAATATGCATTTGTTCAAAAGTGTCCCTGAATTAAACATAAAATGCATGCAAACATATCAATCCTATAAAACATGTTTTTCTTGCAAATATGGTGTGTTTTTTTTAAACATTATAATATCTTAGGAGTTTAAATTTGTACTTACCTTTTCCGTATGTCTTTTCAGAAATAAATGAAAACTAATTTAACTTAGCAACCTGAATCAAAGCTAAAAGAAAAAACCACATTATCAATTTTAAAATTGGAAGACATTTTGTTTTTTCAAAAGAATAATGAAAAATATGTTTTGATTTTTGCAACTCTAATCGAACCCCTAATTTCAAAAATGATATTTTGTATTAGGAATTATTGTTGTACCGTGGCACTATATCCACTTTTGTCAGATGTCGATTCCTTGGTTTTACTTGCCATATTATGGCTATTTCATAATTTATTTACTTTTCATAAATGAACTCAATAGCTACTAGATATGATTTGTTTTAAAAGTTGGTTGTAGTCTTTAGCCCGTCCATTTTTTTTTATTGGTTATCTGAAAAATAAATTTTCTTTTCCTTAGCTTTAGTAATTATTATTTTACTCAAGAGATATGAAATTATTTTTCACTACATTCAATTATATTCAAAACCCAATTTAAAATTAGTATGTGCTTATAAAAGACGGTGAGTAACCTCGAGGATTTGTTTGTAAATCCTTGATGGACTCATAGTATAATTGAGAATCGACATCCAAGATTAATTAGGGTCAATGTCCTTATTTATTTCCATCTCCACCTCCTTCTGGGCAAAATTGATTGAAGCTGATGTAATGAGCATGTCATGTCAGCTAAGCTGTTCTCCTCAAAAACAATATTCAAATCGTCAGGGTTACCCTCTAGATTTTAGGGCTCTTTTTTTTTACACGTGTCTAAATTAAATATGATGGTTTTTCTAGCCTCCATTGCAACATATACATTATTTTTGTTTACAACATGTAAACAAAAGTCTAGAATCTAAGCTATTCAAAAATAAGCAGAACTTTAAGATTTAATAAACAACACCTATTCAAAACTGTATTTTTAGAAGTGCTCATTACTTTTTCTACACCCTTGATGCTTATCATCTGTTTCTGTATTGGAACCATCTCTTGGACCGTTTATATTCAAGAATGAAAATTTTATTAATGAAGTAAAATTGTTGTGATCGTTATAATTTCATAAATTCATATAAATAAACAATGGAAAGATAGAACCGATAGTTCAAACATTGTTTGTTTCAAAAATGTGTATAATTAATAGATTAACAAATTCTAAAACCATATTTTAACTTTAAAATCAAATTTACCAGATATGGAATAGGTTAGGCTAGAATAATGTTTATTATTATGAAGCAAAATGATTACTATGTTAGACAGTTGAAACAATGATTCAGATTTTATTGAAAATTAATATGTTATTATATTAAATAAAACCGAAAATTTCACCCAATCAATTTTTGCTCTGGTTATGCGTGAGGTCATTCTTTTTTTTTAAGTATATTGCACAAACACACTATGTAATTCATTTAAAAAATTAATATTTGTATAAAAAATACGCAAGTACAAATATTGATTTGTAAAACAAAATATGTTTGTGTTTATTTTTGCGTTTTTGAGTAACTTTTTAGAACTTAATATTTTTTTTTTTTATTTTTATGAACGTTTTAAGTTAAACTTTTACATAATTATTCATATACAAAAATAAAGTAAAAATTTTCAAATTGACTGCACATTGAACGTGAGTAACAAAAACATTAAAAACTATTCTTTTTAGTTCAACAAATAATTCCCAACATTGTCAGGTAAGGCTTTTTATTGTATAATAAGGCCTTTTATAATTGAAAAATCATGAATTGCAAATATATGTATGACACATAAAAAATATTTATTAAGTACTAACAGTAGTACCCGGAATTTCTAGGAGTAATTAGGTGCCTGCTGAAAGAAAAAGATGTATTTACCAATATAGAAATAACTCCCCAATAAATCATCAGTGTCACTCTTCATTTTCATGAGCAAACTCAATCCAAAAATACTTATATTAATTCATATGACCTGTTACCTTATCAAGAATGAAAAAAATAAAAATAAAAATTAGAGTTTGAGTAAAAGAAATACAATGTTGGACCAATAACAAAGAAAAGTAGTACTCTTGTTATCGCACACGCCTGGAATATTTCATTAATACAACTATATTGTTATATATTAGATCAAACCATATTTATCATATACATCAGGGAATACAATATACATTGCATTGCACCTTGTGTATATGTTGGATGCTATATCATATCTAAATATTGTAGGCGTGTATATATAACTTACTCGTACCTATATGTACACGTCTACAATATTTCATTTATACGACTATAATATTAAAATGAGATGAAAATGTGTCTATTATATACATCAGGGAGCGCAATATACAGTGAACCCGGTGACTTTTTTTTCTATGAACGGAAAGGCCAACTTTGCTTCATTAATATAGATTACAAAAATGTATGAATTATTAGATCTGTTTATATCCATTAATTAAATAGTTTTTTGCATAAGTTTAATTTTTATACAAAATAATGTAAAGTGTTTATTATTATGTTTTAAACTTAGTAAACTTCTAAGGATTACGAATATTCACAATAAATTATTGTCTACATTGACGTATTATATATTTTATTAAAATAAATTATTATGAGATAAAATCACTTTGAGTTAATAAAAACCAAATAATATACTTTCAAAAACAAATCCTTGTCGTCCTTCGTAATATATTCAAGGCAGGCAACAACGTAATCTATCCTCTGGTCTAAAAATATAATTTTAATTAAGCGTATATATTTGAAAAGTAAAGTAATTGAATCAAATGCAAATAATGATTACTCCCCCCCAAGAATATCTATGTTTCAAATATCTAACTAAGCCAATTAACTAAATTACTAGAGATTTTTTGATGTTGATCTTTTAGATATGAATAAATTTGAACTGCAAATTAGTAATAAAAGTTATAGTTATTATTATTTATCTTACAAAAGAACAAATATTTATCCAAAGGCTTAAATAGTAGCTTTAGGCTAAGTTTGCAATTTGCATTTTGTATGATTAAAAAAGTTAGCCTAAAAAATATATATTTTATACAAACGCATGAGTGGTGAAGTTTGAATCCTATTTTTTTAGTTGAAACAATACATGCCATAAATTTAATAAATTCATGGAGGTGATAAGATGCTCAAATAATTCAGCAAAGATATAAGCTGACGACCAAAGTATAGTAAGACGTCACATTATTATTATGTACAATAAAAATAGGTAATTCCAGCTAAAAAAATTATATTCAACTCTGATTTAATGAACTTGATTCCTTTAGCTGATGTTGAACATATGATAAATCATTATTATCTAATGTCATTAATGTTATCGTCAGTGCCCTAAACAAGAAAATTTTATAATAGCAAGGAACTTTTTTTTATAAATATTAAAGGAAATAAGGAACTATTTGTTGGTCAAAATGGAACGAACAAATAAAAGGGATAAAAAATATTGTCTCAGAAAAATCTATCATCCTACTGCCCAATTCATTATATATCAGACCCTAATATGAATCAAAAATACTTTATAACATAAAAATGTATTTATTTTATATACTGAACTTACTATTTCAATCGATATAGTAAGATATTATCGAGATTTTTAGTTCACATTACTTTGACTTAAATCAAATTTCCCTGTTTTCGATTGGCATTAGTTAGTATTTAATGTTGATGTTATAGCTTTTTTATAGTTAAAGTGTTCCTTTATGGAGCTTGTAAATCACAACAATTTATCCGACATAAATAAATAATTATACAAAAAAAGGTGGAAGTGCCTCTCGCGTTTCGTTGTCTTCTATCTTTCACCTTGTATCTAAATACAAATTTGTATATTGTAGCACTATTTTCTTAAGGTTTTTCTTGTACTGGGGGTCCATTGAAATTTGAACACTTACAAATTCAATATTTAACGAAAGTTGAGTGATTGAAATTAATTCATACTTCGATATTTAAAAGTATAATCAATTAGTTAGAAAACTAAACAAATCTGAGCTATATATCTTAGGTACAAGTCGAGAAAATGACACTTTGATCGACAAATTTCTATTTCTAAACTCCAAGCGTTTGGTTGTCTCCAGGAACACCGTCTACACTGTTAGCAAGTCTGATACGTTGGAGAAGAAGAAGAGCTCTGTCAGAAAGACCAAACAGAATCTGGAGGAGTTAAAGAAAATAAACCAGGCCAATCTTCTCAAGTCTCCGAGGGTCCATGCACGAGATCTTTAGGTTTCACACCAGACTTCTCGAAAGCTATAAAAATAGGGGAGTAATGATAATTGGGAGGGTGGATTGGCTCCCTTTAACACCAGCAAGGAAAGAAACACATCTCCTCCGTTGCCAGGCTCTTTTTAATAAGTATTGAATCAGTATTTTGAACTCTTTTTTCAGACTTTTAGCCCCCCTACAGCCCTGATCCCAAACCCCTTGATGAAATTTTTTTGGTGCATGTCGAGGGAAGGCCTGCAGTTTCCGTTATCCAAACACCGAGTCCCTCAAAACAACTATCAGCAATCACTGGGACACCATGACAGAGAACTACATCTGCAGTGGATTCCTGTCGCCACCTGGAAGTTATCATCGGCGCTCAGGGCAGCTACATTAATCATTAAGAGAGCTCAGAAACATCTCTATTGATATTATTAATTTAGATGAAATTATATCGTCAATTAATAAATTGTATCTTGTTGAAGGTAAAATTTTAAAGTATATAGCTTCTAATGAACCACTAGGTGTCTCTATTTTTACTCTTTGACATAGTTGATGGTCGTTGCTGCAAACTCAGGGTTTAATATAATTTTTGGTAGCTTTACATATGCTGAACTGTCAGTCCAAATCACTTTGACATCTCTATGTATTTCTATGGTGCATACCTTTCAAATATTTTTGTTATAAATATAACATTAAATGAGATTTAAAAACACAAACCAAGGTTGTTAAATGTATTTGGAAGTGCGTTTATTTAGTCCCCATGAACCGCCCACATCGAACAATGGGTTAGAAGCGTCATGCAGTATCCTTTTATTAACAATTAATAGTACCATAAAAGTTTAACATAATTTAGGTCATTGAGTATGACAATATGTCTTAAAATACAAGAGCTAGTGTATTGTTAAATTTTCAGACTTAACTTGATGCGTTATAATAGTCATCTGAGTCTCTCCAAATCAAATTTCAATGTTCCAGCTAAAAACGACAATATCTTTAATTTAAAATGAAATAAATATTTTATAAATAATATTTTGAAGTAAAACACTCTCGGTTCCTTACTTTCACATTCCAAAACAAGTACTGATCAGGTACATTAGCCACTTTAATATAAACTGGATATTTCAGCTTATTTGTTCTCAGTAATTATGACAAATGAGACAAAAGAATAAGTGAATAAATTAAATACGTTTTACTATTATCATTTATAAATGATTTTAATTCTTTCCCCCAAAATACTCCCAAGATATGTGGTTATTAGAAAAGTATAGAACAAAAATTGAATTTACTCATTTCCATAAATATGTTTAAACTAAAACAATGCATGCGGTGCAGCAATTTTTATTTTTTCCAATAAGTTTTGCAAGTGTTATACATCTTTTTTCAAATATGGGACTGCACCGAACGTTTCTAAATAGGTATGATCATTGTGTTATACTGTCTTACCTGTTATAATCCCAGGAGGTGCTGTAACAATGGTTCACATACAAGTGTGCCTACTTATTAACCTCATACCAAAGGTTGTTTTGGTAATATATGCAAATGAGTTTAATGATTGTTAGTATTTTTATATGTAATGTTAGAATCATAATTAGCTTGGAAATATCCCATCACTAATGTCAACAACTATCCCTCCAATACCGCGTTGCATTTATTATGCATATTGCAACCCTAGGGGAAATGTGTATAATCAAAACAGAGAAATACGAGGTTTGTCTGAAAAGTTTTATTTTATTTTTTCAAAATAGTCTCCAAGTAACTCTTATTCTTAATACTTTTACTTGCAATTTTCCCATTTATATAATCCGTCTCAATAATACTGAGTGGTTTTCTCTGCAAAATACATGTTGCACGGGAGAATTTCGGATTTTGCAGGGCTCCCAATAAAAATCCTTAATTTTCCTTTGCATAAATTACGTCGTATAAGAGTTTGTTCATTAGTGACTTAGAAAACAAATTGGTCAAATATTTAAATTAAGCCCGCAAGTATATAAACAGAAAATGTAATACTTTTATATCTGAATATTCAAATGAAATTGTTAAATACGGCAGAATTCTAGGGGAATGGATTACGGAAGACTTCTTTTCCGTAAAAAAGAAAAAAATAAAGTTTTTAAAGAGGGTGAGTGCTATATTTTAAGAGATAGAAAATATAAAGGAATCAAGAGGATTTACCCTAGTAATATACCTAGGATGAATATTAAAAGTACGCTGTGTGAATTATTTAAACTTCAAGATTAAGAATTATATATCCTTTTATTATAAACAGCTACTTTAATTAATTAGAAAGAACTAATCAAAAGGGATGTAGAGGGAGGGCGGTGAATTGTTAAGGTGAGCGTTGACAATTAATGTCTTAGGAGTTAATGGGATGGAGGATAGGTGTACTGGGAGTACAATATTGGGGTAGTTTGTCTAAACTAAGAGATAGTTGTCATATAATAACTTTAATTATTATAATTAAAAATAGCACAAGTAGCTCTGGAGTGACGGATGTATTCATTTTTGAGAAATAGGTTAGAAGTCCCTTTCACGATCCTTGATGTTAATTTGTATGTTCATCAAAAATGAATAATGCTTCCATTAAAAAAAATGATATCTAAAGATTGAGCCATGGTATCTTCCTCCAAACCCTTTACATCAAATTTAAGGTAAGAGACAATTGTCTAGAATAAACAATTGAAAATTAATGAATTCATTAAAACAATGAGTGAATGCAGATACGTATATTCTAATATACCAAAGAAAAAATCAATCTACATCAGGGATAAACTAGAACTACCGAGTAACTCCATTCAAACTGTTTCCTCTAATGAGACTTATATTTACATTAAACGTTACGCCATTTTTATGAAATGAATAATGCTTATCACTTTGTTAAAGATGAGTAATTTGTTTGTTATATTAAAGACATATCAGGGTGCATTCAAAAAGGTAGAATACAAAATAGAAGTAAATTTAAGATTAATTTATTCAGGATTTTCAATAAAGTAGCTTTGAATAAAGGAATATAGCTCCCTGGGTTCTTTCTCGGGTTTATTATTCTGGCTCTATATAGAAATTCATCAGTATAAGAGGATTCCATAAAAAACCTTGAACGACTGATGTATTTTGGAAGTGATGATCTACAAGATTTTATGTTAAAATTTATCTCTACAATGAATGATCCACCCGTTGAAGAAGATGAGAGCCAATGAGTAAGACAAAGTTCTTGCTTCGATGGATCGAGATCCTTGTACATCAAAGCATGTTCTTAGGATATTAAAATGAGAAGATATGGATTCATTGTAACAATGGGTGGATAAAGATCCATTATACGAATGTTTTGTCGAACATATTCATATAAATCACCGATAAACCAAAACTACCGAGCCACTTAATTCAAACTCCTCCCTTTCATGGTTCTGTTATGATTTATGAAGTATGTTCACCCTACCAGGTTGCGTGGGGACTCACTTTCGTAGTTACTAAGGAAAAAGTAGGTACAAAATATCCCTAAGTAGGAATAAGAGTAGGGAATTATTTTCCTTCAATGAAATAACTTATCCCTACGACAGATTTAATTTGTACGAGTAGCAGGAATGGTGTTTAGGTCAATTACTGCGTGTTGGATTAAGTTAAAAACGTCAAATTTTATAACAACAAGTCTATTGTTTAAATCTATTTAAAGTTTACGCTTTCAAGCTTTCATTTTTAATGACAGCTCGATACTTACTTTTATTCATTTTTACAAAAAGTCTACCATCAACTCAGATAAAATACTGTTACATAACAATTGTACCTCCAAAACGACTGACACTTTGGTGAGTAGGTGTCAACAGATACTTGATAGATATGACTATCTTTTGTCTACGAGTGCTGCCATCTTCAAATTGAGGTCAGAAAACTTTTTGGACCACACTTTTATTATGACAACAAAGTATTTTTTAACTTGGTTTGTCTTGAATTGCTCCATTACTATTTAAGGGCTCAAAAACTTGTAAAGTATCAGCCCAAAATAATATGATACAGGAAGTATATGATACATCAAGAATTGATGTGAAAGGGGGGAGTAAAATATGATACACACAAGATTTTGAAAGGATATTTCAGCATCTTGGGACGGGACCCCTCCCCTGGGAAGTAACATAGGGTGTTAAACCCCTTGATATGAATAAGCTTTAATTGTTTGTTTTTGGAACGTTTTTAAAGTAAAAATAGGAATGAACAATACAATAAACAAGGGAACATAATAAAAGAGTATTTTTATGCAAAAAATAAAGTTATTCCTAAGAATCTGATAAAGATATACTAATTTGAAACAAAATGGAAATGCATATATACTTTAGTCTTGAAAAAAAATTTAAATTTTTTTTTGTCCATTTACTCAAAATAGTGAGGGTTTAAAATTCCAAAAATTTAAGGACAATGTATATTACAACTTATTTCATTAAAATAATTCATAAATCATTAACTCTTTTATATCAGGTTCCATAATTGAGCCAATCACTCAAACCAACCACGTCTTGTATTAACCATAGCCTCTAACCAGGTGCAAGCCTTGATGAGAAACTCTTTTTCCATATTGGTCACTGCCTTGAGAATGTATGCCTGCAAAGAGTAAACGGTGTTATGAGTACGTTTATTCAACTCTCTCTCCAATATGCCTCGCATATAGTTGTTCAAGGGCTTGATATCATGGTAGCTAAGAGGCCACATTTCCTTTCTGTAAATATAAAAGTCTCAAAAACGTTGGTTTTTACCTAATAAATCCGGTTCCAACTTCCCCATTTCGACAAAGGGCAAAAAGGAAAAATTCTAGAATGAAACCAGATTTATATTCATACATTTGAGCTCTCCAACATTATTATACATGGAGATATTTGTGTCTTTGTGTTTGCGTGGAGGTATGCAATAATGACCGTTTTGATAGCTGAATTAGATGGGTAGACTTTCATAAGCATAGATCTGAGGACTGCCAAGATAGTGAGATCAAAACATACTCTGGATTTAAAATCCCTACCCTGTTTATATGTAGATATATAATGGAATAAGTGATATCATCCCAATCCTTAATCCCCTTATTTAAAAACGAATACAAAATGTAAACTATTTTTTAAATGACCTTTATTTTTTATCAAAATGTTATTTTAGTATTTAATACTGTATTACAATGCGTCTACCATAATCACAGTCTATGTATTTTCCAAATATAAAGAAACTGAGATATTTTTTTTTCACTTATTTATCGTTGTAAAAAACTATTATATCCATTGTTTGACAAAATAAATATTAAACAAAAAATACATTTTTATATATATATAGATATATATGAGATAGCAACCTAAGTCAAAGTTATATAGTCCTAATCTCCATTGATAAATATCTCACTAAAAGAAAAAAAAATATTTTAACAAATATTTTCCATATTACATTCGTACAATATGCTTATAGGTATGCAGTATATATGCATGACCTTGTAGAAAAAAAAATTCCCTTGAATTTTCTCATATGGACTACCAAATGCTGATAATGATTTTCACATCACTTTCATTGCTTGTAACATACACCTATATTATATATTTCTATCAATAAAACAAAGTTACACTCCAGCTGTTGCAAGCAAACTGGTCCACATATTATGTTCAAACTTGGCATCATAATGAAAGACAGAGGTGCCAACCTAGGCAAAAAATTAAAATCCCTTCTCCGTCGGTAATTTAATTTAACAATTCCCGGTACTTTTTTGACAAAATGTTTAACCTCGAGTTTGTTAAACAAGTTTTAATAAATTTTTTTGTCTGCCAACCGGTTTTTATATTTAACACATATGCATTACTTTGTAGAGTGTTTTTAGTTATATCACAGTGCATAATATACCAAAAGAAACGTGAATTAAAAGTAATTGTTGTAGATAAATTTTGAATAAAATCATACTAATAGGTGCTGAAAACTTCTATAACGTATTGTACATCCAAAAAGAATGGGCATTTTTTTTTAAAATAATAAGTAAAAAGACAATACTACCGTTGTTATTCAATGCACGGAAATAATTCACCAATTTTCTAATAAAATTTGATTGTGTATGCTTCTAATATGCCCAAGTTATATAAAAATAACATCATGGATATGTTCAAATATGTATATATTAAAACACTCTGAAAGAGTACAGAAGATGATATCAATTACCATTTTCACCTACTTTTCTCTTTAAATAGAATACACAATATGTAAGTTATACATACAACAAGCTATTTCTGCTTTATGTCATAAAGTGTGTAAATTCTTAGAAGAGATATGTTTAAAAAAAAACGATGATAATTATTTAATTTCCTATGTTTCTTTTTTGTATTTTCAAATCTCAACAACACATATGTTAGAAAATATTATTCACATTCTAGCCAGGGTACCTGGGATTGCTCAAAGTTATTAGGTGTACATTAACTTAACTTTAACAATACATTTTCGTAACCCCCTTTTCTTTTTTAATATGACGTAGTGAGCGATACTAATTTATAAATAAATTATGCTCTGTTGGTATGTAAAAATAATAAAAAAAACCGAAAATGCACGTGGTAATCGTGCCAACTTGAATAAGGTTTAGGAGGAGAGCAGATAAGCAGTAATGACGTTGTATTAGCTGGCGTAATAGGGTGGAAATAAACACAAATTTCACTCCGTATATTTCAATGACATATTAGCGAAAATTACTCCGATGTTAATCCTCAGTTCTACTAAAATTCCAACAAAGGGTTTACACATACAACTCTGAAGCAAACTCACATTGTTACTCCGCCTTTCATAACTTTTTACTCATACTCTAAAATTCTGCCTTCAAGAATATAATCTTAATAACAATAGCATTAAAAGATTCATAATTCAGCTTATATTGACATCTAGAACAATCCAACCCTTCCTTCTAGGACATATTTTATACACCGTTTCTTATTTATATTCTACTGTTAATGATATGTTATTTTTCAAGTTAGAAAGAACAATGGAAACAACTTCTATTAACAGGTAGATTGCTAATTAGAAAAAACAACTCCCACATTCCCGGACATATTTTATACACTCCTAGCTACACTACACATCTTCTTCTTCTTCTTTTTATTTTTAATTGAGAATTATTCAAATATTAGTATTTGCTTCGCACACTCGTTACTAGATTCTTATTTCATAGATCAAAAATTACTTCCACGATATCCAAATATCCAGCCACAAAGACAAATTTTTGATTTATTAGTATATGTAAGGAGATAAAGTAATTTGAAAATGGTTAAAGCTAACAAAATCCATTTTTATGTATTGTATAAGGTTTGGCTAAAATATGGGTCGACTACCTTTCGGGACAGTAGAGGTCAAAACGTTATGTACAATAATGGCAGAGTCAGGGTGGATTAGTATGTATAGATTTACATGATTGTACATGATAAGATGCCGGGCCGGTCAAAAATCACCGGGTGGTTGTCAAAGTCTGGCTTAAAAAGATGTTTTTTTTGCTATTATAAGTAGATACTATTTTATAATTTTTTTTTTATATACGAAATACCGAGTATAGAACCTACGCAAATTGAGTTCAAGATAACAACTTACTTAATTTCATTTACCTATTCAGTAAATTGCATTTCTGAAGACCAACAATATAAAAATTTTGTTTTCACCTTAAAAAAAAAGACATATATTGGGAAATCTCTGTAACCCATATTTTAAAAGTGACAATAAAAAGTGAACTGGGAGTATACTATCCACCATTTGATAGAGTATTGAAGTTGTTTTAAGTTTGAGTTGGTGGAAACATTCATTGATGTCAAAATGCAAGGCTAATTGTCAAAAATGTTGATAGAATAATAAAAATCGTCTTTTCAGCACTAGTTAGATTACCAAGGAGATAAACATCAACGAATTAAAATTTAAAACATCCAATACAAAAATGGACTTATATTTATCACAAATTATTTATTTTAATCTTCAGTGCATGACTTTTGTACATAAATAGAGTATCATAGCTAAAGTCTAATGAAAACACACGTATTTGATTTTTATCAAAGTGTTATGAAAATAAAGAATCAACTTCATATTAATTTCGTTCTACAATTTTTGTAAAATACAAAAAAAAAAAAGAAAACTGGTTGTAAATAAAAGGACAAAATAAATGTATCCGTGTAAAAATATATCGCACTCTTTTCATTTGACATTAATTCATATAAAAGAGGGCTAAATCCATGAGTTTGTATCAGTTCAACATTTTCAGTATGATAAGAAAATTATTTCTTACTTTTATTTTAGTTCAATTCGTGAAGGGGGATGGGCCTCCTACTCCATCCCCAATTTACTACAAACCTTACGTTCCTCCAACTACCCAACAAGGGCCAATTCAAGCTCCTATTGACTTACCACCTCTTTCAACGGGTCCTGTCTATAGACCCATTGCTTCAAGTCCTCCTGTTCTCCAATCTTTGCCTGCTCTTCCAGCCTATAGTTCCTATATTGCCCCTCCACCACAATTGCCCCCACAATCCTCTAAAGTTCCTATTTATCAGCCCATCATTGAGCCTTCTCCATTACCAGCCCCTTCTTTCCCTACTTACCGCCCTACAACACCTTCCGTCCCTGTCAACCAACCTCTCACCCAGCCTCCTACTTCTGTATACAAACCATATGTTCCTCCTCCTCCATCTGAGCCAGCAAACTACGTCTATGAATACTTTGTCTTCGATGCTGAGTCCGGAGTGGATATATCTGCCGATGAGCAAGCCATTAATGGAGATGTTGAGGGGTCTTATAAAGTGGCTCTTCCGGATGGTCGTATTCAGACAGTGACCTATTATGTAATTGGGAACAGTGGGTTCGTTGCTGATGTTAAATATGAAGTTGGTCCTTCTTCGATCGTGGTTGAGCCTTATCCACAATATGGCTCATATATTAAATAATTTCATATGGAGTATTCAGTATATTTACAGACAAACATTCATTTTATTTGAATTTGTATATTTTTTATAAAAATGTAATATGGTTAAAAAAAAAAAAAACAACATTTGGAATAAAGAATTTAACTTTGTTGGCACCTTATGCCCGAATCAAATGTTAAGTATGTTGAGAATCACACTTATTATTTTAGAGTTGGTGCTCTAACTTCTGGTTTACACAATCACTTATACAGGCATATTAGGGGTTCAATCATGAGATCCCGTTTTCCTTGGATCTATCGGAGTTTTACAACGAAGTGAAACCCCAATATTTACTAGGATCTCGTAATTTGAAAATTTACTTTTTGGGATTCAGCTCAAAGAAAATTTTTTGGATCTGAAAAATGTAAATGCATACCTAAAAAATGAATAAATGAAAATAGTAAAAATAGTATTTTCATTGCATAATTCTGATATCATTAATTTGGATAGCAAGTCAGCATGCAGTCGAAATATGACGAATTAAGAGGTATTGATTTGATCTAGGATAAGTAAGTGAGGTAAAGTGATAAAAATGGTTTTGTGATCGATAAGGAAATCTACAATTATTAGAATTATTTTTTTGCCAACATCATTAAATGAAATTAATTCAGTCAGTCGGAATCTTACCCTCAGCAGTGGCGTCACTGGCCTCTTTTTGGGGTGCTTAAGCAGCCTTAAAATGTTTTTGAGCAAGTACACTTATAAAATAACCAAGCATCCTCTTATTATATTTTTTGCAGGTCTCCAAGGTCAGTAAGAACGCGTTGTTAAAACCTCTCCTTCCTTCTCTCTTTCCATATCTCTCTCCTTCTTTCGGGATCTTCCCTTCTCCCTCTGTTTCTTTCTAAATCCTTCTCTCTGTCTTTTTTCTTCTAAATTCATTATTTGTTTGTATTCCCCTCTATTCAGTAATACACTGTAATAATATAACAGTGTTGTTAATATTTGAGCTATCCCTCCCAAATGAGAAAAGCTAGCAAAGCCCTGATCATCAGCATTTCAATTATGCTACTATATTGGGGTTTCAATAAATTTTGGCCAATTTCCTCATTTTGAAAGTAAGTTAGAATTTAAAAGTCGCACACCTTTACAATAAATAGAATTAATACTATTCATTTATTAATCACTAAAAAGTGTATCTATTATTTTGAGAACTTACTCACCTTGAATTAGTTGCTATAGTCCATTCATCTTAATTATAATAAATAAGAATTCAAGAATAAAGTATGGTGCATTTTGATCACCTTGAGCAAGAGCAAAAATATTGCTAAAATCCCTGTAACCCACGAAAATAATTATACAATATTGAAAGGTGGTGACTCTTGAGTAATGAAAGAGTGAAATAAATAAGTAAATAATATTAAGAACTCAAATATAATTATTTATTAATTCATTAAAGTTATTTACACGTTATTTTTGTCAAATTTCGATATTTTTAGAAACTTGATCTCCTTGAAATAGCACTTACCTACAAGTAGTGTTATGTAAGTCCTAATTTATTTGGTCCAGTCCAGTCTTAAGACCAATCCCATTAGCCTAGAAACTTGTACTTAATACCGTCGGTCTGTGGACTGTCAGTATTAGAACTGATTATACAAAGAAAAAATAAAGTTGATTTACGTCATCAAGGACCAAACTTTGTAAGTTGATGCAGTGATATAAAGAATTAAAGTGGACTGCACCGAGACGGAAATGGATGGGACTGCATTTTTACTCGTAAATAAGGATTGCCACGAAGTTACTGACGTCGAGTCGCAATTTTAGAACTTTCTGCGCGGGGAAAACCTCCCGCTGAAATTGCCAAGGTTCTGAACTGCAGCCGCACCACCGTTTACAGCGTGGTAGCCAAAGGGACTCCTGAGACGACCACAAGATCTAAGTTAAGACCTCGAAGTTCGGGCGAAATGGTTGCTGCCGTGAAAAAGTCTGTTGAGGACAAGGGAGGCAAGGTTACCGTCAGCGGCCTCTCCAGGGAGTTCAACGTCAGCAGAAGGACCATGAACCGGCTAGTTAAGAAAGATCTCGGCCTTAAGGTCTACAAGATAACACCTCGTCAAGCCCTAATTTTTTGGGGGTTTATTCTTCAATTACGAAAGAAACGAGAGTTAACTAATATAAAAAAATAATGATTTCGTTCCCATTGTTTTTAATCCAGACCCCCATTTTTTTTTTTTTTTTTTTTTTTTTTTGTAGAGTGCTTAAAAAAAATCATTTTGAATCCGAAAAGTTGGTCTAAAATTGAATTTGCTCATTTTCATGAATTAAAACAAACCCTCCCCCCCCCCTTGTTATCAACCTCTTTTATGCTATGTTACAAGAAATATATAAAAATAGTCAATATGGGTGTGTGCTTGGGTTGTATAGGTACGTATCACCTATTCTTCGATACGAACCTTAGTACACCCTTCTCAGTATGCGGTAAATACGATAAATTAGGTATTAGAGAATATTGTATAAAACATATTTGTATAAGGATCATTTGTCTTAAACATTTTCGTATAAGGACATTTCGTATAAGAACAATTTAGTATATAACCATTTTGTATAAATTGATGAAAAAAACGGGCATTTACTTTATGAATTACCATTTAGTACCCCGAATGTTGGGGATATTTTTGGGTACGGTACTGTAAAAAAGAAAATCCCACCAAAGATACTTAAGAAACAACTAAAAGCCCCACACGATCCCCAAAATTTTACATCGAATAATGGTGTGTGGGGAGGGGGGGGAGGTACCTACAGGTCCCAAAATGAAATGCAACCCCCCAATTGTACCACGAATTTTGGGATGGTTTTCACTTTTTTATCGAGTCAATGGAGGAACATATAGCAGATTATAATTTTATGCCCATAAGAATAGAGAACTACTAAAGACCAAAAACACCCCAACATTCGAAGCACTGTTGTGGGTTTGTGTGGGGCTCTTAGTAGTTACTTAAATAATGCCAGTGGGTTGCATCCTGTTTTTGTCCAATAGTACCCAAAAACACCCTAACATTCGGAGTACAATAGGGGGAGGGATTCTGATTAGCTCTTAGATATTTCTTCAAGTATTGGCAGTAAGTTGAATCCCGTTTTGTGACCTGGCTGTACCCATAAACATCCACCAAAACATTCGGGGTGCAATTGAGGGATTGTGAGGGCTTTAATTAGTTTCTTCAAGCATCAGCAGTGTGCTGCATCTCGTTTTCGGAGCCTGCAGGACCCGAAAACATCCCAACATTCCACAGTACAGCCCCGTACAATACTAGCCCTAATGTGTGCGTATGTATTTTATTTGTAGTTTAGTGTGTCTGTTATATCCTTTCTTTTTTGCATATCAGTAACAAGAACCGTGATTATATATTTAAAAATTCATAAAACGACCTCTTCACAATAAATAATTATATTATTGGATTTTTGTTTTCTTTGTAATTGTCACAAATAGAGTCTATAGTGTGTACACACAATTTATAAATAAAGCATGATCGTGTGTATACATACACTACTAGTGTTGAGTTGCAGTTTGAAAATAATAGTTCGGTCTGAGACCGTTATAGAGGGACTAGCATATAACTCTGGACAAAGTTTGACTGTATCAAGTTGACTTTAACAATATAAGTATATAAATAATATTTAGTTCGATTGGGACACTCTCAACCACCAATACACGCTCAATCCCGTACCTGAAGCTGGTACATGCGTTTTCTGACATGAGCAGGATCCAGTTTCTTGACCTCACACATGATGTCGGTAGTCCTCTTTGGCAAGCCTTTGTTTTAGCCTGAAAAATAATCCTAATTTGATACAACACGTAGGACTATTTTGGAGGCGCAATACTAACTTTTCTGCTCCGAAATGACATCGACCTTGCTCTGGGCGATTAATCTGTCGTTTGTCCTATTATGTAAAGTCGAAGACAAAAAAAAATCATCAAAAAAAATCGTAGAAGAGGAATTTTCGATTACTCAACTGCATCAAGGTCTTGGTATAGCCATTTGATTATGGCAGCGAACAAGAGAAACTATTCTACAATTACAATTCAAAGGAAATTTTGTAAAATATCCTAATCATCCAGTTCCTTACAAAACCATAATTTATCGTTTGAATGCAAATTTTTGACAGTATGTTACGACAGCAGAAACAGCTTGTTCTGAAAGACAATAGTTGTCTCGTAATGCTGAAAATGTGGTTCTGGTGTATGATAGTGTTGCAGAGTCTCCAGAAACATCAATTTGGAGACGTGATTTCCAGTTACACATTTCTGCATGCAGTTTCAGGTGAATTTTGAAAACTGATCTGAAAATTTTCCCGTTCAAAATTCAATTTGTCCAAAAATTGCTACTGAGAGATCATGATCAACGAGTTTAGTATTGTAATGCAATCCTAGCTGTCTGGTGGAATTGAAGATTTATCGTCTAAATTGATAATGAGCGATGAATCCCATTTATTCTCAGTGGCCACGTCAATAAACAGAACAGTCAGTTTTGGGGACCATACAATCCTCAATTAATTCATGAAAAATCATTGCATCCATCCACTAAAAAAACTGTATAGTGGGGTATTCATGCTGGAAACTTTATTGGTCCCTATTTTTTTTTAAATGACCGAGGTGTTCAAGTTACTGTTAATGCTGAACTGTACCAAGACATGATTCGATACTTTCTTGTGCCGGAAATGTAACAGCAAGGACTAAAGGACATCTGGGTTAAGCAAGATGGGACCACAGCACAAACAGGCTATTCAACAACTCAATTATTGAATTATGTTTTTCCACGAAGACTAATTTCGCAAAATCTCAATTTAAAATCACTAGAATTTTTTATTGTTTTTTGTTTTTAATTAAAAGTTTATGTGAATAAGCCCTAAACTATTTAACATCTTAAAGACAACAGTCGTAACGAAATTGAAGAAATTCAGCCTGAGATGTTGCAGGATGTCAGGAAAAATTTCTTCAAAAGAGCCGAAAGTTGCATAGGGAATCGTTGACAGTATTTAGCTGATATAACTTTTCCAATCATAACAAAAAAATGTAAAAACAAAATAAACTTGTTACAAAAACCAAACATACTTATCTTTTCTTTCAACAAAGTGATTGGCAATCAAAATAGTAGCGGAACTTTTGCTTTACCCGTTACTAAATGAAATCATATTGAATTAAACGTAAGATACTAAAGAAAATCAAAAAATTACAATTTGACTTTATTTGTCTTCAAAAATGCAATTCATATTTAGGTAAATGGAGCAACATTGGACAATGGACAAAGTGTTTGGGATCAATTATTATCTTTAACTTAATGTATGTATTTGATACTGGCTCGCACCCAGTGAATAAAATATATATTATGTATGTAGAGTCAAAAGATAATTCCCAAGTTAGATGGGCTAATTGTCTAATATAATGTTTAAAAATACTGAAACAGGGAAACTCCTAATTCCGAATTAAAAGGACATTAAAAATATTAAAAGTATTATAAAGCAAAGCTTATCAATCTGTCTGTTGTCGACCCCTAATATCGAGTGGTCCATTTAAGTCTAAATACTTTGAATTTTAAACTTCAAGAGGATAAAATTTATTAATTAACAATCTAACTTATACAAAATTAATATTTTAAATGGATTTCTATCTCAGCTCTCTTAATCATTAAGGGCACTGTCCTTAGCGAGAATGATGGATTCGAGGTGGTGGTGGAAGGTCTGGTGTCTGTTGCAGATGTAGTCCTCTTTAATGGCGTCCCAATGATGGATGACAGTCACTTTGAAGTCCTCGGTGATTGGATGAAAGGTATTGCAGGTCTTCCCTTCGATATACACCCAGAATACAAGATGGTAAGCATCAAGTCTGTATGTGCCAAAAGTATCAAAAAGGAGTTAAAAAGAATCATTTGAAAAATTATTGCAACGACAGAGATGGGTTTCTTCCATTGGTGAAGTCAAAAGTGCCATCTCAAGGGTCTTTCCACATACTTTTTTGACTGTTCTCACGATAGTCTGACATGAATACCATAGATATCTTGCACAAAACCTCATGGAGTTGAGGGGATCGGCCTAGGCTATTTTCTAAAACTCCTCCAAGTCCTCCTTTGATTTTATTGACAAAACCTTTTCCCTCTGCAACTTTTTGGAGTTGCTACCAAGGTAGATGGTGCCCTTGGATAAGCCATACAGCTTGGAGTGAGTTAATAGATATTTGTCGATCACATTCAAGTCTCATTTTCTCGACTTGTATGTAATCTAGAAGGGACAGGTTTGTTTTGTATGGTAAATGATTTTTATGCTTTAATATATCGAAGTATGAATTAATTTTAATCCCTCAACCTGAATTAATTATTAAATTAGTAAGTGGTCAGATGTCAATGGATCACTTGGTAACTCCAAGCAATGTGTGCTAGTTTTAAATAAGTATGTCCAACTTCAATATCAAACGTTTCGTACTATAATTATGTCTATAAAAATAACTGTCTTAATCCTAATATATCGGTATACAATTTGAATTTTATTCCTTGGCATGAATTTTGCTCTAGATCTTAATATCATTCCAGAAAAAATCATTAACGACCAACACCACAAAAAAAAAAGGTAAGGTTTCATATCATTTTGTAACACTAATACATGCGTGTATATTCTCAACATCCAATTATGTCAGAAAATTGTAGTAAAAGACGATGTTGAACTTGTTGCATTATATACAAATAACACAACAAATGATTTTTTCACGATGCAATTTTAATTGCGGTTTACTCAAATTAAGTCTACTAAATTTTGATATAATTTTAGTCATGAAAAAATATTGGTCCAGATTGGTCTACAAACTTATATTTTCATGAACCACGGTTTTTGAAAAAAAAATTCAAAAATTAAAATTCTTTGTAAAAAATTTTTTTTTTGAAATATGAAAATAAATTTTTGGAAAAAAAACGTTTACAAAGTCCATAGCTGTTCTAAAAATATTAAATATTTGGGAACAAAACCATAAAATACTATATTTAAAAAAAAATCATAAATAAGGAATATAAGTTTACACTTGTTTACAAAAAAATAAATAATCAAATATTTAATTTTGATGAAAAAAAGTTAAACAAACTCACATTATTCAAAAACTATAAATATCAGACAAAAAATATCAAAAATTTACAATTGTCAACATGAGATAAAATATTTTGGAAAATAAATTCACGTCGGTTCATAAAATTTTTTAAATTTCACAGCAATTTACAAAAAAAAAGTTCTAAAAATAGGGTTAAAGAACTATTTATAAATCCAAAATTTTTAGTGTAAAAATTTAAATACTAAATTTTATGGAAAATGTATTGTTATTTTTTAGGAAACATTTAAAATTATTTTTGTGAAAAATTTATAATTATTTAATAGAAAATTTAATTTTTTGGAAAAAAATGTGTGAATTTAAACTATATGAAAAAAATTAAATTACTTGGTTAAACCCAAAAATTCGTTAATTTCTCTCCAGCCCAACTTTTAAGGACGGCCTTGTAATCGTTTATGAAATTTTTCTCGTAATTGAAGATAAAAATGTAATTTTAAAATCAACTCAAAACTACTTAAAATAAAACATTAACATTTTTTTTGTAAAAAAAACTCTTTAAAAAATTGGTGTCAGACCGTATATCAACACTAATAAACACGAATATATATTCTAAACATGCAAAGACTTATCGGAAAAGTGACTTTGCCCCCTTTAATACCAAGCAACAACAACTTTTATTTTATTAGGAAAAGAGGGTTGTTTAGCTTAATTGAATATTGGGTATAAAGGTAGTAAAACCAACATGTATCCAATAATTATATGCTCTGTTGTTTGATCAAGTTAAATGGTAATACATATAGTAAAATCAAGATAAGAATTTGATTCGTTGGAAAGAATAACTTTTTCGTGAAAAAAAAGTATATAGAATGAAGTCACGTTTCCATATTTGCTAGGGGTAGGCTGGAGGGGCTGTAGCCCCCCCTGCCACTATTTAAACAATTTTTGTAGTCACTAGAAAATGTAATATTTTGAATTTCTATGAATTATAGAAATTTTGCTCCAAAAAGTTTAATATTTGTAATATATATGTTAAGTTTTGTGGGAACAGTTGTAGAATTTTACATTTTTTTTCCAAACAATTCAATTTTTTGTTAATAGCTTTAGATTTTTGAAATTTTTGACCAAAAAAATTTAATTTTTGATATTTTTGTCTAAAAAAATTTAATTTTTGAATTTTTTTGTAAAAAGTTGAGATTTTGTATTTTTTAATTCAAAAATTTTTATTTTCTTAGAATAGCTGGATTTTTGATAGTTTTTTCCTACAAATTTAATATATTAATGTTTTACCCAAAAAAATTTTTTTTGAATAGTTAACAAATTCTGTTTCATGTAGAAAGGTTTAGTGATTCTTTTTCGTCATTCTGGTTGAGCCATTAACAAACTATAATAAAAAATCGTGAAATATTCATGATCAAGAAGCCAAAAAGGAGCGCATCTGAGATTGTCTAGGTGCTGATGTTGAGGTGATGAGGATTATATATATTCGGAATGTCCAATTTTCAAGGTGCCCATATTTGAATATTTTGAGGACTCCTTCCTGAGGCACAAACAATTATAATTTGTATTCATTTTTTTAATTGATACTGTTTCTGGCTCCAACACTCAGGTCAATTTATGAAGCTATGTAAATGCAAAAACTTGTAAATTTATTTTTAGTATATAAGAGTATACTGAAATGACCAAAGGTTGGAATTTGGTGTCGCAGGATATTTTGTATGCTTGTTCAATTACAACAAAAACAATTTTAGTACTAAAAGAAGAAAAATATTTGATGGACACGTTTTTATTTGGCAATCTGTAAAATATCGAAAATAATGATTTTTTATGTTTTTACTCCAAAAATATGGAGTTAAATCAAAGTACATAATTATTATAAAATTTAATAATATAGATAATTTGTATACTTTCAACAATATGTGTACAACATTACACTAATTTACCTAAGGTTGTGTTCTAACGATGTCACAGGGAAATAAAGTTACTTTTTGGTAGTGCATATGGCGTGCATATATTTTGATGTTAATAATAAGGGATCTTTTTTTGAAGAATTTTTTTTTTTCTTATTTAGACTAATCAGTAATAAATATCATGCCCAACACATTTTTCAAAGTTTTGTAATGTCGATACACCCTAATATTCAAAAAAAATATGTAAGTACTCAAATATTCAATGAGTATCTACAAACAGAGTAAAATTAAGGATACAATTATTGCTAGACACAAATTATATGGAGTTTATATTACCTCAATTTGCAGTTACTTTTAATATGTTGGAATAATTCGGAAAAATTGGAAGGTACATTGTATTTTATGTGTTTAGTTTTTCTGTAATTGTTAGGCATTTAAATCAGTAGTTTACTGGTCAAAATATTCCATTAAAAAAATAGGAATTTATTTATAAAGAGTCATTTTTGTAATTCCTTGATCTATATAATTACACTATGTTTACTTAAAATCATTTTGGTAAGCATTGAGAGAGTTACTTTAAGAATTTATACTTTTACCTTAGTCTATAAGATAATTAATTATCTTACCAACAAATAATTAAAGATGACATTTCTCGACATTCCTTGTCCATATGGTTGCCTTAAGCACTTATTAGCAGTTTCAACATGGTTTGGAACTTCACAAAGAAGTTATTTACAAAGTTCAGCTTCAGATTGGCAGCCTTCAGTGGATACTTGGTCGTTTATCGTATCCCTGATAGTTTTTTCTTATGACACTCAAAGTAACAAATTCGAAAAGGGAACATTTGGGTCTATATTAAGGTGAACATTTTTGTTCAAAAGAATGTGCAATAGAAATAGTCAGTCTTTTTGGCGCCATGTTGCTGCCGCTACCAGATGTCATGGAGAAGACGATCGAGTGGTAACAGCTCAAGTCCTCAGTCGGTGTTTTTCTAAGTGCTTATGCCTCAAGGATTGTGGTTCTACAATACTTTATGTTTTGATTTTAACAGTATTATGTCAGAGTCGATGTTGTTGATTTATTCTTTTTAGCTTTCCAAAACAGTTGTCTCTGCAAAAATTTGGTAAATCGATAAAAACACATCCCATAAAGCAAGTATGGACTGTTTAAAATACTTTTGCATTTTAACAGAAGTGGCCTTTATATTTTAACAATTCTTAATATTTATTGTATATTAATTTAGGATTTTTTATATATCGAAGCATTATCATTTTAATTCATACTCTTGTAATTGACATGTGACAGTTGTCATGGATAGACCAATCATTAAAACAAACAAAAGAATTACTGTATATTTAACAATTTGTTAACAGTTTTCAATTTAGATTAATTGTAAATTAAAAGATTCAATTGCATATTTTGGTATTTAATCATAAAAATACATTATGTTTAAATAAATAGTAATGATCTTTGTTCTTTTCCATTAATGTGTTTTATTCAACATTGTAAGTTTCAACATGTTACTATCTGAAGCACCAAATTAAAAAATATTCTTTTGAATTTAAGCTTATACATCTATTATAATATAATATTATCAATGTATATTTCTATGTCTGATCATAAAAAGCATAGGGTATTTATTTCAAAAACTGAGACAGATACATGCCTCAGATATTAATGAAAGTTGTTCAGAATTCTGAGTCACGTACCTAAATGTATTTTTATTATTGATCAGACCAGATGGCTGGGTTCTGGAAAAAAGTTTGTTTTTTGCTAATAACTTGATTTTTTGACAACACAAGATCGATACCCCTGTGTCTCAAAATTTTTAAAGGTATGGGTTGTCGATTCAGAAATGAACTAAAAAAATTCAAAATCAAAAAAATAATTATTAAAAAAAACTGAAAGGGGAGAACGTATATTGAATACAAAGTAAAAAAGGGAATTAAGAAGAAGATTAGCGAGTTAGACTTAGTATGTTTATCTTCATTATGGTTGAAGGAGGAACAAGTTTTTAATTATTATGTCTCCTCTCGACAAGTTTCAGTAAACTCTTGTTTCATTTACACCATTATCAAACTAATTCGAATTATAATAAGTAATACGTTAACATTCTTGTAATCTATATAACAATAATATTTCATTTAAATTGCAAAAATCTTAAAATATATAAACAATAAGATTGTAATAATTAATGTCGTAATTTTTTTGCTTAATAGCTATAATTAATTATCATTATGACAACAATCATTTTTATTTATTTATCTATTAAAATAATCATTTGGTTTGAATATTTTGAAGATAAAAAAAACTCAATGTGATATTTTTTTGTAAGTTGCAACCTTTTTTACAAACAAACAAAGAAAAATACAAAAAATTATCATGCTTGGTAAAGAAGTTATTTCTTGTTTAGAAGAAATGAAAAATGTATAGTTGACATATTAACAGAATTATATAAAAAATAAAGTTCTAAAAGACCGCTAGGATCTCCATATGGGCCTGTTAATTAATTAAACTATCATTGTTTTCAAAAGTATTGAGATGTAAGAATATATTTATGTTTTATAGACAAATTAAGATGCTTAGTAATGTTATTTACTGCTCTCGTACAATGATATTCAACAAGTCGATGTAGGACGGAATGGTGCCGTTTCACTGGAAATGCGCCAATATTATCCCAATACACAAAAAAGGAAGCCATAAGGATGTTCGTATTTACCGACCAATTTCCATTACAAGACAGATCTTTCGACTAATGGAGAAGCTAATCAATTTTGAAGTAATAATTTTTTTTGACAAACTCAATTTGATATCTCCCAGACAACATGAATTCCGAAGTGTGTGGTCCTTTGTTACAAATCTGTTGTCATTCTGGGATGATGTTGCTCGAAGTAGGGACTCCTCACTGGATACGTATTTTTTATACTTTGATTTCAGCAAGGTGTTCGACAAGGTGCTGCATGGTGGGTTCGAACACAAACTATATTGCATTGGGATTGAGGGTGAACTATTACAGTGGATTTCATCTTGGCTCAGAAATCGAGAAGAACCAGTTCTGATAAAAGGCATTGGATAAACTTCAATAGGTGTCCCATCCTCTGTACCTCAGAGTAGTGTTCTTAGAACTAACCCTTCTTTGTCTTTACTAATGACCTGTGTGACAACCTCAGATCCAAAATATATATGTATGCTGACGGCGCAATGATTGTTTGCCACTCAGAAAACGAGGCCAAACACAACTCCAGAGAATTTCTTAGGTGGAGCGACCGTTGGAGAGTTCCTGTATATCTTGAGAAGAGCTCTGTTTCGATTTTTCGGAACGGTGCTATTGATCTTGGATAGATGACGAATGTAGGTGTATTTTAGGATCTTGGAGTGCTGACATCTTTTAAAATGAAATTTAGCACTCATATTTACAATATTGTTAGAAAAGCAAACAAAGCGCTTGGGTTTGTTAAAAGGAGTGTGCGAAAAACTAGAAATATGAAGCTGATGAAGAAGCTTGATGAAGTATATTTTATGTCTATTTTAAACTACGCTTCTCAGTTGTGAAATCCAATGTATAGAAAGGAAATCAGAGCTTTTGAAAATGTACAAAAATGTTTTATTAAGATGGTAAGTGGTGATATATCCTATGAGGTTGGTTAATATCTTGTCGGGCTGTTGTCGCTTGAAAAGAGGAGGAACTTGAGGATGTAGTTATGATTTTTAAAGTTAATAATGGACTGAGTCATTACAATGTCAATACCAATGTATGTAGAAAGGTGTTCAATGCTTCCGATTTTTACTTAGTTCCGACATCGACAAATACTAATTCACTCCAACCTAGCTTTTTTAATCGTACTATCCGGATATGGAACGGCCTCCCCAAAGAGGTAAAAAGAACGTCTTCACTTTGTGGTTTTAAGATAATTTTACAAAATAATCCACATTTCCTTAACTTCACATCACACTTTATTATTTCATTTTTCCATATTATTTTATTAGATTTTATCATATTGTTTTATTATATTTTATCATGAGTCCACAATATTAGGCTTTTTTTAGCCACTAGTCGAAACCAACCAAATAAATAAATATTTGTTATTAAATTAATGGATTTCAAATTATAAATAAATATTTTATTAGTTTATTTTTTAATGTTCGTTTAATTGGTCAGGCGGAGTTGCACTGATTACGTTAACTAAACATTATGGTATTACATTTACTCCATCAGACCTAGAAATCTTCATTGAAATATATCTACATAAAGTATAGTTCCTGCTTTAGGAACAACTAGGGTACAAACTTACACACATATTGAGTTCAAAATAATAATTTATTGTCCATTGAGCTACATGGATATATTTTTATAATTGTTGGTTTTGAGTTGTATTTGTATCTGTAATTTAGTAATGCAACTGCTAAAAGTTTGGTTCCCAATCTGTATATTAAATACATATATGAAATCAAATTAAAACAAAATTACTTTTTTTATCAAATTATACTTCTAAAAAATAAATTTTAATAAAGTAAGTTATTTTACTTCTATCTTAATTTCTTTTATAAAAAGATATTGTTCTCAACTGTGAAAGATAAAATTAAAACTTAACCAATCAACGTTTAATGTACTACCAAGGGGTGTATTTTAAATTGACAGCAGAAAAAAGATACAGTCTACATTTGTACATAAATTGAATAACATTGTGTGTACACACAGATATCAAATGTTTAAAAGAAACATAAATTCAGTTTAATTTCAGTTGTTCTAAGTTTTGAGGGGATGAAAAAGTTATTTTTCCCCCTTCTCATAAACTACTGATTTTAAATAGGGATATAGTACATAATTGAATTATGTATGTACAGCTTGGAATAGTTTTGAGTCTTATTGAGAAGAAATTGAACAAAGCAAGTGGAGGAAAAAATATTTTTGTTCCCCTGTATATGTAAGTAGAATCAATATTCTTTTCTTCTGAAATAGTAAGCCAATAACTTTTTGTTATTTATAATAAAGCATTGATTTTTTCTTTCTTTACGTTTCCCATTCATGCTTGAGAGGTAATTTCAAAAATATACAGGGTGCTTCATTAAGTTATTGCTTTATTGGAGATTGAAAGGTTATATGTTTTTAATATAAATTAATTGAATATATTATTATAATAAAGTGTTTTTAAAAGGTAAAGTGTAGAGCGACAAAATTTTAAAACGACTAAACTACGAGAAAGATTACTTTAGCTGAAATCCAACCTGTTGACATTACCAGCCGGTTTTGCACAGGAGTACCGTTTATGACATCCATAAAATGTTTAGTTTTTGTCGTTCCTTATTATAAACTGAAGACTGCCATCCCTTTAGTTTTCCAACCGTCTCAATTAAGTCCTGCAAATAAGTCCTAAAATCAAATAAAGTGCAGTCCTTGATGATATCACTTAAATTCATATATTCTATCATAAATCATTCTAGTATTGACAGTTCTAAAGATGAACAGTATCAATGACCGATCCAAAGAACTAATATGACCAGTCCAGATTAGAATAGACCAAATAAATAAGGACAACAACAATTGTAGCTATGTAAAAAGAAAGATACCTGTTCAATCTTAATATGTTCGAGCCGAGTGCTTTGTTACGTCTTTCAAGTCTAAGGTACCTCCAAATATTAATGCTGTCAAATACACATGAATCCTGGATCGTAAGGTGTTCTGATCACTTGATTACCACTTTGTCAAATAAAAATACACAATAAATTAATACGACACCTTTTCCAACAAGTTTGGCGCCCCCAGGCATAAATCAGCAAAAGTTTAGGATCTAGTATGTTTTTGAAGGAAATGTAACTACACTCCTAGTAACCTAGACCCTCTTGACTACTAAGTAAGGAATTGAAAATTGAATAGAAGACTTGTAAAAACAGACATCGTAATTTTTCAAATACGAAAAGATCTGTTGAGAAGACATGAAGAAGGTTAAAGAAGAAATCAGTCATGGCCTTTAAGCATCAAGTAGAGGCTTGCACAGAGGAAAAGATAGACGTCTCTGAGAAATGTAAAATATATATTTATATATGTCTTGGATTGGTCCAATAACTGATGCCCTAATCAGTCTCCCCTCTAACTCTTTTATCATAGTCTTAAGGAACAGTTAATCGGAATTAGACCCAATAATAGCTAGAACATATAATTATATGTTAAGGCACAAAGCTCATCTTTTAAGCTTGAATTATTTTTTTTAATTCAATTTATGGAGTGGAGTACCTTAAACACTTATAAAGTCATTGCTTAGCTAGAACGGTAATCTTACCATCAAGAAGCAGTGTAAATTTTATAAAAGAAATTGTTTGTGATCTATTGTTTGGAAAATAACAAAAGTAACATCGTCAAACATAGCGAAATAACTAACAAAACTAAATAACAGGTTGTAATGAAATTTTAACATCTGTCTTTTGAAGGTTGGTAGAAACTGAAAATGATGTGAAATTAAGAAAAGTAGTGGCATCTACGTTTGAATCCCTTGATTTTCAACCCACCTTTTCCAATGATTATTAAAAATAATATATATTTTATGCAATTTATTCAACCAAAAGATCACTTGCGTCTTAATAACATTTACAAATGAATTCTTTATTACACTTGGTGTGTTTAATTAAAAAGTTCCAGTAACTCAACTGAAAGCTAGAGTTTTTTAGTTTCATTTAACATATAGAACATAAACAAGCCAAGCAATGGAATCACAATGAAAGAAAAAAAGCTAGCGTTGTAGTCACACTGGCAAGACCAAGATTTTTAGTCTTGGATGCTCTAATCAAAGACATTGCCACAAAGGCAGGGTCTTTGGCATTAGTTACAGTCCTATTATTGCTGTTGGTATTGTCAAAGCAAACCACTAGATGATTTTGCTTGTCGTCGACAGATTACAGAGTGAATATATTTTTATAAGAAAAAATAGCGCCATCTATGTGTGAATCCTGGGACTTTTCAGCACATGTGTTACACAGTGCTCAACGACTTATGCCGCACCCAGTATGTACATACTAAAAGAAAAGAAAACTAAGGGGTTGCAGACAGAAGTAGGGTAAGAAAGTGAACTGGAAAATAAATATATTTCCTTAATATTTACAAGTAAAACCTTTTTTTTTTAAAGGAGTTAGGGATGGATAAAGTAGTAGGGTGAATGAATAAGGGGTTGAGACCTATGAAAATGTCAGAAGTTTTCTAACACTATTTCATAAAAAGTCTAGAGTAAAAAAAAATATATATATATATATCTAATAATATAATAATGTACGATTTCTGGCACCATTACGCCTCATTGAATAAAAACTATAATAAAGCTCTTAAAAAAACAGAAACATCTTTGTTCTTTTATAATCCCCCTTAGTCTTTTTACTTAATAAACCAATCAACCTATATTTTTATATTATCTGAAGGCAGCTCCTTGATAAAAGTGTCTGTTGAAAAAATAACATCTTCATAAAACTATATGCATTTGCATAAGGCTGAATTTTATTGGGGGGGGGGGATATTCCCTTGGGAGCAAATCGTAAGTATGGTAAAAGGGTATGAATATGTTGGAAAGCCACACTTAAACCAAGATACATAAACACCTGGTATAACACTTATCGCTTTTTCTCAAACGAAAGGCAGACATGATTCTAGGATGATAAATTTGATTTACTTTCATCCCTGCGTTGAGTGTCAAATCTAAATGTTCTTGAAAATAAAAATCTATTTTTTTTCCAAAAGATGGTTTTAGTATTTGTATAAGTGCGATCAGATTACACTATATGGCGTTCGAAATATAAGACTTGATACAAACAAAAAATTTTAAATACTTTGGTAACCGTTTGATTCAGTATTATTTGAGCAACTGTTGAAGATGGGCATCAGTAAAGAGAAATTGCACCATAGGTATTTTACAATTTTTCTTCGATAATGTCTTAAATGGCTGAAAATCTGAATATTTATTGAGTTCAGGATGTTAGAACAACCAATCAGGCACAAATTTAGTTTCACCTATTCTATGCCAGTATTTTTTATGTCAAAGATGTGCATACCCAGGTCTTGAAGGCACAGTGTCGAAAATGTAGATAAAATAATGGATTTGTTTTAAAACACCTTACATATAGAACTTTTCTTATAAGTGGTAGAAACAAGAACTTAACATTTAAATGATTCAAAATTATGTGGGTTTTAATTGACTGACTTCAAAATATTTACGGTTTCTATTAAATATAAACTATGTAATAATATATATCATTCAAGTGGGACACCAAGGTAAAGATCCAACATGAATTAGTGTGGGTCAAACTCCAACTGAGTTTTCAAGGCTTATAGGATTCTCGAGGAAGACTTTCTACATGATGAAAACTAATGGGAACTTTGAAAGAATGACTTTTGGTAGAAACCTATTAATAATGCAAAAAATACTACCAAACACGTTAAAATAAACCCAATTATGACAATGTAAAATCATGCTAAGAATCTAGGAGTTTCTTACACTGCAGTTAATACAACTTCATGGGAGTGGTGGCGAGACGTAGTCTTACAAACAGGAAGAAAAAGGCCCCTCTTCAATGTTGCAAATGATTTTTAAGATACTTTACACCTACATCAGTATAAAAGGAAAAACATTCCATCAAGACTCAGACATGGAATTTATTATATTTGTAATAATACAGCTTAGCTTATTTTTCTTTATTTCCACTCTTGAAACGATGGAGTAAAACTTGACGTTTACTCCTTTTTTTTAACTAATCACTCCGCTTATATTCCCCTGATGTAGGAATAAAAATCTACGTGATTATTAATGGTCTCTAAAATTCTATGAGCCTGTTTATAACCTTCGTAATGACAGCTTTATAAGTTTTTTGCAGATAAATGATTCTGAGAAATTAATTATTACCACAGAAAACCTTGTTCAGCCATGTGTTTGGGATTTGTGGTATAAAATCGGTACCAAATTTGATATTAATATTCTGATACTTTTTCAACTATATAAATTATATTTGCACTAGAAGTCTTGAATATAGAATTGCAGAAACATACGCATAAATAGTTGGCCTAAAATACTAAAAAAAACACAATTTCGCTCTCTGAATTACAATAGATGAATATAGGTCAGATCAAATTGGGTAACCAAAAGTATTCTGTGGCCAATCTCTGGTGTCATAAAGGAAACATTTATTCAACAAGGGTATTACTAATTTAAAAAGAAATTAATCAACTTTCAATTCAGCCCTAGCAGGTCTCTCTATGACTAAAATTACGGGCGTAGCAACATATTTGTGATTTTGGTCATTTACGGTATGCAACCTGAGACTTACAACAACAGCGAGGCTAAAATCTAGGGGAACCGTGCAGTCATCCAGCCCTTAAATTAAGCTAAGAAAAGTGACTACATGATCGCTATGTCTATCAGCTACCAAGTGAAGAACATTCAGAAAGTACTCATGTCCCTTAAAAGCCAATGGGGGCAAGACTGAGTATAAAATGAGGGGCTAAGGCCCTCAAGCAAGGAGGCAGGGAGAGGATTGTAAAGACGCTGGCAACCAATGTAGAACACTTCTGTAGTTTTAATTAAAAAATATACTTACTTTCCAGTCCATTCAAAAAAGTTAACCAATATTGACAATGACAGCCTCTGATCTTTCCTATGTTGTCAATTATTATTAGGGATGTAAAAGACTTTTAAGTGAATTGGAATTATATTAGACCCTTAATTTAACCTACTTTTACAGGTTCAATATCATTTACATCATATTATTCTTATACTAACATCTATAGGGACTTTTTCAGGGTCAACTATTCGTCTAAGCGCATCTTACACAAAAATATTTCCATTTTCATACTCTCTTGTTAATTTTAAAACACAATCTTAATAATTTTTAAATTTTGTCCGTACGGGTTAAACCTTTTTAAGAGAATCTGGGTAAAACAGAAGACCATGTTCCAATTGATTGTTCAATTACGTTATTTACATGAGACACAGTATTGATAAGTCCACGGATTTCACACCGAGCGGAAGGTGTTCTAAGTTAGATTGAGCAAGCATCTTGATTATTTGTCCGACACGTATTAATTTACTTGATATACTCAATCGACCTAAATAATTTTACACTTTTAAAGGCATTATTGCAAAATATATACTTTGTATGTAACATTGTCATAAAAATGTATTATACAATAATACATGGAAAAAAAATCGTTGAATGAATCAGCAATATTTTTGTTTATTAAAGCAATAACTATTCATGAAACAAAGTAAATGACTGTGGGCTCAATATCTTCGATACTATTTCATTATATAGAACTAAAGGAAATAAACTCTTATGCAATTAGGTCTATTGTAACTAAACAAGATGCATTTGATTGACACTTTGATATAATTATAAATTATTTATTTAATCATTCGTTAAATCTCTTCAAATTTTAAAACAAATACTTCCCTAGAACTTTTTGTAAAGTTGAAAGGCATCACGTTGCCATCTTTAAATAAAGGCAGATGTCAGACTAATATAAACATAGTAAGTGACTTGCCGTTTGGGATATTTGACAAATACTTACAGTTAGGAAAAAATGAAAGGATCTGAAGTAAGTAAAAACACCCCAAAAATTAAATTCATAACTCTAAAATTTAGTAGAATAATTGAAAGTAAAGTAGTTTTGCTATCAGTACGTATCATTAAATTAGATGCAAGAAACTGTGATGTGAAGGAAATCAACACAAATCCCACTCCTTATCTAGTACATAAATAAATAGGCATTACTCTGATGTCAATCTTCAATTCTACTCCAAATGTAACAAGGATTTGCAATGATAATTTATCAGTGTTACTCTCCGTCATTCATAAGGACACCCACATGTAGTAGGACTAAATATTTTGTATGCTCTCTTCTCATAAATTGCTAAGTACTTTTTCACTCGGGTTACGAAATTGGGTAGATATTATAAGTCATAAAAATTTGAAATTCAATTATTGCAACATCTTAATTATAAGGCAACGACTTGAGAAGAGTTTGAGTAAATCCATGATGAAGTGTGGGGAGGGTGTTGGCTCAGAGTCGATACGTGGACTGAGGGACGAGGCCAAGATACAAGAAAAAGTGGTGGTGACATACATAATGAGATCATATCTTTTCCAGCTTTTCCCCTCAGTCCACAGATCGACTTTGAGCCTTCTCCCGCCCCCAAATACTTCATATGAGACAAACTCATCCTCTTCTGCACATAATGAAAGCATATATCTACTTTAATGATCTCCAAAAGTGTTAATTGTCACAATAATTCGAAAAAGTCGAGGTCCATTTCCTTCTATTCAATTATTATATTCTTCTGGCGAAGTTATTTCTGTATTGTTAAAAGGTTGTGGGCTTTAAATTTCAACTTTTTGCTGTTGCTGTCTCCCATTACAAGATAGCAAGAGAAAGTATGAAGTGTAGTGAAACTTTTTCATCGTACTCCTAAAAGTGACCTGCTCGGGGATATACCTAAAAATATACAAGATATCTTGGCTGTCTGAGGATGAAAACAGACCATTTGTAAGAAAGGATCTGTAAACATAAGCCGTGCGACACTAGTCTGCCACACAAGTTTCTAGGCTTAAACAATGAATAACCTTATGAACATCTATACAAATGAGGAATCAGATGATTTATTTTGTCCGGAGGCAGCAATTCATATAGGGATTTTGAACGGAACCTGCAGAATGCATATTTGACAAGCAAAAAAATACCAACAGGGGAAACAGAGACTACAGTCTTTGGCCCTAAATACAGCCCCACGCATCACTAGCTGTAAACATAAAATACCTACAATTATTATAACATAAATGTTTCTTCGTGCATATTTTTCCTGTCTTAAAGTGGGTGTTCCTTCACTTTAAGTCCTTCATATTACATGAAATAACTTGAAATAAGGGCATTTTAATTCAATTTGGATTTAGAGCATTCCTATTCAGTTAATGTTATTTCTTATTATGATGAATTCGAACCGTTTTTATCCATGTAGTTTATCTGAGAGAAAAGAGGAAGAAAGAACGTAAACAAATATATTTAAATAAAGACAGAAAGTTGAATTTTGTGACAATGAATCTGTGTAAAATCTATGCCACATTGGCTGTCCTCCTGTTTGTCCTTCTCAAAGAGTTAGCATCACAGAACTTCTTGGCGATGTGATCAGAATTCATATCATGATCTTTTACTTCTTAACATTGTTTATCCCTCTTTTCTCTTTTGAGAAGTACAACCGTAATAAAAAAGTCGTTTTGAACTCATTATAGCAGGGTGTAACATTTATTTTTGTTATCTTTCTATTTTAAATAAACTAACAGGTAATTAAATGAACTCATTTTACGCTAATGGATACAAAGGTACATTACCAATGACTTCAAGTGGAGGAAAACCCATTCTAAATCTGAAGACATATATAAGAAAATATATATTTTTGCCATAATATATATGAGGGTGAAAAGTCATGGGGCAAAACATCCTAGCACCAATAAATATAACACAGTACAAGTAAAGTAATAATTTGGAGAAAATACAAAAAAAAAGCACCCTAGAAAATAGAGTTTAACATAAAGGATGCATTAAAACATTCTTAGGTCGGTTTAAATGTTACTGATAGGAAAACACGGATATTAATTTGGGTACCATAACTGGCACTCTAATTTACGTTTTAAATAGGTGGACGTCAGACCTGGTTTGACTTTAAGTTACTAATAAGTCCTTTATGGGGGAGGGATCTCCTGTTTTTTCCAACTTCAAGGAAAGGAATTTTGAATGCCAAAAGTTGATAATAAATCACAGTTACAGAGGGTCTAGCTTAGTTACAATAGGGATTCAATTCAGACATAAAAGACTCCAACACGAATTTCAGTTGCAATCTTAAAAAAAATGAATTCAAACATAAATGCTTTACTCTTTAATCAAAGAAATAATAATCCAAAACATTTCTCAACAGATAAAACCATCTCTTGGAATGCACTCTTCAAAAATAACAACATTTACACAATATTTTTACATCAACAACAAAACATCATGTTCACAGTAGCAGGTGCCCTCAATCTGATTGGAAAATCATTAGTAGTAATGTGAAATTGTAATATTTTTGAACAAACAATAATATATTTCAATAACCTTATATATATGTATTCGTATAAATATTCTTTAGCTGTAAACATGTCAATAACTTTTTATATGTATTTACAAAAAAAAGGTAAAAAAAATACATAAATGTGTATTTGTACCTTTACAAAAACGATATCCTGTAGTTATCGAATTCCTCAAAAAATGAAATAACTTATTGTAATAAAACACATTTTGGAATTTTTTATATATAATTTCATTACACATCTGTTGCTCTACATATAATTCAATGCATATTTCTTGAGGGGTTCAAATACCCTGGAGTGGTTATGATTTTAATTAAGTTTAACGAATATTAATTCTAAAGGGTATGCCAATTTCTTAAGTGGCTTTTGGTATATGTACAATTGTACAAAATATGAACCACAGTTATGTGAAAATATATGTAATAAAAAACATGGGAACCCTGACAATTTGAGTAATGTTTTAGTTGAAGAGTAGCTTTGCTGTCAAGAAGTATGATTAGATTAGCTGTAAGTAGGAATTTCTGTAAAAATTATACAGAAATCCAAATCCATATCTAGAGAAAACATATACAGGTATTACCTCAATGTTAATTCTCAATTCTACTCTTAGTCCAAAAACGACTTAAGCTTATAACTCCCAAACAAATAATCAACGTTACTCTCCGTCTTTTATGAGCACACACTAGTACCTCCTCTATACTTGGATGTTCTGTCTTATAATGAAATTATAAGGACCTCTTTAGGAAACTGTCCTCTTACTTGACCAAATATTCCATTAATATTACCCCCCCCCCCTTCCTAATCGTCTTCTACGTAAACATAATACATCTCCAGCCAGAATGTAAAAATAAAAGAAAGCGAAATTCAACGTGGTAATTCTGAAAGTTTGAAAATAGTGAAAAAACAGTTTTTTTGTAATAACATTTTGTTTGATTTTTTTTCTAATTTTTTTTCCAAAAAAATCCAAACCCCAAGCTTTGCCAAAATATAATCTTGCGAACGCGCCTCTAATAGATAGGCTGGAAGGCCTATAGCTCCTCTTAATTTAAGACATTTTTACTTTTCACTGGAAATTTTTTGGTCATTTGGGAAAATTATGCAGAAGAGCAAAAAGTTTACTATTTGAATTTTGTTTCTGAATAGTTATGGATTTTTGAAATATTTTTCCAAAAATTTAATTATTGAAATTAAAAAATAGTTATATTTGAAATTTTTTTTTCTATAAATTTATAATTGTATTTTCGAAAAATTATTTTGTTTTTGGAAAAAGCTATAGATTTTGAAACTTCATTTCGATTCAAAAAATTCCAAAAACCAAGCCCCCCTCCTAAATATATATATATATATCATGAATTATTATGATAGGTTCAGAAATAAAAAAAGATTATTTAATTTTCAAACTTGAAACAATTTTGCAACTGTTAAGTTGATATTTTTACAAATCTATATTTCTGTATTAACAAAATACAAAATAAGGTATAAAAATGTCAAATGACAATTTATTTAACAGACAGTTTTTAAATTTTTTTTATTCTCAGAATGTTTTTTATTTATTCTTAAAAAGTTAAAACATGTTATTTAAGGCCATACATTAAATAAATTATATTTTACATAGAATACGGTTTACTACACTAACCACAATATAGTCACTAGTCAAATAGAGGTCAATTAGATTCGTTATTGCATTTTTTGTTAAATAAAGAAAGGGCGTTGATTTTTTAATTTTATATTGCTATTTACCTATATAATTATGTTGTTGTTTTTTCAAAGCATGATTTAAAACTATTTGCGTGTTTCTTTTTGCGTACAACTATATATTTGACCCACAAGATCAATTCAATTACCTTCATGATTTATCATGTATTGTACAAAATTCTTCAAAGTTATTTAACCCTAAGTAAAAAAAGGTTATCTAAATATCGTGTAAACCCACTATGTATATTTTTCCAATACGCTGACGAGTTTTATACCATATTTACTTGCTTCATTTTAATGTCCCCAGAATCTTAAACATTTTGCTCAGAATATTTTCGTATTAAGTGAACAATGTATTCATTCTAGTAATTTCACGGATGGTGGGTCTGAACGAGTCTAACGAAGGGCAAAACAGGTCTGCTGTGAACCATTATTTAAAAAAATTAAAAATAACCAGTTCTTGTAACTTGAATCGGTCCGTTAACAGTGAATTTATATTGACCAATCACAAAAGATCAAGTATTATCATTCATTTCTTGTTTGCTCTCTTTCTTTGGGGTAGATGTAATCTGTTTGTGGAAAAATGCCCTTGAGAATATTGCACGTAAAAGATTGCGAAGAACGAGAATTGCCAGTTTGGAAAATGGCCCGTACTTAGTTCAAACTTCATGATGAATAATAACACATAAATTCGCTTTATATTATTTCCAACAAATATCTAAACATATTTGTTTGTTCCATCCGCCAAGGGAATACCTTTAAGTTGATAAAGCTTAGGCCTCTTAAAATATTCTTGAATACTCTCCCCCCTCGGATTGGTCAGTGTTGTGGCGGTAGTGTGGGATTCTTAAAAACCACTGTCAATTCATTCAAGGATTCCTTTAAACACCACAAACTAGTTCAAAACTCTCCGGTTCGCCGGGGTCCTGGGTAGTTAAAAATCACCCTCAATGCATCACATACATCCTAGGAACCCCTCTAATATCAAAATATAGTTCTAACTCCTCGGGTTGCACGGGGTACTTGAGGATAAACATGAAATAATCTCCATTGCATTTATTGTATATTTTGAATTGACCTACATTTGAAAACTAAGAGGAAGAAGAAAGAACATGTAAAGAGATGCACTAAGATACATCATCAAATTATGGAATGTGCTGGATCGAACAAAAAAAGTGGGCACAGTGCGAATAATGGGGTTGAGAGATTTCATAGTGCAATTAATAATTATGTTACATTACCAGATCAAAGGTTATTCAATACGATAGAAGTGATATTTTTCAACAAAATAAAAAATATGTAAGAAATGAATCAGCGTATTTTCAATATTGTTAGAAAATATTACAAATATGATATAAAAGTTTTATGATTTATGATATAGTTTGCATCTATTTTAGGTCATTTAAAATTATTGTCAGAAATTGATTGCATTATTCAAAAAAGAAGTACAACAGTTTGGTGAATATGACATAATTGATAATAGTATGCGCTGATTCTTTTTGGAGTAAAAGTTGAGAGATAAAACGAAGATTTTATACCGAAAAATGCTTACCAAATATTTTTAATTATAATAAAATATCTTTTTGTGTTAAATCATAATTCTGTAAGATACCAAATAACCATTTGATGTATATCAATTATGCAAATCATTCATTTATTTTTATAGTATCGAGAATTCTATGAAAAATATTTTTTTCATATATAATAAAAAGTTATTAATATGAATAAACTTTATAACTTAAAAATATTTGACGTCATCTTTAGTCAAGAACAACCTCCCTAATAAAAACTTTGTTTCTCTATATATTCTGTGTGAATTACGCCTAAATTTTTGTTTCAACGTACAAATTAACTTTCAGTTTTTGTAAACAAACCTGTATAAAGAAAAAATGTTTTACTTATATGCAAATTTAATTCTACTATGTAACAAAAAAACTTTGTTGATTGGAGAACTATATAATTCTGTTATAACCTGTGACTTTTTAATTTGACATCATTAAATATTGTTTCTTTTGTTATAGATAGTGATACTAATCAGTAGAATTTTAGGCATGTTGAAAAAAAATAGAAACCAAAAAACAAAATGGTAACCACAGACCAATTTAAAATTTAAAAATTTGTTTTGGTTGAGATAATTATATCTGCTACAGTTAGCCATCATGAAGTGGGGAGGAGAAGAAGAAAAAATACAATGACAAAGGCAAGAATTACTTTAATGTAGATCCTCAATTCTATTTTGAGTCCAACAAGGACTTACAATTATAAATCCGCAACTAATCCTAAGGAATTAAATATTACATAAATTAAGTTTGGATCTTGAATTGTTTTCAAAATATAGATATTATAACAATAGTAATAAAACCCTACAATAACGTTGTATGTAATGTGATTTATATTTCATTCATAATTAAATTCATAAATTCACTTTATATTCTTAAATTATGACATTAAAAATATTTTTTTTTGTTTTGTTGTTCATCCTGTGAACACAATACACAAATTAAAGTTAAAGTTAAACTTTCGTTATTTAATTAGTTATTTTTTAAATTTGACATGTCAAATCCTAGGTAAATAAATAACTTATATTTTGATATATTTTAAAAATTAGACTCATTTGTAAGTTTAGCTAATTTTCGTGGACCCCCGTTTGAAAGTCTCAAAATGTAATTAAATGTCGTAATTATCTCTGCAACGAAGTTGAATAGAGATTATGTGTTTACCTTTGTTTGTTTGTTAGTAACTAGGATAATGGCAAAAGTATCAAATCGGTATTGATCAAACTTGGTACGAATATTATATATAGTCACAGTAAGATGATTAAATTTTGAGAGGTCATGGACAAGATAACAAAGCATGTTAATTCAAAATACATAACTACCATAATTTATAGAGCTTAAATTGGTGTACTAATGTAGGTTTAATAAAAATGCTTCATTTTGCAAAAAAATCAATTTAAGAAAAATCATCAATGGGGGGGCCGTTTGCACTCTATCTAGTGTACATTCTATTTATTGTTGTTTAGGGCTTTATTAATTCACTCCGGTCCCCAGAACCAGCCAATCGGTGCTTAGAACTGTTGGTATTTTGACCTGTTCCCAAGGACTGCAGTCTATAACTAGCGGTTTTCCCAAAAATGGTGATGTTTTATTTAGACAAATAAGATATATTAAATACATATTAAGATCATTGCGCATATCTTGTAAAAATATTCATTTCTTCATTATAAATTAATGTAACTCGAACGTGTTATATTTTTATTTAATTATTTCATTTATTCTATTACATAACGGAATAATTTGAAAAAGGAAAAAAACAAGAGGGATCTATTTTAACTTCTTTAAAGCCAACAAGTAAAAATGGGACGCATCTTCATTTCCTTGGAGATCGGATCTTAGACGTAAATATTCTATTAAATTTCCGGTAAGCAAACTTACGGATCCAGATCCGAAACAAAAAATTGATTATACTTAAAATATAATTTTCTTAACATCTATCTGAAGTTCGGACCTCAATTTTTATAGGATCCGAATTAAGATTATATTTTTACTGAATACTGATGCCAAAACAATAAATAACCTCATGTAATTATCATTAATGCATAAATATTATTTTTATTAGAATTATTGTTATAATAACATAGGCCAAGTTGTTACCTATATTGCTTCTTGCTTCCAAATACTTCATAAAAACTAATTGATTTCTAACTAATCACTAATTACGAGAAATGAAGATGGACAGCTGTCGACCAAATACATTGTACATTTTTGTGTAAGTTTGTTAACACCTTTGCAGAATAATCATGCAATGTATATAGGGGTCCAAATACGAAAAAAGATAAATAGAGATGCTACATTCGATATAGATAATATAGTTTTTTTTAAT
Source organism: Lepeophtheirus salmonis (assembly GCF_016086655.4). Lineage (NCBI taxonomy): Eukaryota > Metazoa > Arthropoda > Copepoda > Siphonostomatoida > Caligidae > Lepeophtheirus > Lepeophtheirus salmonis. The sequence goes on from NC_052144.2 coordinate 11,913,026, forward strand.
AGATAGGATTAAGTATATATGTTTTTTAAGATACGGAAACTCCTTGGATCTTTTTTTGATCCTTAAAAGTTATAATACCCGAAGCCGGATCTGGCTTCATATCTCGGCTACAAGACATGTTCTACCTCTAACAGCAAGTCGGATTGGATTAGACTGAACTGGACTGCAGTTTTTTTTACCCCCTAAATTTACTTACGTAAAATAAACATTATTTATAAAAAAGCAGTTCCTAAATCATCCAGCAGTAACGTCAATTATAATTAAACAATAATGAACACTTCAAGTTATATATTTTTGTACCATCTCCTATACTCTTTTAACTAATTACCGTACGGACGGACGTAGGAAGAAGGGATGCTCGTAATTTTAAATTACCAAAACACATTTAGTGAATCATTTATTTTCTGCTGCTGATTTGTGAGTGTAGAGTGAGAGTTTATATGTACATGAACTAACAGAACCACTTATTCATCAGAAGAAAAAACGGTTATTTGTCCTTAATAAGTACCTACACGAAACTAGTTGTAATACAGTGAAAAACATCTTAATAAATAAAATGCATTATAAATTAAGTATTGGTTTGATAAAAAAATATATTTTTTTGTAAAAATACTACCGAAAATTAGATTTCTGGATAATAGATTCAGTAAAACATTCTTGTAAAAACCTACTTGTTTCCGTACCAAAATATGCGTATCATGACAATAACAAATCAGGTTAAGTAATTTATATTTCATTTCAAATAAGTAAACTGATTTTAACTTCTCTTTTTAATGAAGAAAAGTAAAAATATAAAATCCACTATTAAATAACTCTTAAAAAATACAAGATTTGGTAGTATTTTTTGGTTATCGTGTAGGGATCTTAAACATTAAATGTAAAAGAGAAAATGGGTAGTAATTAGTTTCTTTTAAGTCTTTATACAAATAAGGGGAAACTGTTTATTAGTGTTTTGTTTTTAGAAAGATAAAAGACGATAAAAATAGATTCAAAGTAGAAGACAGCCTTTTAAGATACTTTTTTATACACTCAACAGTATAAAAACACGTGTCATTTATATGTATGTCCATTTTTGTTACTATATCTTTAATAAGTTTTTTTTTCTTTTAATGAATTATATTTATTTTTCCAACTAATATTTTAAGTTGATTGTATAAAATTGTGATTATAAAAAATTTACTTTATCTTTTTATATTTACCGAATAAATTATAGTTTTTTTTTTAAAATTTGGATGTATTTGTTTTTTCCTTCATTCATTTACTTAATCATCTCAGTGTAAAAATAAATTAAAATTACTAATCAGTATTATTTACAGTGCAACCGGTGACTTGTCGTCATATATTTAGACAAACGAACTTTGTTTTTAAAATTTAGATGAACAAAAAAAAACCGTTTATCTTTTCTAATCGCTAAACTTCGATTTTTCTTTGCACAGATGCCTTCATGACGTATAACATATATCCCCCCCCCCAAAAAAAAGTTGGAAAATGGTCGGTTATAAAACATAGCAAAAATTAAATGCTTTATTTATTAAATATCTGAGATGCCTGCCCCCCTCCCATTACCCCAAACAAAAATCCTGAGGACGCATTTCTATATGCATATTAATTGCTCATAATTTTTTGTTTTATATTTTTAGATGAAAAGTATCGAAAGATACCGATATATTGATACTAATTTTGATTCCTGAACCGGTACAAAAATATTGGTATCGTGACAACATCAATGCTTAGTACAGCAAAATCGAGTAGTCCATTAAAATCTGTACACTTTGAATTTTAAACGAAAACTAGATATAATTTATTTATTGACATTAGAATTAGAACAAAATTCAAAACATAAATAGTTGTGTATCTAAGCTCTCTTAATCACTAATGTAGCTACCTTTAGCGGCAATGATGGCTTCCAGGCGCAGAAGGCCTGGTATCCACTGCAGATATAGTCGTCTGTCACAGCATCACAGTGTTGGCTGTGTGCCTTGGTGTTTGGATGACATACACTACAGTTCTTCCCCTCGACATGCACCCAAAATTTGTTGTCGAGAGTGTTGGCATTATGGCTGTAAGGGGGGAAAGCATTCAAAAAAGAAACTAAAAGAGTCTTGCAATTGGTAAGATGAGTTTCTTCCATTGCTGTTGTCAAATGTGGCCTCTACACCTTCACAAGCCTCTTTCAACCCACTTTTTTGATAGCTCTCTGTACAATTTGGTGTTAAATCTCGTTATATCTTGCATGGGCTTCATTAACTAAAGCAGATTAGCCTGGGCTGTTGTCGTTAACTCCTCCGGCTCCAATTTGGTCTTTTTGATAGAACCCTTTTTACTTTTTAACATTTCGGAATTGTTTACGCCCTAAACCGTCGTTTTACGCCTTACTGCATGGAGTGTGCGAATGAAAATTTGTCGTTAATGTGTCATTTTATTGAACAGTACGTAAGCTAGTGAACACAGGTTTGTTTTGTGTTGTATCTAATTGTTAATTATTTAATATATCAAAATATGAAATAATTTCAAGCAGTCAACCGTCATTTATTATTGCATTAGTAAGTGTTCAGATTTCATTGACCCACCCTGTAAAATGTACGCTCTTTTTTTGTACAACATATTTATTACGTAATGACAAATTTTTGCTAGCGAGTATATATTCTTATAAATACAAATAAGTTATTTTATTTAAGACGTTTATAAAATTTTTAAAAGAGGTTATTGCTCTAATTTATTGTTGAATAGATATTTCATACTTTTATTATAATAAATATTGATGTGAGTATTTTAAACTTTTTTTTTTAAATATTGTAATAGTGTAATGCATTGATTGGTATTTATTATTTTCGTCTTGTTTTGAAATATTGTTGCTTTATTTTGAAAGAGAAATCATTAGGTAAATGATTCTCATTATATTTATCATCTTTGCATAAAGAGTTTTATCACTAGGCATAAAATTATATGTAATGATAGTTTCATGATTAAAATTATATGCCTTATATGTTTGAACCCTGAACACACAGCGAAAATAATCATACAAAATCCCATACATCAGAATTCAGCCCTTTCAGAAAAGGATTAATACAATTTCTATTTTAGAACAATATTTAGATTTCTTGGAATCATAAGATTTACCACTCTGTCATGTCTCTGTAATCGGACTTTGATACTATCAAATTTTATATCATTATTATATTTTGTTTTTAAGTACTCAAAAATAGAATATATTTTCTTCCAATTTTGCAAAGTCTAAGAATACATGGGAAGGATTTTAAATTCGGAAAATTGAAGGATAATGTATATTACAATTTATTTCCCAAAAAATAATCCAAGGATTCACAAATTTTTTGCTGTTCGATGAAGGGATTCATATTGAAGTCAATCACTGAAACCAACTACCACCAACTTTAACATGGCCCTGAACTTGACAAAGGCCTTGATGAGGAATTCTTTGTCCATTTTGGCCACTCCCTCGATAATTCAAGTGCACAGTTCTATGTGCTCATTTATTGGACTCCCTCCCCATGACGTCTATACATAGTAGTCTACGGGGTTCAGATGTGGGAAGTGTAAAGTCAATAATGTTCTTGGACATACGCCTGGAACGAAGGTACCTAATAATGGCAGTATGAGATAAGTAGTCAAAGGATATCTCAATGATTGTTTATGTATTTGTATAGAGTTTTATTAGCTGAATCTGATATGCACACTTTCATAAACATATCCATGCGTCATATTTTAGTTTACACAGCTCACAGCTTGAGTTTTGATAAGATTTTTTACAAAAGTAAGGTTGTGTTATCTTCTTACAATTTAATCCTCTACAATTGTTTTAAGTATTAGCAACGATTACAAAATAGAAGCCAAAATAATACATGTGCTGGAAATGCTTAAGTACCAAAAGACGCCAACCAAGTGTTTCCAATGATTTTACGATTAGCAATGATGGCCCTGTATAAGATTAAAAACCATTTGAAACCGAAGGAACAGTATCTAAAAAGTCTGGCAAGGTTGGAAACGAATACTTAGAACAAAGACCACGATTATGCATGTGAAAAATCGCCTTAATAGAGATCTAGTGAGGACAATTCGAGGTATGCCCAAGACGATGAATGAGTGAGGTTACGCTTCGAATGATCATTAAAGATGACTTGGAAGCAAAGTTAAGAGTAAGGAGGAAGATATATCTTATTACAACGGTCACAAGGTAGAATAGTTTGTCTAGAGGCAAGTTTCTTTTGAATGTGTTCAAGACATGTGGACTCCTAGTTGCCCTAATCTTTGTCCTTTGTATTATTCTACCCAGACTGCCGGCAACTAGCCTCACGGCTCTGTCAAATCTATAAAGTCCGCCATAAAGTCGCATGGGTTGACTTTTCAAAAGAGTACATCATAACATTTATGCGGCCTTCAGGAACAGGGTGAAGGCGATAATTTAGGCTGTGAAAGACCATTTTGAATAACAAAATGTCAATTTCAATTATAGTTCACTGGAAATACTGTTAATTTTGTACACACAATCGTCATACACAAATTTTTAATAAAGTTTCAAAAACAAACTTCAATGTTAACTTAAATATGACGCATGAGGTAGATGTCAGGGTTGCCAATATATTGAGGTCTAAACTTGTTCCAGATTTAATATCCCCAACCTGTAGACATCCATAAGTGAAATAGTTTACTAACTACAATCCATAAGTCTTCCATTGCCATGAAAAAAAGCTCAGTTCTAAATTAAGTCATGTATTTAAAATTTCATTTATAAGCTTCACAATAATTGATATAATAACTTTTATTAAAATTGATAGAAAAAAAATTGAGAGTAAATTTCTGACCCGTTATTAAAATTTATAAACCCATCATTATATACAATTTGAACAAAATTCTTATAAAAGTATAGGTATTTTCGTATTTTAAATAAGAAATATTTTCGAATATATCACTTTTTAACCGAAAAAATCATAAAACTTAATCGTGACATACATTAAAAATGAAGTTAATCAAACTTTTATCTTCTTTAATTTTATGATTGTTTTGCTAGTTTGTAGTTGAGTCTGTTCTAAAGTACATAAATGCGTGATCAAGGCATGAAAATCCCATAAATTATTCCTTTTAAACATGTTGTTGTTTTTTGTAGAAAAACATGGCATTAGAACATAATCATACTCAACAATCAAAATGATTATAATAGATATGGAACCTACAAGAATAAAATATGAGCATAATTCATATCTAAAAATAAGTTGAGACATGTTAATATCTACATATGTATTTATTGATAAGTATCATCAACACAGAGTACCTAAAGTAACGTGTTCAATGTAAAAGCTCATTTATAAATAATGGTCTTAAACACGTCATGGGTCAGTCACATGTTGAATAGAGTTTTTGTAAGGACAAGTGGCATTTAAGAGTATTTTTCATGTATTAAGTTTTGATGGGTTTTTTCTTTTATCAGATATTTGATTGAAAAATAATTGTATTATTCATTCAATGAATTCATTGTTAACTTCTTTTGTAACAGGTAATATCAACATGATATTAAGAAAAAACATTTTTTGGGGGTCTTTCATATTCTATGTCAATATGTGAATGTCTTTTCTGTAGCTTTAGTTTGATTGGAATTTGAATTGACAGCAATACTTAAATATAACAACAGTACAACTATGAACAAATATGATGATAACAGGGCGGCTAAAAAGTTCGTAGGGTAACATAGTGAAACACATTTATTTGGCAAAAATCGATTTATTTATTCATTGTAGTTACCTTGGAGGGCGGTAGAACTATCCTAGAGGTTAGACAACTTATTGATTCCATTTTTATAGTACAATTTCTATTTTTTATAAAATAAGCCTCAGTTTGGGCGATTATCTTTTCATTAACTCTGATTTTTTTTCCCAACATGAATTCTTTTGATGTACTAATAATATAAAATCCGTTATTATTTGTCATACCGGATGCTCCATTGAAATCTGAGCACATACTAATTCAAAAATTAATAAAATTTGAGCTATTAAAATTAATTAATATTACTATAAATTAAAGCGAAAACAATAAGTTACAAAATAAAACAAATCTGAGCGCTTTAGCTTACCTACAAGTACAGAAAATGTCGCTTGCAAGTAATACATGAATTTCCATTCGCGTAATCCAAGCATTTGAGGGTCTCAAGCACCACCGTCTACAACGTCAGCATGTCCTCAACGTTGGACCCAGAGGAGTTAAAGAAAACAGCTTAGGCTATTCCCCTCAAGTTAATGATCATCCATTTTGGGTTTTCAAACCAAACTACCCAGAGAGCCTTATCAGGGTGACACCGGCAATGAAAGAAACTCATGAAAATGCCAACAATATCTTCAGCCTTCTCAGCTCTTACATTGACACAAAGGAAATCGCACAGGGGTTGCCTTTTCTGTTGTTTCTCGAACATTTTTACATATAGAGACATGGGATTAAAACAAAAACTAGCCTATTTTTGTTTTGACTGTCGTTTGTTTACCAAATGAAACCTCGTAGTTATAATGACGGGAATATAATCTTAATGAAATACCACTGCAATTTTTTTATCTCCTCTCTTTACATTCATATTTTCCAAACGTTTTATTCTATTGTAATATGATGGCATCGCATACAATACTTTATAGAGATTCAAAACAATCTAATTTTAAGATTTAAAAAAAATACGATTTTAAGAAAAATAAGAACATTTTTATTACATTCATAAATGAATGATGACTTATGGGGAGTTGAGTGGATCTAACTCTATCAAAGTTACCTTTTAAGTTAGTGAGGATGGTGAAGAACTTATATATGTAAACAAATATTAATAAAACAAAACAAAAAAGGAACCCATTGCCTCAGGATAATATTTTTATATATCTGCGTACGTATACAGATACATTAGATGACAGAGTCTAAAAAAGGGGTCCATAGATGAACATTTATGTGCGTTCATAATTTCTAAATATACATACATATTTTTTTATGTGTGGTGGAAGAGGGGGATCATTACTTCTCCTAGTCCTACTACTAAATATGAGAGTCTACAATACTCCCTCCACTCTTTCTGTCTCTATCTAATGGTTAGATATCATTTAGATCTTTGATGATAGTTTTTTCTTATTTTTTCCTTACATCAGCATTAGTGATGGATTCGACTAAAGTACCATCGAGCCCGATTAGTGAGGAATGAACGTTGTGTATTTATTAGTAGCTTGTTTACCTACTCAAGGATAGTTGTGCGATCTTGCGTCTATTATTGTAGATTAGCTATGTGATTAGTATAACAGCACCATCTAGCGAATATTAATGTTTTATTATTTTTAATTTCCAACTTCCTTCTTAAATATTGAGTGAAGTTTCCATTATAGTTTGTGAGTCATATGGAGTTCGAGTAAAGGCATGAGACGAACAAAAATATTTATTTATTGAATTGATAAAATATAAATTTTATAATTTAGTATCTTTGACTACTTTAGTAAGACGGTCAATAATTATTGAGCAAATGATGTAGAGGGGGTGGACCCAAAACTGGTTGTAGCACTTAATTACGATTTTATCTCTGTTATTTTTAATTTTGAGGTTCCTTTACGCAACTAAACCCTAGGTGAAACAAAAACAAACAAGTTTTATTTTTGTATCATGTCTCTAGGTGTAAAAAAGTCGGAGAAACACCAAATAGCCAACTCGTCTGCAATCTCCTCTGTCCCTGAATCATTCCCAAAAAGGTTGCATAGATTGATGGCCTCTTTATCAACACTACCTAAAATGTCAATAAGTCTGGTACAGCCCCTATACAGACAAGATAAACTATAACTTCTGCAGTAAGAATATAGATGACTTCTTCCCTACCTCCCTGTGTACCTCGTTCAGCCTTGACCTTTAATCCCTCCACCCTACCCCCCAGACTTTGCAATATGGGACGCCTTGGAGAAGAATGTCTACCGTAGCTCTCATCCAAATTTGGCCATCGTCAAAAGCTGACAATCGGTTTGCCAGCGTGTTGGGACTCCTTTTGCTTGTGTAGTAGTCATACAACTATTGAATAAGAATATAGTATTGAAACATATCAAGTATTGGTTTAGAATTATATTTTCGTAATTCCATAAGAATCACGTTTATATTAACATATTCACGTTGCTATAAATGTCGGGTCCCTACTCTGTCAGTAATTTTAGAAAATATTCATTTGCTTAATAGGAAATTATTTCAAAAAATTGCATTAATATCATCACAACAAAACATCAATGAAATTAATTTAGATTGTCATATAATATTATTCACATCTCAACTGCATGGCCAATAAAAATCATTTCCTTTTATTAAATATACTATTTCAATATTTGATGATAGAAGTTTAGTCGATTTTTCAAACTATATTTCGGAATAGTTCAAGTAGTTTTTACTAATCCAACACATGTGATCTTACATAAATCAAATAAGTCATCTTAATATCTTTGTATGTATGTAAAAGTTTTGAGACTCGATCCGATTTTTTGGTTGGAGCTTAGGTGATTTCATCTATACTAATTTATAGCAAAATTAAAATCTTTGATATATTTACCACCTCCAAAAATATACATAAAACCTCTTTAATAACAAAATTGTTGTGGGATCGGATGAAAAATTGATTTTCTTTGTAAATTGAAGTTTACAACGGAAGGGTAGAAATAAGCTATGAAATATTTTCAAAAAAATTAAAAAATCCGTAGCTATATATAAGAATTTAAAAAATTCAAAAATCTGAAAAAATTAATTTTTTTTTTTTAAATTTGAAAAATTAAATTTCAATTATAAATTTTCTTGGAAAGAAAGATCGAATGAAATTAACTTTCAAATATTTAATAATATTAAAAATTTGAAAAATTAAATTTCAATTATAAATTTTCTTGGAAAGAAAGATGGAATGAAATTAACTTTCAAATTTTTAATATTATTAAAAATTTAAAAATATTAAATTTTCTCATAAACAATGACATATTTAAACTTAAGTAAACAATAAAATATTGAATTTTCTAGCAAAAAGCAAAATTCCTTATTTTGACACTCCAGCCCACCCCCTATTGACGCCCCTGCTACAAGACGGACCCAGGCCTCTGATTAACCGAGTTAGTTATAATTATTACACGTCTTTACCTCTATTTTATCAATTACAACCTTTTCCCGAAAAGAAACAGGGAAAAAGGCCTAAAATAATTTATTACTTAACCTTTTTTTGTTAACTTTGGAGTTATTACTCAATAATTGTGGGGAAGGCATTAAAGTTTAACACCAAGAGCAATTCTAATTCAACCAATTAACATTCAGATAATTTATTTGGAGAATACAAGCATAAAGAAAGGCTCAACATTAGCTGATAGTTTGCCAATTCTTCCAAACTATGGAATTTTATACAATGATTGTGTGGGATTGTTCACGGCTTAACAACCTCAAGCTAATTTTAGCTTAACCATTCAACGTTCATTGATTTGGAGAATAAAAACAGAAACATACACAGCTGGCTACAAAATACACTGAATATTTGTTTTGTTTCGCGAAGTAATGCTGTAATTACAATCGTAGACCGGTTTAGGATTTCCAGACTGAAATCTATCACTAGTAAATACAATGGTTCATTCCTCTTCGGTATTTAGTAGTACAATGTACCATTATAAATATTCAAAATAATGCGTCTGATTACTTCTCTTTTGAGGGGGGTTTAATGACTCCCTGAGAGGGATAGAAAAATGGGGTGGAGGTTGTTTTCAGTCTCTTTATTAATGACTAAAGTTACATAATTTGTTTTAGTAGTTTTTACATTTCATTTATTCATTATTTTTATATATTATAATAAAAACTAGGACGATCATGAATATATTAATATATATTATCATCATTATATTATACTTATATAATACAGCAATAATCAAGTAAATTAGCTTGGTACTTTTATTTATATGTATTTTAGTAAATTTAGTAATTTAGCACTTATGCTTAACCCTCCGTTAGTGAACTGAGATATCATACACTCTGAGTTTTATAAGACTCATTTTATTCATCTAAATATACATTGTATCACCAATATTGTTCAGTATACACTGGAACATTCAATCGGATTATATCTTGGCAACGTCTTGTTTAGGATTTATTAGTTTATTTTCCAATGCTTAAAAGAGGTTTAGTGAATCAAATAAACTGTTTTGCTTACAAACCGTACCTTTGTTTTTCCTTTTGATTCCTTGGATCCTTCTTTTCGACAACTTTTTAACAACTGTGGGATACAGCGGTAGCTACAAAATTTTAAGCTTTTAGCAATTATTTTGTAAAAATACACTCAACCTCATCAAAAACTGATGGCTAAAAATTTCATTTCCATATTTTGGATAAAGTAATTAAAATTTTAGAATTTTCTTTTTTTTTTTCAAAAATAGATATGTATTGTTTTTTTATCAGAAAAACAGATTATGTCTTGTAGACTCATGTTGTTAAGATTATTTAAAAAAATATATACAATTTTCAATTTTGATAGTTTTAATTTTTTTTTACTGTAAGATTTTTGTAATGCCCAATAACAGTTATATGCTTTATGTAATCTACAAAAGTAACAAAGTATGAGCTGTAATCTTTAAATAAAACGATATGCAAAGTTGTTATGAATAAATTACTTGTACACGTATGATAGATATTGGAACTATTATTGTGTCAATCTTTATTTATTCTGTCTAGTTCTCCCCAGTCTTAGGACATGTCCTTAAGACTATCGGTCCTGTATTACTGTCATTAATAGAACCATACAGATAAAATACATAGATTGATGATGTGAAGAAGTTGTTCATGCGGTCAAAAATCAGAAATAGTTGACAAAAAATTCGATCTGTAATATATACGTATGTTAAAATCATAGATGATTCTTCTAATATTTAAATATTTATTTTAATATACCATAATTAGACACCATATATAAATTTAATTATGTCAATAAGTTAATAAAGTATTTTTGAACATATTATTTTCTGAAGTATTTAAATATTTTATTCCATTTTTCAAATTTAAATATAATTTTATTTAGCCTTTCAAAATATTAATAATGGATCTGAGGACTTTTTGTGCCAATGCCAATAATTATTGATTTTTAAATTGGGTATGCTTTAAAATTTGGTCTTTTGCACTTTCATGCTTCCCAAATTTTAGTTTTGTACCTAAATAACATTTTAAATAGATTTAATTATTGTGAATGTATGGTTTGATTCAGGAGAAGATTTAAATGCATGATCATTTATAAATGCAAAAACCTAATTATTTTTTTTAAAACCTATATTTGTTTAACGTCTATAGTAATTTTATAAAACTGTTGGAGATTAGAGCGGGCAATTATTTCGTTTTAATTTGTTTAGGAAAACTATCTCTTTTGTCCCACCTGCTGCCGCGAGTCAAAGAATTTCCCTTGCTATTACTCAGTATATATAACTAAAACTGATTAAAGAAAGTAGAAATAAAGTTGAATAACGTTATCAAGAACCAAACTTTCTAAGTTTTTAGAACTGATATATATGACTAAACTGGAATGGACTGCATTCATGAGTCCTAAATAAGGATGGATATAACAAAAGGTGCAATCTGTCTTTACTCCTCGTGTGGACACGACAATCTTTGAATTTGAATAAAAGAAATGCAGTATTTTTTTGAAAACGTTACCTTCTGGATAGGCCACAATTTCACGAAGATTTTGAGGTTTTACATTGAATACGTTTCTTAGTTCTTCCTATTATTAAAGTCCTCTTTTTCGTTGAAAGATTGAGTGAAATGCCGCCTTAGAGAATATATTTGACGTCTTTATAAAGATTTTGAAGGTGCTGCATTTTTTCCTTTTATTCTTTCACAAAAAAACATTTTTCACATAAAGTACAAAGGAGGACATAAATATATACTTTGTACATATTGTGTTCAAGAGACTCACAGATTTTTATTTATTCTATTCAGAAATATCATAATTGTTCATAATGTATGTATATTAGACTGTACTGAAATGATAAAAGTTGGGAATTTAGTATTTTTTTATTTTGAATTTTATTCCTTTAAACAGGGAAAAAACCATCAAGGGTCCAAAAACTGGTACTTTATAGAGGTGTCTTGATTTGAAAATTTGTAAAATGTTCAAAAAAATAATATTTTGATGTTGTATCCTTAAAATTATCGATTTGAATCAAGTTACAGGATTTTTATTCAATTAAGCATAATACATGAATCATATATTATGCAACAATATTCAACCAATTTATCTCTAACTTTACTCATGGTATGAGTATTTCAGTTTCAAACATATAGTCAAAAAATAAATATTATCTTTTGGTACTGCGTATTATGCACATTTTTCTTATGTTTCTCTTCATTTTTATTACTAAAATATCTTGTTTTGATAACAAATATCTAATAAAATATTATCAAATATGCTATCGTTGTTTATTCATGAGAAATAAGACACCCTGTTATAGCAATTTATAATTTTGTACTACAAAAACTGTCATCTAAAATCTTAAAAATAACAACCTCTGATTTATTGTTCCTTAATTTCTTGGGTTAATTTGTTTTTGTTTAAGCATATTTGTATAATATTTTATAAGTTTGATATTTTTCATGTATTTATTCATTTTTACCGATAGAAATAATCAGTTTTCTTTTAGAAATGACTACTGTGCTAAAAAGCTCAGTAACTGTGCTCCAACCTTAGATATTAAAATTGAAGTAGCATCCCAATTGAGGTTTGGTAAACAGTATGGTCATACACTGATATATCCCAAATAACTTAGATCATTTCGTTTTCTTTTTTTATTCCAAATTGCCTATCTTCAGGCTAAGAGTTTTATAGTAAAACATGCTCAGAGGGAGCATGCCACGTACCTTTTTCCACAAATTTTATTTCTGTAATACATACATATGTTGCATCTACATATAATACTTAATAAAATAAAATTCCTGTAACTTTATTCAAATCGATAATTTTTAGGATACAACATCAAAATATCTTTTTTGTCCGACATTTTACAGATTTTCAAATCAAAATACGTCCATAATGTACCATTTTTTTGGAAGTTTCATAGTTTTTTACTGTTTCAAGGAATAAAATGCAAAGTAAAAAATATCCGGCGAACCAAAATCCCAACTTTTGTCATTACGGTACACCCTAATGTTTATGTATAAATAAAATTCAATGTTGAAATGACTGTTGTCTTGTTGTTGTTCTTGGCATCTTTAATGATGGATACCTATTTGATTACATGTATTTTTTTATGTTGGGTAAATGATTTGAGTACCTGGAGTGTGTATATTGTTTATAACATAAAAGAGTTTAATTGTAACCAAATACATTCATTATTAATTTGACATATGATACTTTTAATCTTTATCTTTTTTATAAGATACATAATATATTATCAATAAATAAATGAATAATTAAGGGTCACGTTTATACATAAATGAAAATAATATGATAAAGGACAAAGCAGGGGTTTTTTTATGTTTATAACTGAATAATGTATTTATTCATTTTCGAAACCTGTCATCATTCTAGGATTTACCTAATTTTACAGGACAGATTAGGAAAACATAGTACCTGTCATACAGTTTGAGAATGCAGTATACACTTCTATTAAGTTTTGCGTTAGGCATGCTCAAGAGTTATAAGCCGGAAATAATTGATATTGTTGTAAATTTGTTAATATGAAGCAGAATTCAATTACTCTGCAATAATACAACTGTAACCCATGTCAAAACGAAGTTAATTTGCAAGAACTTGGATCATCTGTCCGTTTGGACAGAACAAAAATAGAACAATTTGCCTGTTCGAAACGGTACCATTATTCCCCTCCCATTATTATTTTGTTTTTAAAAATAAACGTGTAAACTTATCACTAAGTAAATAGTACTGACTTCCTAATCAGTCTTCCTTACCCCCATTTTTTTCTTTTTTAATCAGCCCAATCATAATTTACCTTTCAACGATCGTAAAGCCCGATTAGTCGGTCAGTCAGTCCTTGCTTTATTTTTATTTTCTTCACTCTTGGCTAGAATTGACGAATATAGAAGATAAGAAATGATAGCTACAATGTATAATACTGGATTATTGTATGTACGTTCTAGACAGTAGCCACCCACCATAGATAACTATAAATTGCTTAAAGACGCTCTAGTCATAGCATTTCATGTCAGTTATTGTCCGGGGCAGTAAATTAATCATATTTATTATTATAAGGAAAGAAGAAAACATGAAGAGATCATTGTGTCATACAATACTTTATACTTTTAAAATAGTACAATAACTTTATGTATGATGTACATATGAGTTATGACGTTTTATAATTTTGAATGGTGAGGTCTTGGCGGCAATTATCTCTTATGATTACTTTCATTACCTATTCCCTTATTTAATTTTGTATTGCGATATTGTATAAGATGTATTTTATCCATCCGTGATTGAATTAAATAATTCAAATTAGTATCCAAAATGCCTCATCGTTGTACTGCTTTCGATTTTTTTTCCAAAATAAGGGGATATTTTTCATAGTTAAAATATTTTTATAAGTATAAAATTTACGTTTTTTGAAAAATATTTAAATTTTAAACATAAATTACTGAAATTAAAATATTTCATCTATCATTTGACGAAATTTTATAAAGCTAGCATTAACCATCTATACAAATTTAATGCTTTATTTCTATGATATGATATATCATTTTTTAGTTCAAACAAATCATAAATTTTTGTCCAGGACTTGGTACTAATATTTTTTTTTATTTTTAATTGTAGTTTTATTAATGTGCTACAACATTAATTATTTTTTGTTTTTTAATTAAGTATGTATTATTCAATTCTCCAATAACCGTATTTATTCTTGAAACGGTACTTTAAGTGTGTATTTGAAACGTAAATTATCAATCAAAATGTTTCGTCTATCATCAGACGAAATTGCGTAAGCATGGCATAAACCATTCATGCAATATTTAGACATTGCTGATAACTAATAAGCGATAAGTATTAATATCTAACAAAATTCAATTCATATCATAACTTTGCCCCGACAACAGTTGACTCATAATCCACTACTGCAGTGCCATCAATTATAACTTTGTAACTCTATATATTCTTGATGTCACCCACCTACTACATTGTAATTCAAGTATCTTGCCTCTTTGGAAATACGTCTTTTACCCCAAGATGTGAAAGAAAAATTCTATTGCGTATATTTATTTTGTAAATGGCATGTAGTTATATTAAAAAATACTACATACAGTTTACTCAATAAATACATGCACTCGAATTTTTCTTTTATGACCTTGGGTAGAAGAAATCTCTGGTCTCTTTGGAAGTGGTTAAAATAAATCTTCATATATTGGTGTTATTATAAAAAGCCGATAAGGACCTGTCGTAGAACTGACAAATTTTTACTAAAAGCAAGACTGTAAGGACTGCATATTTTGTTAGACCGATCCAGCACTACAAATAGGTGATGAGGAAAACCATACATGTAAATCTGGTGTGTTTTTAGCTGGCCGTTAATTTGTCATTGGTAGTATTAAAAAAATTATTCTCTTTAGCAGTTGGCATTATTATTTACTTTCTGAGTAGTGAACATCCTCTCCTATATGGATTCAATTATTTGCAAACCCCATTTGAACGTTCGTGTGCGTTTCTAAAAAGACCGCCATAAAACATTATTTTTCCTCTCCTCCAAAACATTCTTCAAAATGTAAGGGCTACTATGTTGATTTTCAGTTTCATTTTTTAATATGCCCATTCCACACTAGATTTTTACCTTTCAGAAAGAGGAACACTATTGATTTGTTGCAGAGTTATAAGTAAAAGTCCTTCTTAGAAACAGAGTAGAATTGAAGGTCGACATCGGAATAATTCTTTTTTTTTTGTTTCTTTATTTCCTTTCTGAACTATTTGCAGATAATCTAATTAAACGTCAGTTCAGCCATTCTGCTTTTCTTCCAAACATTCCACAAATAGTGAGAACGTTAATTTTTTCAAAGACACTGACAGATTATATTATATATAGTTTGATTTGATTCATCAAATGCATTCTATCATAGAAGCTCATTGTGTACAGTCCAATTTATTCAATCTCATTTATACCCAATACTCCACATCTCCAGAAATATTTATGTCCAAAAAAAGATTGTATTTGCAAACTGTTTGTGGATGGCAATGTGAATCATCACTAATTATTACCTATGTATGTATTTCCACTGTTTCTATCTAAAAATTACAGAAATGAAGAGTTGGTAAGGAGGGGATAACAGAGGTTATAATCATCTAGATTTGGCAGAAGGTATGATTTTTTTTTTCCTACTTTTTTTTTTTTTTTGAAAAATCCATACTAATCAAGATTGGAATTAATCCACAAGAAATACATAGATATATTATTTTTTTTAAAAACATTGCCAAACTTGGGATGAAGAATAAAAATATTGATTTTTTTTTCTCTCATTCCCTTCATCGCTTTTTCCACAAGGGGATTTCTACAAAAGTTTATAGATAATTGATAGCTCCCTTTTGTTATTTTTTATTCTTCTTGTGGAATGGCAATAATTTAATACAGATAGGAGATACACGCCCATCTTTGAGTATATACATATTAATCTTATAGTTACTGTAAAATTGGATTAACATAAGTACTATCAAATGTCTTCTTTCCCCTCCCCCCCCAATTTTGGATTTTGTATAGTTTTGTTCAGAATAAAAAGGGTTTTTTGTTCTTCTCTTTTATTGGATATTGATTGATTTGTATACAATTAGTGAGTTCATTGCTAGAGTGGAGGTGAACCTCCTTTTTTCATTCAATCTTTTGTCAAGTTTGAAAACAATTGACTATATATTACTTAACAAAAACTATAATGAACACATAGTTAAGTGCAAATCCTCCCCTAAAAGTAAATTGAGCAATGTATCTCAATTTTTTCCTAAATGATTGTCGATTATGCATTTTTACGATTATGCTACCTTGACTTTTACAAACAAATTGGGGCAAACACATAAACACTGTTCAACTTTGCTGGCTTAAGTAACAGCAATGAATTAATTGTGTATTGACAAAATTGGTAAAATGTGTTTGTATTCAGTAATTTAGTAGCTTTATTAATTTTCTACTTTGCAAATTGATTTCTGTAACATGTACAGAGTAAAAGATAAAAAAGGGATATAAAATTGCAACCTCAAGATATAACTAGAATGTGAACTCAATAGTGTACCACCCTTTCCCTAAAATAATTTCCCCAAAAAGCAAGGTTTATTTCTGCTGTATTCTATTTGTCAACAATTTAAAAAGCTACTAATTTTTTTACTTTTTTGTGATATGGAACTTTGTTGTTATGCTATATAAGAATAGTAATTGTGCAGGAGTTAACTAAAAATATACATTAGCTGCAAGGTCGTGTGACAATAACATTTATGCCCTATTATGCGTTTTTGTTACCTTGATATTTGACCTTGCCCTCTCTTAATTTTAGTAGCTTTTTACAGTTAATATATATACTCTTCCTGCAAAATTTTATCAATATCGGTCTGTAAATTTAACAGAACGTAAAGAAAAGGGGTTTATTATATAACTTCCATTCAACTTAGTGGCGAAAATACTAACTGTTTTAAATTGTTCCTTATTAATATGATACATCAAACACAAAATTTTCAATTTTTGATAATTTTTTGCTAAAAAAAATTCCTGGATACAATTGGAAATATATAAACAATGGATCATTCAACAAAAAAAGTATGCAATTTCCTGATATACGAGTAGACATAGGATTTGTTGCTCAATCGCTCAAAAATGCTCCCTTTGACATTTTTGGTAATAACTGGTTATTATGTCCTGTTTTGTATGAAAATTGCTCATTTTTTTTTCTTATATGGCATGTATAGAAAAAATTTGGGGTTTAGCTCAATTATACAACCACTTTTGATAACTTTTGTTGATATTTATTTGGAGGAAAGGTCAAACTGCAAGGAACCTCCTCAATTGGACTCTCATTTAGCTGCTAAAATTTGTAAATAATGCAGTTAAGATTACATAATCGAATATATGACGGAAAATATATTCATACACTTGCCAATTAGAGTAAGGGAACATTTTGTCTAAAATTGACTATCGCATAATCCCGCTTGAACCTTGCAAATAAAGAAAAATACTTTTGTGCCGGCCAAATCCTGATCTTCCATTTATGCAAAAAGTTGGACATATAATTAGTGGTGGTGATGCTGGCTCCATCTAACAATACTCCTGAAGATCTCGCCAACTACTAATGTGGAAGTTGAACGGTCTTTTTGTAAGTTTAAAACTACCCATACTGACCAAAATTAAAGGAAAATAATCTTACCAAAATCTTGATTAGTTGATATAATATAGCAAAATTAATAAATAAAATACGATTTATATATAACCACACTTATTACTTTAAATAATATTTATAAAACTGTCTTTTTCTTTCAATGCAAATTCCTCAAGTTTGCATAATTAGGGAACTTATTTTTCAAAATTTTAGGACTCTTTTTTATCTCATTTGGGTCTCAAAAATCACACAAAGATCCTAAGTCTACCTATTAATTATGGTTAAAGAAGGGATCTATCTAAAGAAAAAACTAAGTGCTACGATAAGGAAAGGAAAAACGGATTTTGCGTGTGCTCTTTCTTCTTTTTCGTTCATTATTTTATATGTATTTATGGTTTTAACACTACGAGTGAAGCATTCTCACCTATCTTTGGTATCCATTGTTTTAAAAATGCAATATGAAATAATTATATATGAATTTATTGGAGGAAAAATTAATCTTTTTCTTCAATAATACAAATTAAAATGTTAAGGTTTTTACTTTTATAGAAGTAATTCATTTTATCTCTTTATAATCATATATTAGGCAGATAATATTAACAAGAGTATTAATTCAGGCGTATTATATACTTCAATCCAGCCTTTCTCATTGGATCATTACAAAAATCCAATCTCTAGTTATGACAGTTCAATGTTGTAAACGTAATGTCTCATTGAAAAATAGCTATGAATTTAAAAAATGAATTGAATTAAAACAATTGTGCAATGATTGCCTCAACAAATTTAATACTTTATTTATTTATATTACTTTCTTGAAAGAAAATAAATGGATCATCCCAAAATAATATCTTATTTTCTTAAAACAATTGTCACATAATTGTGTCAATTGAATTTTCCCCTTTAAATTTATAATTATTCTACTCTAAATAATATCCTTCAATTTGAACAATTAAAGGCAAAAAAAAGAAAAAAAGTAGTACATGTTTGATGAATAGAGTCTACCTTGTATTAAATATCCATACCCATAAATTGATCAATCAAATGCATGTTCTAATTTACATCAATAGTAAATAATATAATTTTTTGACAAATCGTTCATGATATTTCATATTTATTGGTTCAAAAATGGATATTGGTTATAATAATATTAGCTGCCAACCTAGATTACCCTAAAAATAGTAATAAGGACATTTAATAACCCATATTTGGAACATGTATAGCAAAAAAAAAAATATAATCTCACTTAGCTTAAATTTTATATAAACTCCAAACATTTTCCACTTATGAAGTCATATATATATAATGTTGTGTCGACCTAATTCCTTCAATTCAGCTAAGTTTATGACTCTTCCCTGGGGTGCCTCAAGAGGGGGAGGGAGCTAGAAGGGCCGTAGTCTCCTTACGAAAAATGACAGATTTTTTTGTCTTGACCAAGTAAAATGATTGATTTGGAAGAAAAAAATAATTTAAAATTAGGTCATTTAATTAAATCCATAGGGGAGAAAACATTTTAATCTTTGATACAAAAAAATTTAAATTTCTACGGACTCTTGCTCTTGGTTCCTTTAATAAAAACTAAATAAAACTAGTTTATAAGGAAATCCTTTATATAACATATTACTCAACAATATTATAAAAAATACAGTATTTAATAAAATATATGTAAAGGTAATTCGTTTAACAATTGTGAAGAAATAATTGGGCAATGATAGTCTTGGAGTACCTATGAAATAAATAGAAGTTTGTATGATTGATTTATTGATTTGACCACCATATGATTTCGGGCCTTTTTTCTGTTTCTTTTTGGAGGAAAGGTTGTGTGATAGAATAAAGATAACGAAAACTGAAAAAAAAAACTAATCCTTTATAAATCTTATTTGAATGGATAAGGACAATTTTAATTATCAAAAAGTGCGAACATTGTTTTCATTTTTCTGACTTTTTTTTTTTAGAAATTCTTATTCACTCAAATTATAACAAATCAATTAAAAAATTACAAATAATGAAATAAATTTGTAAAAAAAAAGTTTTTTCATAAGCTATTTTATTGAAAAACTGAGCACCGAGGCTAATTACAGGAGAACGGAATAACGAACTTAACAATACAAATATATCATTTCACAGCTAGTAAGTATTAAAATGTAGCAGAGTTGATATTATAAAACAAATTAATGAATTTGATTTTCTGAATTGATAAATACAATTCTAAGCAAGTAAATATATAATTTGCAAAAACATTTCTCAAATCAACATGATTACTATATTTAGAGAGGCGAAAATTTGTAAGGCCATTTAAAAAATATATCGAAATGTTTCTACTTAGGATCTCAGGTTCTCTTAAAATCGCTTTTAATTAAATAAATATTCAAATATTTAAAAAATTTAGCTTCACATTAAAATATTGCACTTTTTTGGTGCTTCAGTTGCAACTAATAGTGATGAATTTAAGAATATTTGTAGTAAGTATATTGCAATGCAATGTTTCATTCAAGGTAAACTGAATTATTGTTCTTCTAGATGTTTATAAAATTGTATTTTTATGAAAACTCCAAAATTAGATTTGTAATTTTCAAAAGTGGTTTATGGAATTCCGCTAATTAGTGGATTAAGAAGCAACTAATTGATTGACGATGAGCGATTAGCGGAACACCAAAATTGTAACAACGTTAATCCAAACATTATTTTTTACTTTCTTCCAGATCTACTGTTTTCTGAAGATTTGATATTTGAGCCCATAGTTTTAGACAATTTGGCTTTGTTCTTAATGGGCTCACAAAATCAATTTTTCAATGGATATATTTATAGGCCGGTTACATCGGTCATATCACTCTGTTAACAACACTTCCACGTGGTCAAGTGAGGGAGAAGTCTCAAGAACTATTGATACGAATTATAATGGAGAATAGAAACAACACTTGATTGAGGTAGGGGTGTCTGGTTGTTTAAGATGGGTTATTTTCAAAAACAAGACAAATCTATGATATAATATGGATTTCATTATAATTCTAAAATTCTATAAATATGAAATTGGGAAGTTGAAATTTTGAAATTGTTATTTACATTATCAAAATTCATTTTATTAACTTTGTCAATATACAACTTATTCAAATGATCTAATTTAACTCAATCACAAGCAAATTTTAGTTACATAATGCGTAGTCAATTATTTTCCAAATTTTTAGACGATATAGTGAACAGAAAGGTCCATATAACTTATTTTACAGATACAAATCAGTCAATATTAAATAACAGATAAGAATAAAAAAAAATATTTTCCAAACTAATCTGTATTGTCGTGAGTACTAAATCTCACTTTACTTCGTACAGTTGTACAAAAAAATCCCTATGGTACTGTCTGTAGAATCAGAATCAGGTAGTCCAATGGAGGGGGTAAAACTATTATTTGGTTTGCTCTTTTGGCAATAGGAAAGAATGGAAATTGGTTTAAACCAATAAGTTGGCAATGTAAGAACAGCTTCGAGAAAAAATCGAAGGTAAAATTGATGCAATATCAGTCAATTTATTGGAAAAGTAGTGAGAAATTGGGTTCAGCGATTGGACTTCTGTAAACGTGCTAGTGGTGTTTACGCTAGAAAATTTAATTTTTATAGCTAAATGTTTATAAATATAATTTGTACGGAAAAATGTATTTGGAAAAATGTTTAACAGTTTGTGTTTTATTTATATAAAGAGTTGAAGCACTTTTATTGAAAAGTCCTTTATATTGTATAAATGTTACAATATCATAGGGTTGTCACGATACCAATAGTTTATACTGGTTCTTGTACCAAAATACACTGGCTAGAAAAAAGTTTAGAAAAAAATGGAATTTCATTAATATTTTTAACTACCTATGACATTATCATGTAGTAACAAAATAATTAGGCTATTAAAATGGAGAAAAATTTAGGGTCAATATGAATATAAACATTATTTTGTAAAATAGTTGAAGTATTTTTGTTCAAATTTTAGCTTAATCAACAAATCCTACCTTTGCCGCTTTACAGACTTTTAGAATTGTTGCGTTTTTCATGATAGGCAAGTGAGATATACTTCAATGCATTCTTTAAAATATTACACAACTGATTTTTACTGTTATGGCACCGAACTGTTTTGTCTTTGTGTTCCCATAATAGCTCTTTGGGTTCAAATCTGTAAATTGAGCTGGTTATTGCATAATAAATAAGATGTGAGAGGTTTCGTTCTTTTAAAATAAACTTTTGCATACCTTGGATGCATGTTTTGGTCGTTGTCTTGTTTAAACACAAACTTCCGTCCAATTAATATCTGTCCAGAAGGAATATCTTATGCTTTCAGGATAGAATGATAACCATTGTGAAGGAATTAAATACCAATCTCTTGTACTTACCAGAGAGAAACATTACATTTGAAATTAAGCCTGGCCAAAACAGCTGGATTTTACAGACTAATAATAAGAATAATATTTTACGGATCTATTTTGTTCATAGTATCTTTCATTGGGTTAAAGTAAACAATATCGGTAAAGTCATACACTTTGATGAAGATTACAAAAAAAAGGATTGTTTTTCAAACTTTTTCTTGCCAGTGAGAGTATTTTTATTTCAATACTGTTTTGACACAAATATAAAAAAAGGAGAGACATAGCTCAGTCGGTAATGTTCTTGGAGAAGATATGCTCTTGAACTGAATGGGCGTAGGTTCAATAACTGGGTCAGGAATTTAAAAGCTTAAGCAATGAGTTCTATAAATAACTTGTTTGCTGCCAGCTCTACCCAAACAATCTCATGGTTGAGAAAAATATAAATTTTAGAAAATAATATAACATCAGATTCTTAGTCAATATGTTCATCATATTTTTCTATTCAATACATCTACAGCCGCCCTTCTTTATTTGTAAGTCCCGTGACATAATGTGAATATCTACCAAATCATCAAAAATTAACTAATATAATTTTTTTTTTTGTAATTCAAATCGATATATAGACTATTTTTTTCGACCTATGCATGAGATATAACCTTTAAAAAATTTTTTACATAATTTTATGACAAGAAATTAGCTTCTCAATGAGTTTATTTTCCTAAAATATTATTTATACCAACAATGAGAAAGTACAGTTAATGCTTGCGCCATTCAGGGTTTTTAAATATATCAATGGCTTAAATAATAGGTTAAATCTTTTATAATGACGATTTGGAACTGCAAGTACTGATTCCACTAACAATGAAGTATATGTAGTACCGACTCAAAAGCGTCAGTACACCGGTATCTCTATAGTACAGGACTTAGTGTTGTTTCGGTCCTAATTTATGGAATGAGAACCGAGGTCCAGTCCAATCTCACTCTTTAGTCAATAAAAAAAGGACCAATTTATCCCTTGTGACCGCATTGAGGGTTATTTCCTTTTATTTTTAAATATTTTGTTAAATAATAGAATAAATTATATAGCTAAGTACAAAAAATACAAAGGTTATAGTATATTGTATTATATTGAAAATATCAATATCTTTGCTAGATATGTGCGATGCTCTTAATAGATATCCGATAGTTCTTATCTGGTTTAATAAACCATTGACATTTTTATGAAAAATTCCAAGCACCAAAAGTTAAGGACCTGTCACAAGGACCCACGGTATTAAGGTCCGATCCAACAGACCTACATAACACTAAACAGGGCACCGAACAACACTACCATATACAAACATAAATGAAAACGGGCTGACAATATTTTTATATATCTGTTTCATGAACATTTCTAATAAATTATTTCATATATTTTTTTTTTCTCATAGATAAATCTTTTTCGAACAGTTGTTTAACGCGTGCAAAGAAGGATGTGTACGTATGGCATTCGATCAGGCGTTTATTTATTCATAATGAACACGTACTAGGGAATAATAAATATAAAAATCTTTTTATTATTGATGAATAGAGAGAACTTACTTACGTTCAGCGGGGTTCTGTATTGAGAACAATGCCATTACTTCCAAATGGAGCAGGAATTGAGTGCATTTGAGACAATGCTGTTTTGTATCTCTTTATATATATATATATAAATTGTCAAACTGTGCAAGTTTAATTATATCTTTGAACATTTCCTTAAAAGAAAAAACAAAAAAATGGCCAAAAATAATCTAAAAACGACCTCTAATTTGAGCCTAACTCTATTTAAACTGTATCAGATGGTCAGAATACATATAAATATATGAAACATTAATCAGATATATGCTATTATACAAAAGTATTGTGACAACATAAAAATAATCCTCAACAAAAATTAAAAAAAAGTAGAAAATCCCACTTATTAATTGTTTTACTTCATATATGATATAAATATAGCAGAATATTTCATAGTCATATTTAAGTGAATTATAGGCTTGGTATTCAAATTACTTGGAGAAGTAAAGATAACCAAAAATCTTAACTATTATATAAACCCTTTATTTGATTTAAAAGACTTATATTAGCCCCTATAAAGTCTTTAAGAAAGATAAATTTTTCATTATTTTTCTGTGATTATTACTTTGGCTACTTTAAATAGAATTTATGGTGCCTCCAAAATGGTTAACAATAATAATTTGGTTTTAAAAATGGACAATAAACACTTTTTTTCAAAAATATGTTTTTGAATGTAAAATAAATAAATGTCTTGGTGGAATAAATTGTATGTATTCCCAAAATTCAGATATATAATGTACTTATTCCTTTTTAATTGTAATATTTCTATGCGGTCCTAGGAAAATTGCCGGAAGAGGTATATTGAACAACGTGGAAAATTGACTGAAGTGGAATAGTGTCACCAAAAATTTTAATTTTTAGTTAGCTCTGAACATTACTAAAGCCATGAAGCTCTTCAAAGTGCATGAAAATCAACAAAGTTTTTACTTAAAAACGATTTGATGTTTAGAAAAAGTGTTTGCTTTATTTACTTTTATCATTAACAGGATTAATTTACAATATTAAGCTTCTAATAACATTATTTTTTATCCTTTTAAATAGAATTCGATGAAAAATAAAGGGTTATTTTTAAAATTAATGTTTATTGTTAGCCTTTGACAAAAACAATTTCAAACTTTATTTTCATTGACAAATTCATAAGGAAGATAACTTTCAGTTTTATATTTTGGTTTCTTTAAAAAGTGTTCAAAATGAAAAAAAAGCATAATATAACAATTCTCAGTTTTATTTTGTTCCAAGACCCTTTTTGGATAAAATTTTATCTTTCCGTTTCGAACAACTTTCCTTAGAGAAATTTTCTTCATCGGGTAATTTTTCCCCTCGGAAGTTTTCATTGTACCATTCTCTAGGAATCTTTTTATAATCGATCTAATGAAAATTTCCAAGGTTTTATGGAAAAGGTATTTCCAATATTACTTAATGCAACATTTTAAGCTTTCTTTATTTGAAAATTAATTCAAACACTTTAATTAAACAAGCAACAGAAATTAAATAGTTATTCTCATTAAATCCTTCGAATATGAAATTGGCAATATATTTTGGACAAAATCGTGCTTAATATTGATTATAAGGGGATGAATATATAAAATTAATTTTTGTTATAACCTTAATGAGAGTAAAAAATTAAAATATATTCTCAACATTCTACTCCAATGACGTTATCATTTAGTAGTTATTCATTTATATTCTACTGTGCAGTCCATCATATGTTAGCTAACAACTGCTTCATTATTGCTCAAAGGTCAGTTGTTGTTTTTTTTAGTTTATCAATAAGATATTGAACTGGTTCCCGAACAAAACAAATCACGATAAGAAGCAATTGTTGTCAAATGGACCACTGTCAACAAAATACAGAGGAATTTTTGATGTTTTGTAGGATTAAGAAATATTACGTTTATGGTTTTTTTATGTGACGACTTAAAAAATCAAAAAAATGAACTCCATCTTTATGCTACAATTATTCACATCTATATAAATATAAAAAGTAGTTTGTCACTAATTTATAAATGTATTGTATATATAAAATGGTTTCGTCTGTGTGCGTATAAGAATATATATATATTTGTTTCCCAAGATCCTAACAATGATGTGAAACTGCATAATTTACTTAATAACACACGTAGATCAATTAAATTATTTAATAAAGCACAATGTTCATTGTTTTTTTTTGGTGTATCTGATCATTTCCGTCTTTTTTTGTCAAAGGCAGATTCGATCGATGAATGTTATTACAACCTTACAATTTTATTATAGAAATATTACTCTTAGTCTAAAAAAGTGGCGGCAATGAACTCCTTGACCCTTAATCGACCTAATTATAAAAGTATAGCATTTTCATAAGGACTTTTAGTGAATTACCCCAATAAAGATTCTAAATTTTACTCTGAGTCTAAGAAAAATTTACATTTACAACTACCCAACTCTTTAAAATTATGACTAGTGATGCTAATTAGGAGCCTTTTTGGACATGCTAAAAAAAACAACCAAAAATCAATATGTCATAATGTTTCATTAGATCGCTACAAGAAGTTATAAAGAGTGTTTGGGAGATGAAAATAGACAAAAAGCTTAAGTAAGAATTACTGCAACGTTGATCCTCAATTCACTCTGAGTCCAAGAAAGACTTAAAATTAAAACTCTATAATAAATCCTGTATGTTGCTTTCTGTCTTTTATGAGCATACACAAATGCTCAATCAGGTTTTGAATATAATTATTATATGCTTTAGAAAAGGAAGTTTACTTCTTAGAGTTAAATAATGATGACAATAGCTTAATAAAAGAAAATTAACTCTTCTGTTTGAAAACTCCGAAAGAATGGTAGAGCTAGAAAATACACCCAATTTTCAGAACTAACACTGACCTTAAACGAGCACCGATACTTTTTTTTAAGCAACTTGAAAAGTGTATTTTATTTTGAGTTGCTGTTATCAAATTATAAGTTATATTGGGAGACATTACTAAGAACTATTATTATAACAATAAAGATGGAAGACAGAGAGAGATAAGGAAAAAATGCCTTTTCTGTTTGTAGCTGTTCACCTGTGTTGATATTTTTGCTAAACCAGTTAGAATGTCGCTCTCTCTAGCACTAGGTACTGGGAGAGGATAATTACTATTAATATGGGATTCACCATGAGATTTTATATTTTATGTACTGATTATTAGAGTGTAATAATATAATTTAGTTTTGTAAATAATCTAATAATCAGTCGTCATCATTATTGGATTGTTTTAAACTTAAAATGGCGTAGTTTATAGGATTTTGAAGATAAAATTAACTGAAAGATTCAAGAATGCTTACGAAAGGTGAATTAGAAGAAGCAAATTGAGGTTTGATGGAGAAGGTCAAAATGTTAGAAGGAAATCTAACATTGATCGATGAAAATAAGAAGGATGATCCGATAATGAGGATGATGATGATCTTGATGTATAAGGAAAAGAGAGCCCATGAAGAGTCTATCAGAAGAGATGAACAGAATCGTGAAATGGTAGAAAGAATGTTTAAAGTATTTAATTCTAAACATACAAAGAAAATAGAATAACGACCTTTGAACGAAAAAGGTGACACAAAAATATATCAAGAAATGAAAATACTTATAAAATTTCCACCCAAGCTTGAAGAAAAAATAGAATATATCATTTTTGTAAAATGGAACTTTATGGGATAATCATGTGAAGGCTCTTGGATTTGGGGATCAGAATGAAATAAAGAAAGAGGGAGTTTTTAAGTCATTGTGTTGTCCTGAAATGTTAGATAGGATAAAGTATACCATTTCAATCGAAATAGATGGAGAAAACTCTTTAAAATAAATCAGGGATCTTATTAAAGATCATCTTAATTTGGAAATTACTGAAGCATTGGAACGGGTCAAGTTAGTGGGAAAGAAACAGAGTGCAAATGAGTGCTTTGATTAATTTTATACGGGTTTATGTTGCCAACCAAAAAATGTTGGATTAAGGGAGATAACATTTGAAAACTGGATATCAACACTACCTAAAATTGGAACAAATAGTGAAGAAATTAAAAAAATACAAATGTTCAAAATCACCTGAGTTGTCACTTTTAGAGGTTATATGCATTTGCCAGAGAAAAGAAAAGGTTAAAATTCAAGAGGAAGCATTGGCAAGGTATTCAAGTTTAAAAACTAATCATAAAAAGGAACAAGTAAGAGAAACTCGAAGATGTTCTTATCGTGAAAGAAACTATTATACAAATGGAAAAAAATGTCCTGCATATAGGAAAAAATGTAATCTTTGTCAAAAAATAGGTCATTTTAAATTAATGTGGAAATCAAAAAGATTCTTTTTCAAATAAAATGCAGTAAAAGTGAGCGGAAAAAAGAAATAAGTAGATGATAAAATGGTATTTCTGGAAGTAACGTACAGACAAAGAAAAATTAAAAGCATAAGAGCAGTGCCGGTTAGTGGGTCTAAAAAAACTGTTGCCGGTATTGATAATCTGAAGAATATGGGATTATGGTCCAAAATGCTAGAGAACAATTTTGTAGAACAATCATCGAGTATGGGTGACTCAAAGTTGATAATTGTGGGGAAAATACAACTAACATTAGTTTTAAATAATATGCGAGTAGAAGAAACTGTTATTGTAAATGTTACGCAAGTATATTTGTCAAGTAAAGTTTGCAGAGAGTTTCGGTTAATTCTGGGGAATTTCCCCAATCAGATTCGAATAGCAACATTATTTAGTGAAAGTATTGAAGAAGAAGTTGGTTATCATAGAAACAAAGTAATACTGATTGCAATGCTTAGAATGAGTCAGTGAGAATAAGAAGGGAAAATAGTTGATCCATTAGTAAAAAATGTTCGTGAGGAGTCTTTAAGAGATAAAGAGTATATCCACCTAGTAAATGCAATTGAAAATAATTTAATTAGAGATGGAGTGAAACCTTACAAGAAAATTTTACCTGAATTGAGCACTGAGGGAGGCCTTGTTTTATGGGAAAATTGTTTGATAATTCCAAAAGCTAGACGGAAAGAAATTTTGGAAAAGCACCATTATTCACATCAAAGAAAAGAACGGACAGAAGGAAAAGCCAGACAAACGGTTTATTGGCCTAAAATGAATATTGAAATTCAAGAAATGGTACAGTCATGTAGGAAATGTATAGAAAGGTTACTATCTTTACCAAAGGAATCACTTTTGTGTGATCCGACTCCAATAAGACCATTCTAAATTGTATCTACTGACCTGTTTGAGTGTAAAGGTAAGCATTATATTGTTTATGGTGATAGACTATCGAGTTACCTATTTATAAAAGAATTTAGGGGAGTTCTTAATTCTAAGTATGTAAGTGTAGTGTTGAGGAAGGTATTTTCGGAGACTGGAATTCCTACAAATTTGAGAACGGATCAAGGTCCACAGTTTAATTTTTTTTAAATTAATGAGGTTTTTGAAGAGATTGAGCATAATATGGGGACTATCATCTCCTCATTATCCTGAAAGTAATGGCCACGCTGAAAGTATGGTCCAGTCAATCAAGGCACTATTACAAAAAGTAAATTGAAATTATGGATCAGAATATGTAGTTATTTCATGGATTACTTGAGTTTAGAAATACCTCGAAGATTGATGGAAAATCACCTAATGAAATATTATTTGGTCATCAAGTATGATCTAGTATACCACAAAATTGGATATGTTATGATACAATGGTCCGGACTCAATCACTGGATGAGGATAGACGTAGAGAAAAGGAAATAAATCATAACAATTGAACAGAAGAGACTTACCTGAGTTAGATGTGGGAACTAATGTAATTGTACAAAATTATAGAACTAGAAGATGTTCAGATGTAGGTTGAAGTTCTAGAAAAAGGAGTCAATAGAAGCTACCGCGTCCGATTAGAGTCTCGGAAAATATTGGGGGGGGAAATCAAAGAATTTTGAGAGGGAAATATGGAGTGCGTTAACCTTAGGAGATAAATGCAAAGAATTACGAAGATTGTTTAGAGTTTGAATTTGAACTAAGAAGGATGTTGGGGTTTTATTAATTTGCTAAACCAATTAGAACGTCGCTCTCTCTAGCACTAAGTACTGGGAGAGGAGAATGATTATTAATATGGAATTGACCATGAGATTGTATATTTATTATACTGATTAATAGAGTGTTATAATATAATATCGTTTTTTTTTTTAAATAATATAGTAATCAGTCGTCATTATTATTGCACTGTTCTAAGCATAACAATCTCCATCCCCATATCAACACATTGAATATTAGTCTTTGTCTTCCAGCTCCGGAATAATAATTTTGAATATGTAAACAACTTTATGTTCTTATGTCTTTATATTGAAGAAATTAGGATTCTTAAATCAAATAAAGTGTGTCTAAATAACAAACAAAAAATCGTCACAATGCATTTACTTAGGATCTGGATGAGATCCAAGTCTGTCCCAATTGTAGTGCACGACATGTATAGACCAAACGGATCTAGAAAATTACATAAATAGATATCATTCTATCTCAAAATAAGCAAGGTCATATAAACAAATGTGTTAATGGCGATTTATTCGACTATTTGCAGGGTTGTTAATACCGAAAATGACCATCAGCCATTTCCCTAACTTTCTATTTGTTTAATTTAAGTTCTGTTATTTTTTTTCTTCAAATGAAAAGTATTTTGTGTATATTGACCAACCCCGTATTTACACTTACGTATGTACTTTGTAAGTACTGACTATATAAATAAAGGCTGTACGTACCTAGAGTCAACACTTTCACTAGTAATGAAAATAACAATCAAACCCATGACTCAACATACAAACATACATGTTCAATGTTACCACACAGCGGTACATAAGTAATTAAAAATATATTTATATTTACATTTAATGAAATTTAGTCACGTTGCTGGATAAAATTACATAGTGAGTATTTTTTTATTATTATTTCATTTAGTTCATAAAATTGCATACCTTTGAATAGTTTGAAAGTCATTGTTGGGGACTAACTTTCATGTATTTGAAATACGTGGCTATACTTTTTATTTACAATTAATTTCATCAATACAAAAATGTATATTTATTCTGTACTAGGTAATACAACCAAAAAAGGTATATTTTCAGACTTTTACATCTAACCATCAGAAATAAAAATACTCTCTGGAAAAGAGGCAATAAACATAGCAATAAGTAGTTTCTCCATCCTTGGTTTTGATGTGTTTAAAATTGCATAGCTGTGCTTAGTTCATCATTTGCACGCGTCAGTGGTAATTGGTCATATTTAACTACAGGGCCCTGCAGTAACCGAATCATCTTTTATTCGGATGGGAAATAAGGGACTGTCAACAGATCTCACTACATCCAGAACAGCAGATGGTTGGCCACAGAGTGAGCTAATATCCCCCATGTGTTCAATTCTAAGTTTTCGGCCAAAATCATGTCCCTTAGGGTCATTGGGAGCTACGGCAGTGTCATGCTCCTCCCAATTTTCCTTTGATCAAAGGAGAGTATGGGTGCAGATAGGTACTCTGAACTCCTGTCTGACCAAATGAAACTTTGGAAGAAAACATAGGCCAGTGGCGTCGAGTTCGTGTTTCAACACCTGGCTCACTAAATCCCTCTATATGAATCCCATGGATTACTTTTTTAGGAGAGTTAGTGAGGAAGATTCAGCCGATTCAAACAACAGCATCAACTTCTTGATGGCCTCCACCATCAAGTACTGGAACAAAATCTTCTCCGCGGACGTAATCAAGGCCTGCCAATCCTTTAGGCATCGTATCGAGCGATGGCAAACACATTCAATGACTTTTTTTTTTTTTTTTTTTTTTTTTTTTTGTATCATGAGAACTTCCAAATAAAATTGTGAAACTTAACTGGATTTACTTGAACGACCAAGTATATTAGAAATTAAAACAAACAATTGATTTTCATAAATTGAACCAATATAAAATCTGGAGCAAAATTGCAATTAGTTTTATTTCATAAAATATTCTTGCAAACTATTTTTTGGCATTATTATTTTCGACAAACACAAACAAAAAAAACGCACGTTCCTTAATACTCCAACGAAACAGAAAAACGGACTGTATTTCCAAAAAAACTTTTAACTACCCCACTACTAATTTTACAGTGTTATTGCCACGCATTATAGAAATTAAGTTATGTTTTTGCACCCTGAATAAGGCAATTTTGTATAAGTCAAAGAATTAAACATGGGTATATATAGAGTTGTTAATCCTAAGCAATATTTAGCGAGCAATTTTTCGTTGTTGGCAATCTGAGAAATGTTTTACTTCAATTAATAAATTAAAGTATTTTATCTTTAATGTCATATTTATACAATTATTTAGAGGTGAAAAAATGCATAGCCCTATTTCTTCTCCATAACAAATTATATATAATATTTATAAACAAAGTTGCATAGGTTGATGAACTTAATTTAAGTAAATGTTATTTGGTATGTTATCATTACAAATGTTTTGGCAACTCTATCTCAATAGATTTTTTTTTAATATTACATGCATTTTAACAGGCGTGTTTTACCTATAACCCTCAGTAAGCTAATGTGGTTATAAATAATCTGATTTTTTTAAATTGGAATCCTTGTCTAATTCTAAAAAAAAAAAAATTTTTTGATTCTTATTACAAAGTGGGGACATAAAATTTGCAGAAGCATTTAAATACGATTTTCTCTACGTTATTTTTGGTTACCAAGTTTCATTACCCAACCAAAAGACAGTTGAAACAAAAATAAACAAGTTTTCTTTTTATAGTTTTATAGAGCTAACATGTCTGGGCAACAACGAAAATGCCAATGCGTGTACCTTACATTATAGGTATAATATATTTGTCTACTTGCCTGGCTCCATGTGGCCTACTCTGACCTCAATCCCTTAGACTTTGCAGTTTTAGTGACTTGAAGAAGAATGTATACCACATCTCTAATCCAAATTTGGATATTCTCCGAACTGCAATCATGGCAGTATCGAATGCAATACACACGGTCTTCATCGTCAAAACTCAAATCTGTTCCCCGGCGTATCGAGGATATTATTCTTAGTGAAAAAGGACATATTAAATAAAAAATAAACTACAATCTAATATTCGAACATATCACTGATTGTTTTTTTTTGACTAAATTCCATAAGATTAACGTTTCTTCTTATTTACTCATTTTGCAAAATTTAGATCCACACTCTTTAAAATCGAGATTTTTGAGACTTAGGCTAAAAATTAAAGGTTTTTATTTGTTAAAAGTAACGTACAGACAATTTTTTGCTGACGATTTGAAGAAAATGAAGGATTTTTCCCATATAAAACCTTTAAAATTATATTTGTAATTTTTTTAAACACAATTTTTAGTACTTTTTCGGTAAGGTAATACGTTTGAAACATTATAAGTTCATAAGTAAGAAATTTGCACTGTTTTATGAAATTTCTTACTTTGTATCTAAAAACCTCAAATGATGATATATTTTAATAAACAATATGTACCTCGATTTTGGTTATATATTAGTTTCGATAAAGAACACTTATCTGAAAAGACTTATGCTCGTAATACAAGGTATTACTGTAGATACAATATGCAGACATATATATATATATATATATTCAACAAAATGCGAGATTTCATCTCGCAAAAATAGAAAAAAAAAGAAGAAAATGAACAATCTTTATGGGAAAAAAGTATGGCTTCAATTATACATACTTATGATACATTTTTTAATCCACCATTTGATTAATTTTACAGTTTTTAGTTCAAAATACCATAAATAAAAATATGTAATCAATGGATTATATTATCTTTCTAAGATAAGTATTAATAAAAAAAATACCAAATATTTGCTCTAATTTGAACCCTAATAAAAAGTGTCAGACCATCCAATATTACCATTTCCTCTTGTGTCAAAATCTCATCTTCTCTGCCCAATGTTTTTTTCTGTTTTGTATATAATTTGTCTCCGTATCTTGCAAGGACTTAGATCAAAGTACAATAACAGTTTGAATCCTACAAAGAGTTTTGCATTTAACACTTTAAGATATTCTTAGTGTCTCTTTTTGTCTCTCAACTAAACTTGATTACTTTATACTCAGACATTCTCTGTTCAAGAATTAAATAATAATGATAACAGCTTTGGAAAATAAAACAAAAACACTGCTCAGCCTGTGGCTACAAAAAGTCGGCTATGTTCATATTTTTTTAACAAATATAACAATATGCCTTTTACCCTTTGTATTTAACGTCTAGAAATGATTTTCTGTCTCAGAACAAAAGTATTCCACTGATCCTCCATTTATCATAATATCATTCAGTGTTTCAGTCTGGACACTTGTGAGATATACTATTTTCAGACTGTTTTTAAAGAAAATTCCTCTTTCAGGCAGGATATAGTGTATGTTTTAAGCTAGCCTGTAGAGTAGGGAGTGTAAAAATTTAGTAGCCCGAGTGAAAAAGTACATAGGTCTTGAACGACGGGCTAGTGATTTGATCAGTCGAATGTAGTTCAACTTATTTAAGCTTATTTTTCATTTTATGAAGATCAAAATATATTATGATATGATCATTCATTCCAACATTTTTTTTCCACAGGTCAGTTGTAAGTTTATTTTAGAAGTATCACATTTGTAGACTTATGGAGACCATTGGTATACTCTATATTGTCATATATGAAACATGATATATGTATGATGTACTTATTTTTTTTCTTTAACCGTCTTTGAAACTTGACATGCTCTTATTCAAAAGTTGAATGAAACAGATGTTGTCATTGTTTTTTTATTTTTCTTACTATCCTTCTTCAATTATTTAAATATGTGATATATTCATAAATAGTTTCAATCTATGTACTATACAGGCTATCGCAATAGTGTTGGAGTTGGATAATACTTGAACTCGAAAAAAACTCCCTTTTATTCAAATCTTAATATTTCTGAAGTTTATTAAACTCTCTTGTTATATTATTTGAAAAGTTCGACTAAACTCAAAGTAATCTCATTTCAAGTTGATTCTAAAATTTTATCGAGTACTTTCATATAAATTTTGTTTTTCATATTTTAGGCGGGAAATTTTTTCCTTTGTCTACTTGACCCTTAGTTTTTCTTGCTTGTTAATTTAACAAAAAAAAAGTATATTGCTCCCCTTTTTAGCTTTCATAATATGCAGTTGAAGGTCAACGTTCTCCAGTTTAAGGCCTATGTGCTAAATATGCGCCCAATGGGTTCAATCTGACACATAATAACCAATGGAATCTTAAATGCAAGTTTTAAATTATTGCTTTGTTATAATTTTTTATATTTAGCTTCAATATCGCTTGGACAATCTTTGAAGGAACAATAATTTATGTATCCTTTCATTTATTTAAAAATAAAAACATAAAACATATGAACAGTTTCTGTTTACGGAAGAGCTTTAATAATAAGTGTTAAATATTATTATTTCTTAATAAGTATAATTTTTTTTTACAATGTCTGTACTATAGAAGACTCCCACAACGTTTTTCTGATTGTCAACTACACCTATGAAGTAGGAAATTGGGTAATAATTCATGATAGAGCTCCAAGCCATGCATCAAAGTTACTCAATCCTACGCAAAAAGCAAATTAGATTCAATGGGATTATTGATCAAAGGAACTTTGGCCTCTGTCATAGCCAAATCTAAATCCCTTATACTACTATTCGTTAAAAAAAAAGCATGTACTATTTAAAACCGAAATTTAGCAACTTGAAGACTTATGTAGAATAATTTATATGCAAAATGTCAGCTATGATCATAAAGTTAATATTTCAAAGTGATAAGAAAATAGAGGATATATGTTTTACATGATAAACAGTTAAACATTTAAATTTTTGTAAATATTCCATACATTTAGCATTCGTAATTATAATTTAAAATGCAAAGATACTTGTATAAATATAAGAAATTGATTAAAAATAAATCCTTATTTTAAAATATTCTTAACATCATGAGTTTAGGTGTTTAACAAATATATATATTAATATTTTTACAATAAAAATATTAAATTTAAAAATTTCTATAAATATTCGTTAGTTTATATAAATTTTGTGAATCAAAATAGTACTCATCAGTTTTGATAAAGTTGTGTGCATTTTATAAAATAATATTTACAATTTTTTTGTAACTATCATTGTCTTCTCAGTCCTTATATTGTACTATGAAGAATCAAAAAATTAAAAAGACAAACCAAAAACTAGTTTTAAGTAGAACGGTTAAATACATTTACTAATCTCGATTGAAAGTTGCTAAATATACGAAAAATCCATAGCAGTGCATTATTAAGATAAACAAAAAATTGCAAACAATACCAATTATTGTTTTAAGAGCATGCTAAAGGTTATTTGTGATAAAACATAGATTCAAAGAACTAAAGGCGGGTTAACACAACTATCGTGTGTGTACACATCTAAGTGTATACATATATATATATATGATATTTTTGTTAAAACAACTCATCTCCCGATGTCATTAATATATATATATTTTTACCTATTAAGGCTGGTACAGTATTTATTATATAATCACATTTTAAATGTTTTGATATAATAATTTTTTTATTAAAAATAATGACTTATAAAATATCAAAATACTTTCCATTTGGCGAAAACCCAGTGGTATGGTGGATGGAAAATTAAACTAAATTTACTAATGTTTCCATGCTAGCTTCACGACACCTCACAACTACAGGTACATCTGTATCAAGCGAAATAATTTGTTCAACAGCTGATTATACTCTGACTGCTAGTTGGTGTTGTTTATTATTGGAAAATGTAGACAAGCTCATCTTTTTGCGAATAAAAAAAATTAAATTCATGAAAAATATCATTATATAGCCTGTGTATATTTTTTATTAACCTCTATTCTTTAGAGAAGTAATGTATATTTAAGAATAATTTATTTGTACAGAAAAGAAATTAATGAAGAGTGAAATATCGAAAATTTTTGAAAAACTACTTAAATTCAATTAAAAAACATTTTATAAGGATATCATACCATGAAGGGTAACCCACACTTTGTACGGAGCTGTGTTTTTTTCACGGTACTGTCCGAACCTAATAACTACACTACACTTAAATACTTACACTTTTGCATTAGTGATATATCTGTTAACCAGCATTTAGAAACATTTTTATGAATCTTTGCCTGTATAATATCCCATTTGAGTAGGAGAGTGTTAACTTAGATTATATCATTTTCATTCCAACCCAACACTAATAATTTGTAATTCATCATTTTCTTATTATTAGATGCTAAATGATTCTCGCCTCCTTGCCTTTAGGAAATACACTCTTTATATAGAACACATAAATCCTGATTTTAAATCCACTCCCGTGGATGAGAGATTATGATGTATATAAAAAGAGGATTATATGTACTTTAATGTCAAGGACTCTTGAGATCCTTGATTTAAATAAAAAATGAATATTGTACCTACATTAGGGTGAGGATTATTCCAAACAAATTTTCAAATTTCGACAAGTAACGCTGAACCTTTTTTTTGCTACTGTGTCTGGACCAAAGGAACCTATTTGTGCAATTTTAGTCTATATAAGTACTATTGAGTCATCTGAGGCTAGAGACTATAAATATAGTTCTAATTGATAGCTAGATGTAAGTATTAGTTATATGTAGTAAATAATTGTGGCATGTTTAAACAAAATATTTGGATTATAGGATATATAACAAAATGAACAACAAATAAAATGGATAAAAATATATCAATTACTAACACATTTATAAGTTTCCGAACATACTTTATGTACTTGTAACTGAGGAGCAACAATATAAGAAGCCTCTTACGGCAACGTTAGTCTTTACTCTGATGAGATTGACTATTCACAAGACTAAGAAAGGAACTAGTATGTCGAGTGGCTCTGCTATACACATACTTTAGAGATATTCGTGAATTGTGATTATATAGACTATAGCGCACGTTTGTTAGCTAAACATATAAATGAGCTAACTTTCAAGATTTCTAAAATCGGTATTACTTCATACCTATAAGCTATATACATTTAGGACAAAAATTAGGTAAGCCTTAGGTTAGAAATAAGTTTTATTCGAATGAATTATAATAATTTTTGTAGCTGGAGTCAGTACAGATTTTCCGACTCCTGAATCTGACTCTCACCCAACCAAAAAAAAGCACTGGCTCCGACTCTGCACCCCTGATTTATAAGACAGTGTTTTGAAAAGTTTTCAAAACTAGTGTGAATATAGCAGCACTCGTAAATAAAAGCTAATCACATTTATCTACCATGTATTGACAGTTACCCACTAAAGTTTCAGCTATTTTGAACGTGATGTTGTTATATAAGAGTGGTTTATGTGAGTTATGTGAGAGTTTTTGTGAAAATGAACAAAATCAAGTATCAAGATGTTGGGGAGTTTTGGCGCTGATGAATTACCGTAGATAAAACCTAGATACACCTTTATATGCCCAAAACAAAAAATTCAGTCCAAGCAGAGGAGTACAAAGATTTTCGTTAAATGAAACAATGAACAATTACTTTGCAGAGAAAAACACCAAGTACTATTTGGACGTGTTGCGTATATGGGAACATCCCTAGGAGATGTTTATAGAGTTACAAGGAGACTATGTTGAAAAACAAAGAATAAAAATTTAGGAAAAATGTCCTGTATCTTTGTTATCTATATATATATATTGCCAAGAAATGGATAAGATTTTCAAAAAAGTTTATTATTGATAGACTTCTTTTGCAGTGACAAATATGCGCTGTTTTAGGATTTAGGATTGTTTTCTTAAATAAATGATGGGGAGTTTCACGTGTCTTGGAGAAGTTTGTTCGCTACACCTCTCATCCAAATTTGAATTCGCTCTGAGCTGCCGTCATGATAGCATGTACGTCATGGACACAACCATTTTTGCCAGCGTGTCAAGGCTGTTATTGGTTGTGAAAGAGGTCATAATGGATACAATATTTAGCTAAATATAGTATTTAAACATATTACGAATTGGTTGTTAATTGTATTTTTTATTTCATTAAAATTACGTTTTTTGTAATTGAGTCATGCTACCATACCCTTAGGTCCTCTACTCTGTAGATATCCAGTAAAAAAATTATTTGAATACATTCAAAAACTAGTTTATATATATTTTCTGTTACTTATTTAAATTTTCAATGCCTTAGTGCTTACGGGAATGACTAATATACCAATTTAAATTAAATTCAACAGATGAGTTCATTAAGATCATACACAATGGTAAAAAAGACAAACCTGGGAATCAGCCACACTCTAACGTATACCATATATAAATATATATGTATAAACATGTTGGTATCCCTGTATGTACGTATGTAATTATTTTACATAGAAGAGGTGTTTAATTTTTTGGTAAGTTAAATTCTTTTGTGTCATTCTGTCAAAAGACTTGACATCCTAATATTATCTCTTAAGTATGATATAATTATTTTTTTCTTTGGCTTGTATAAATGTACATTTCAAGTCAGACAGACACCCCTGGTACATACGAATTTCAATGGTATTAGTTATATGTACACATTATATATGTCCTAACTACTTTAGGTATGATGGAGGACATAAAGAGCAGAAACACAGCTGAGAACGACCGTTAATATATTTATACCATGAGTAACTTCTATAAATCATGCATTTGTGCATGTAGATATCAAAATACCTTTAAATCAATAATTCATGCTTATTTGATCACTAATGCATTTATGAGCAAATCAATCAGAATTGGGGAAATTCTATTCTGGTAGGTAGAATATTAATTTTTTTAATGGATTGTTATAATTAAATTTGAAGTTTACTATCTCTGATCCAGATTTCAGATTAACAAATATTTCTAACCAAAGTACCCTGTGTTTTTCTCCACATATATTTGCGCTGATACAGAAATTTATTTTTGTTATAACTCAAAATGGCTGTCAATATTGGACTACATGGTCGTGCACTTCAATTGAAACAAATTTGGTTCTCATTCAGATCCTGAACAAATGTAATGCGACGAAATTTTTGCTTTTATTTTATAGCATAGATGCTGATAATATATTAATTTTCAAAATTACCTCAATGGATCTCAATTCTACTATGTAGTAACCCTTTTGCTTAATAAAGAAAAATATTAATCTTGTATTAACGAGTCCAAAGTTGGTACTATATATTTTAAGGTAAACTGATGGTTTTAGCATTAGTGGATCTTATGAATGTACACAAATTTAAAAACGAAAGATTTGATTTATTTGGCATAGCTTTCAATGTTGCTCTGTGTTGCACCTTTCAAAGAATAGACGCTTACTAAAAAAGTACGTCAAAACTGCTTTAGGTTGTGTGAAACCGTTGATATTACAAAAAATATATTTTATTGCAACTCTTACATCCAAATATTTGTAGTAATATGAATTTATGAAGTAAAATGATCATAGATTGTTTTCAATTACGATTCTAAACAATTGCATCAATTTAGTATCCTTCAGTAACGGCGGATCATAATGTACCAACAATTACGCTGGTGTAATTTGAGTTCAAAGAATTTTCAAATTCGAAAACATGACTTGATCAGAATGGTGATTTTCCATCTTGACAACTGACTAAAAACAAAAGAAACATAAATGTGTTTTAATAATCACATAACCTCTTGTATGATCAAGGCAAAAACTAAGCTGTGGTATAATGATACAGAATCTGGATGAGTTCAAAGTTTTTTTTTCAATTATAATGTACGACCCTGTATATATTTCAATCCATTAACGCCTATCGTGATCAAATGAACAGGGCAATTCTCCATACACTTAAATGAATGTCAGATTAAATTAATCCTCTTAAATGAAAATATGAAGTACTATTATACTCTGTGATAAATTTCAGTAGTTTATATTAATATATTCCGTAGTAATATCGATTTTTCCCTGCTTAATTTTTTTTTTTTTCAAAAATAGAG
Source organism: Lepeophtheirus salmonis (assembly GCF_016086655.4). NCBI lineage: Eukaryota > Metazoa > Arthropoda > Copepoda > Siphonostomatoida > Caligidae > Lepeophtheirus > Lepeophtheirus salmonis. The sequence continues at coordinate 11,954,165 of NC_052144.2, forward strand.
GATATCTGCTTCGCCTCTCATTCAAATTTGGAGTCGCGCTGAGTTGCCATCATGACAGTGTGGTACACTATGAATATGAGCTTCATAGTCAATAGTTGCCAATATGTTCATGGGCGTGTCGAGGCTGTTATTGCTTTTGAAAGATAATATAATGACTAGACTTCAGGTTTAATTATTCACAAATCCAGACCAAATTCACTTGGATGCATTTGGAATACTTTTCTATTGTGGTATTTTAACGTCAAAAGTATTTATTTCAATAATTTAATAGTTTATTTTGAGAAATTAATAATTATAAAACAAATTAAAAACCAAACTACAATATTTCAATACTCGTTTATTTTTTACTTCCTTTTATAAAACTTTTTATTAAAAATTTGATAATGATATTTTTTGATATTGGTGATTTTGTAAATGTCTGAAAATGTTGCACTAATTAAAAATTCTTACACAATACCAGATTTAATGACAAAATAATAGCACAATTATTTGTGGAGTTAAGGCTGTTCAAATAATTTTCCAAATTAAATAATGTGAAAAATTCGTTTTTGATTATTAGAAACTAAAGCAATTAACTGATTTGTTATAATAACCCTAATAAAAACTCAGGGGCTAAATTTCACTTAGTTTACTTTAAAAAAAACATACTGTCAAACTATTGTTGACAAAATTTATTTTCGACGACAAACGAATGTTCCTCAATACTCCAACTCATGATTGTAGCTGACTATATTTCCTGAAAGACTTTAGAATATTCCCTCTAGAATGAAACGACGCCCATCTTGCTACTACTTCTACAGCTGATTACCACACACTATATAAAGGAAACCATGTTTTTATGAATATATATCTATACTTTCCATGATGTAGAAGGATTAAATATATTTTGATATGTACATATACCTAAGTATTATTGCTTGAAGGAGATTTCAATTCTATATTTTTTTTAAAGCATAACCACACGAGAAAATGACAAAATGTTAAACCTACACATGTACATACCAAAACGTGCTGTTTTAAATTTGGTTACAAAAAAAACAAAAAAACGACAATAACAACAACAGAGTCAAAAACCAGGACTTGTCATGTTAACTGCAAATATGTAACACACACAAGAGGAAAAAAGTCCATAACAACGCAACCACTTTTTAACGTTCTTTATACAGGACATATTATTTTCTTCTTTATGATCCTTAGTCCTATTTTATGTATATGTAGGATAGACCGGGATAGTTCCAATTATTTCAAGTTGGTTTGATTTAAATTCGTCAAATTTTGACACGACATATTACTTACATACGTTTGCCATTGTTTGAGGCAATATTGGTAATTTGTTTTTCTCTACAATTTGCATTTGAGTGTGACAAGTCAAATATTACAATGATTTACGGAATTTACATTTTATTAAGAAATGAACTAAAATGAAGTGTTTGTAGTATACACACACAACTTTACAACACCCTATCGTGTGATCTGATGTGACTAACAGTAAACAAGATATACTTAGTTAAAAAAAAGGGGATTGGAAATATAAAGTTACTTATTTCCCAACCTAATATTAAAGATCATTGATCAGTATTATATATGGGCAAATTTCATTAGCTAACAAAATGTTGGATATGAAGTTAAATTATATAAAATCGAAATAAAGAATAAACAATGCTAGGACAATTGCAACATTTGTTGTAACTGACGTTTTTATACTGAGCTTTACAATATCTCAAATTTATCCTTCTCACTAAGTGAGTTTTGAACTTTCATAAAATTATTTCAACTGAAAGTGAAATTATATCAATTATAGGAAAAACAATGATAAACTTTACAGCATTATTAAAAAAAAACTACTCTTCTCCGAAAAATAATTTTAAACTAAAAGATAAAAATATAAAAGTCGACAAATACAATCTAATTTTTTCCACAATGATCGGCTTTATTATATATAATTTTAATATAAATTTGATGTCTGTATGTTTTTGGATGTTGGAGAAACAGACACTGTTGTAACTTTGTGTTCTTTTTGTAAGCTGTGACTGAACGATAGGTATTTGTCAATGAATGTCTTTATGAGAAAAAACAAAAGAAAACACATTTTGAAATGTTTGGTCTTACTAAAACAACTCCTTCCTTTTCTTAATGGAATAAAGACGAGACGAAATAAGCAGAAATTAATCCTGTTGCAACTGTCCACAGTCTGTCCAATATATAAACAGGGTGGGAATTTTTAATCTTGAAAATTTAAGATTAATCTCTTATATATCATAATTTATTTCCAAAAATTAATTCAACAATTGACAAACCTTTTTACTTTTACATGTAGGAATACCATAGTGAAGTGAATCTCTCAAATAAACTACATTCAGCTTTAACGATAGCCTCCAACCTGGCCCTGAACCTGATACTGGCCTTAATGAGGAACACCTAGTCCATGATGGACGCTTTCTCGGGAATGGAGCCCAAGAAGTCAACAGTGGTATGTGTACGTTTATTTGACTTTCCCTCTAAAACATAGTAGTCCAAGGAGTTCAGACTCAGATAGAACAAAGGCCATTTCATTTTCCCAAAAAACTAAGGTTAAAAAAATGGTTTTTTTCCGGAAAAAAATAATTTTCCAATTTCTCGATTTGAACAAACAACAATTATTTTAAAGTTTAAGCGTACTAATAAATCTATTCCTATTAATTTAAGATATATAGAATCCTTATTTATGGAGGTATGTGCGTCCTTGGAGGCACGTAATAATGGCCGCAAGTGCGTTTGTATCTGGAAGACATCTTAAGGATTTTATATTTTTTCTTATACAACTTGATGGGCTGAATCTCATAGGCACACTTTCAGAAAGTTATGTCACAGGGCTGCTAATATAATGAAGTTCAAACTTGTTCTGGATTACAAATCCCCACCCTGTATATACGTATGATCCACCATACAAAGGAGACACTCATAGAAGAATTCACACAATGGAAAGCATTGTTGTCTGGATGATTTTCTAAGCGTTCATTTATCACTTACTCAATGTGAGTTACGTATTGTACATAAATACTATTGAGTAACCCTCCCTAATATATATATAAATATAACAAGCTGTGAAATGTGCTTTTTTTTCATAAAATGAAATTATCATTCAAGTTAGTTCAACCGTAGCTAAATACTCTTTCTTTTCACTCACTATTCAAGGTACCTACTTATCAGAATAAGAAAAATGAGCAGTTTTTATTTTATTTCATTTTCTCATATCATTCATAATATGTTTTATTTTTATTATTATTTTCAAATAGTCACTTCATCTGCAGCCACCATAAATGCTACTCATATGTGCTACTACCACTACTCATAACAACATAGTTATTTATTTTTTAACAAAGTCATCATTTATTTCCTGAGAATATATATAAATTATATACTTTTATGTTTATAATAGATAAAGAGATATTCATTTTTGTTATAAAGGACGGACCTTCGGGTGAAGAAGCAACAAACGCCCTCTAAATACATATCTCAAAAAAATTTTAATGCTCAACATGTCATTGTGCGAGGTAAAAATGTGGACTTTTTGATAACAAATAAATAGAGTAAATTTTGCAAGATTAAGAAGGAGGACATTGAGGCATTATCACAGACTATTTACATATATTTTTCTATTTTTACTTTTGCTGCCATCATATCCCTCAACTTAGGTCTAAAGGTACCGTAATACTTCTTGATGAATGTTAAGCCTTAAATTGCATAGTCGTCAGTCTGGAGAGGAGGGTGCACCGTTAATGTTTTAACCATTTCAACTATTTCTGTCCTTTCTCGAGCCAGTTGGTCTTTGTTGCTGATTAAAGCAGTTGCCGATGTCGTCGTACATAAAAGGATTTCTCCCATCCTTCACATATCTCCTTACAGTCAAATCATTGATATTGAGTGCTTTGGCATGCTGCCTAATAGACTTGGTCAGACTTCTAAGGATCTCAGTGTTCACGTTCTTCAAGATTCTAATTTTACGGATGTTTCCACTGTCAGGTAATCTCTCAAGGCTTTCACCTAAAGCCACCATATTTTTCATCACGTTAAAAAGACTCTGGGAGCACTTTACGAACTTACTTATTTCTTCCACACTCACTTGGGTTTATTCATATAACTAATTAATTCAGACAAAGTTTGACTTTATCAAGTTGAATATGAAGGTCATTGCAGGCATATGTGAGAAGTTAAGAGTCTTAGCAAACATTTATTCCAACATTACTGCTAAATATGAACAACAATTATCAAAAAGCGACGTCAAGAGCGACTATTTGTCAATTATTATAAACAGGAAACTGCGAATGAGGCTATACATGACTCATTCATGTACACCAGAATGACCTTCAACGATGTTCCAAAGCGCATAAACGAGTAGGACAATATCATAAAAATGTCCCTAAATTCCTAACAGACCAGAACAGGGCATTTACATTCCTAAACGGACTAAAGAGATCAATTGAGGTAAATCTAAAGAAGCCTGTGTCGAATCTCGCCATGGGTCACTCTTGAGTACGATGACAATGAATAGAGCTGTCAAGAACTTGAGATTTACCTCCCATGTCCAGGACCAGGCTCATCTCCTCTTGTCTGCAATGCAAGGCACCTTAAGTGCTGCACTAAGATCTAGTGGCAGTTGAAGATTTACAATATTTATCCTCAAATATGTTTTGTCAGACGAAAAAGTTTTCACCGTTGACATGCATAGCGAATGGTGGATCACCTAGAGCAAGGATAAGGTCGCCACTCCACTTTCATAACGCTCCCAGGTTCATCTGGAGTTAGATCAACTTCATAGTGCTTTCTGTTTCCACACAAATCTAAGACTAACCAAAGAGAACTACTTCTACCTTCTCAAGAACATTGTTGTCCTGTATGTATCTACCATGATATGAAGTTATAAAGTATACTGAAAATTTATGAAACTATGTAATAACCCATCTGGGAATCAATAACAAGACTTATTTCAAACCTCCCCCTCCCCGCTTTTTTTTTTGCTTTAAAGAAATATCATTGGCAAAATCCGCCTAAAGCATTTATTTTTCAAAACCGTATAAATGCAATAAGAAAACGTCATGTAATGTACTTATATACATAAAAATAATTCGTTGAAAAAACTCAACGTAGCATGGCGAGTAGAAAAAGATGGAGAGAATAAAAGAATTCAATGATGTGATTACGAGGGAGAAAAACTCAGTCTCACTCCAATATCACTAGCCCCCTATCAATATACAACATATATAAAGATATATGTACACATGGAGGTAGCTTCCCTATCATTCAAAAAAATCTCCCCATAAATTTTATCGTTCCTTCCTTATTGACAAAAAATCATTGAGAAATCTAACTAAAGTACGTTTATTACTCCATGGAAAAAAAAGGAAAAAACGTAATTAAAAAATATTAGTGTTGGATTCGAGTTATAACTATTCAGTTCGAGCATTAAGTCATTGAGTTTGAGTTAAGACATCGAGCGAAGAAAATCAAAGTTTAATAATTAAGAAAGCTTGACTATCTTAATAAGGCGTTTACTAATAATGACATAAGTCGACATTTTTTTTCTTTTTGGATTGATATGATGAGTTCTTCATATCTTTTACCTTGGGAAACATTAAAAACCTTCATACCGAAAATTTATATTTTTGTGGTTTAGAAAGAGCAAAATTTTACGTACTATTTACAGTATTGTATAAAACTTGTTCCTCCGGCATGTTAAAATAAAAGAAATTGAAAATGAACATACTAATCCTGATAATTTGAAGAGAGCAGCTTAAATATTATTATTACATATTTTATACAACTCTAACTATCCATATGCCTTAATAGCTTAATAAATAACCAATTTTAAATATATTTAAGGATATGCATAATTAATTTAAAGGTGCTTTTTTCTACATTAAAACTATATTTCTTCATTTTACGACAAATCAAAATTAAAAATGATAAATTTATTAGACTTTGTATTAAATTTTTCAACATTCATTAGTACTTAAAAGTAATTATCTCCAATTCAAAAAATGAAACATAAATAGTAAAAAAAAATTTTTAATCTGAGAAATGTATCTAATTTAATTTAGATTTTTCAATGCCAAAATAAACACTTTATCATGCTTGCAAAATATTTGTGGACAAAAACTCATCTGTAGGCCACAAAACCAGAAATTTAGGGTTATAAATGTCATTTGAAGCAAACAGAAGCACATATTCTTAATGAAAATTAAAAATTTCTTCACTACTGTGATAATTAAGGGGGTTTATCAATTTGGAGTATTTGAGAACATCAATCGGGCGGTCAATTTATTTATTTTCTGGGTCAACAATGTGTATGTTTATTTCATGTAAGGGACAATTGAATTCTTGAAAATAATACACATATATCTATACATTTTTTTCACAACAATACAACGCGAAAAATGTAATGAAAGGGATATAAAAAACAAAAATTCATATATCATGCAAAAAGTAAATAATAACTTGTCAAAAATACTGAACAGTAGAGTTTGTTTATTAAAGGACTATCCGCTTTAAAACATGTAATTGAAGCTTCACAACGGAAAAAACACCGGAAATATCATAAGCTTGATGAAAAAGTTTTGCATAATAAGACTTTGAAATAGCTGCGTAAATAATTTTCTCCTTTTTTCTTGATTAATTGATAACTAATCCAATAATCTCATTCGTTTAAAAGAAATATTTATTAACACATTATGAAATCATTTGAAAAAGTTATATCTTTATAATCACAAAAAGAATAGATAAAATTAATTTAGATACCGAATTTTATAGTTATTAACATATCAGCCGCATGATTAAGATCAATTATTCTTTGTTTATTATTACATATATTTACAACGGAAAATAAGATTAATCTATACAAGAATATATATCATGTGAGTTCAAGCTTAGTTGAGTTCAGCAAAAACAATTATGTGCAGTTCCAGTAATTGTAAGAAAATTGTCAACTGAAGAAAAATCATTATTTAGTTTAAGTGATTACAAAAGTCTTTCAACAACTCATCAAGGCCACGTTAATGATTTTTTCTATTTTTAATATTAGGTTGTAAGAATCTATTGATTTTAGACGCAATATCTTGTGTTAAAAGGAACAACTAGTTAATGTAAAAGAGGGATACTTTATGAGTTTAGACTAGGATTAGAGTATTCAGAAAGATAACTAGTTGGTACAGACTAGATTGAAAATAATGAGTCCTTAACATATCAAGTTGACAAATATGATTAGACCGGGACTACGAAGCAGTGAATTAGATCGATGTGAATCTATATAGATTACTCCAACTGGATTAATGGAAAGGTATTCATGGATTGCGTAATTATTCAGCCTACCCAAAGTATCTATTCAAATCCAAGATGTATGAGTCTTTCATTTTGATATAATTTTTCTCATATAGCAGAGAAATGACTCCACCCTGCTTTGAAACATTCAAATATCGACAGCTGATGTGTTATTTTCTTGGGAATCAGATCTACTACATTTATTTTATATTATCTGAGATGTGGATATTTTACAAAAACTAAATGTTATTTTTAGAATTCATTTCCCGTAGAAATTGACATAGATTGGATAAATATATTTTTTTATAATTTAAATTAAATTTTGACGATGACAGCATCAAAAGTGGAGAAATTCAGACTCAATTTGCCCCTAAGTCTCAATAAATTGCAACTTCAAACTCCAATCTACATTAACTCTAGCTTAAAAGTTCAAGGTTTACTCGGACAAGTAAACAACGACTTTTGAACAGCTTTAGTAGTACATATCAGCCAATGAAGTCATATGTACCATTGGACCACATACTTAATGTGCAGAGCTTTGTATGGAAAAATAGCCTAGGTAAGAAGTTCAATTAACTTCTTAGAAAAAATAAAACATGACTAAAATTATATACCAACAAAAATACACATGAGTAGTTTTTTTTACCAGTGATAAAAAAAAACGTTTGTGGATTATTTACGCTTCAACAACAATTCCAAATTGGGGTTGTATTAGTAATTAACAAAACGTTAAAAAATAGGAGGAGCACCTTAAATCATAGCCTCGATTTATTGCCCCTAAGAATAAGGGGAAACAAATGAATGCGTCCCTTGTTTGAAAAATAAATGGTGCAAGCCTCAAGTAGTTGTTTTTCCCCCTCCTTCCATTTTGACGTCTCCTCATTAATGAAAACAATTTAACTACAATACATGTGTAATAACATTGTAGCGAAAAAAGTTTGCAAATAAATTAATTTAAAGTGAACAATTGTTTTCTTTTTTCATTTTCAATTAATTGTTATAAATAAATGTTATTTGCTAAAATGTTGTCGTAGAGAAACAAATGATATATATTTATTATGGTAAAGAGATGAAAAAAGTTTTTTTTACATGTAATTGTGCACTATTATATATCAATATGTGGACTAGGATTCCAGTATAAACTCAAAATTGAAAAAAAAAAGACCTCGACTTAACTAAAGACGACAATTTTCCAAAAATTAATGAAATTCAAAAAATATCTACACTAGGGCAAATTAGTATACTTGAAACTCGGGTGTATTTTGGACATGTTTCTGAAAAGATATCAAAAATCAACATGGTAACACAGACTATTTGATTTATGTTTTGGAGGAGAGCAGCTTAGCTGTCATGACAATTTTTTAGTTAAGCTAGAAAGAGCTGTCATGAGAGGATGTGGAGAATGAAGTATACAAGGACAATAGCAAGAATTACTTCTATGTCGAACAATGTCCACCTATGTCGTATTGTTATAACTCTGTAATAAATCCTAAAGGTTACTCTGCGTTTTTTATGAGCACACACATTCATGTCAAGTCAGGTTTTTAATGTAATTGAATGTAGTAGAAAAATAAGTTCACTAGTCAGGAGTTAAATAATAATGACCAAGGACGAAGAAAAGAAAATTTATCATTCAGATTACCAATTCCAAAAAAAACAGGTGGCTAAAAAAATGCAACAGATTTTTATCAGTAAGTATATTTTACCACTACTTTGATGTTTCCCTCAAAATATATTTTGAAATTATGACTTCAGCTTACAAATAAACAAAAAGATTAAACAGATTCCCAACTTTTTATCTGTTTGAGTACTCTGTACTCGTTCAAATTATTCCTTTTTTATTTTACATAATTATTTATTTTAAGGTGATATATAGTTATCATAATTCTGGTGTATTTTTTGAGATCACCCATTTTTTTCAGTTCGCGAACTAAAGCTAAATTTAATTTTCCTAAGCTGCTATGATCATAAATTTAGTCCTGAGGTGTGAATTCTCTTTTCCACTACATTAATTTTTAATTCAATCTCATGCCTACACCCCAGCCCCCGTCACAACTGCATGAAGATGACCTAATGAAAAGTCATAACAGCTAAGCTACTCTCATCTGAGATATTTTTCAAATTGTCAGGATTACCGCATTAACTTTCTGTTTTTTTACTGTTTTTCGTAAGTGAAAAAATTCTACGGAGGTAATCAAAGTGAATCCATTTTTTAACTAAGATTTTATCAATAAAATGGAAAAATATTTCTCATTGACTTATGTCTTTAATCGTACGCAACTTAACTCAATGAACTAAAACTATAATTCTACTTTATATTCAATTATTGAACTTGAAAGTTACAACTTGAATACAACACTAATGATATGTGCATAAAGTATATATTTTTAATTTTATAATTGCAATAAATTAACAAAATTTGTCGATAAATAAACAGTCACAAATACATTTATAAAATATAACAAATAATTTTCGACACATAACCACCAATTCTTGTAAAAAATAAAACATACAAAATATAAACAGGTAAAAACAAATAGATACATTATTAAAGTCTTTTTCTTGAAAAAAATGTTTGCAAATATTAATTAGTTTTTAAAAACTGTCTATCCTAAATCCTTGAAACATGGAAACCATTTTAATTATAAGATATTCTAAAGTATTAATAATAAAAATTATTTTCACAAAAAATTATTTTGCTTAAATTAAACTTAGATAAATAGAATAGCAAACCAATTTGAATATGATTCTAAGAAAGTTCAATCAATTAACAAAATATAAAATCAACATCAAATAATGTAATTATTACGAACTAAAATTTTACAGAATCTCAAAAACATGTAATAGCATTACAAAATTACAGTAAACATATTTTTATCATAAAATAACATATCAAAACTAATTTATTTTATATATTTTCAAAAACTTCACAATTTATAAATAACAACTTTATTTTTTGAAGATGAAAACCTCTATGGAGTACCACACAGTCATGATTGAAGCTCAGAGCAAATAAAAACTGTAGCCAGACATTCTTTCCAAAAATCAAACAAAGTGATGAGATCAAAACCCTGAAGTTTATTGACGTCATTTTATTTTTCCTGGCTTTTTTTAATTGACTTTAGATTTATATATCATGGAAACAAAGTTTTTAGTGTATATAATTGCACTTTGAGAAAACGCGTTGTCTTTACGTTATTATAAAATTATATTACAGAGATACGATAGAAAAAAATTATTTTTGTTTTAGCTCTTGTTATTAATTAACCCTTGTAATTAAAAAAATGTAAAAAGTAACAATCTTTGCTGAAATTTGTTTTTTGACATTTTAAAATGCTCAACAGACATAAACATTCAAAAAGGGATTTGAACAACTTTGAATAAATAAGAAATAATATTACTGATTTATGGGGGAAAAAGCAAAAATGACTAATTAGGTCATTTTTTTGAGTTATCACAACAATCTTGAGTTTTATTCAGGACGTGATGGATACATTTGTATATTTTACACAAAATTATGAACTTATAGGGACATTAAGTCATTTTCCAAAGAACTTGTTATTTAATATCTACACATAATAAGGTGAATAAGGTTTTATACAATTTACGTAACATTTTGTTTTTAAACCAATTAGGGTAATGTTTAATAATATTTATTGTCAAAATTGAAAAACAAAGCTAAAACTACATATAAGTATACAATAGCTTTTGGGCTTTTAGGCTAAAACTCACATTTTTATTGTTTTTTAACCAATAAAATTTAAAACATCCATTAAAGTTTTTGATCGCAGAGGTCTGGCCTTTAAGGTTTTTTTTTTAAATTATGTTTGTTACTATAATTTTGATTAAAAGCCTATTTTTAAAATGAAATAATTATAGAAATGAAAATTTTATGTAATAACAACTTATAAAAAAATTCCATAATTGAAAAAATAAAATATTTATTAAGTTATCTCGAATACAGTTTCTGCAAAATTTCTCTTACCATCCCAAAATGCAGTAAAATGAAGCATCATTTATTGAAACTAACATTATTTTTTTGTCTCAATTCCTTTACCGAGTGTTTTGTTAAAAGTTGACTTCTTTGAATTTTAAAATTCAACAAGATATAATTTATTAGCTAACAATAGAATTTCAACAAAGTTAATACCATAAATAAACGTGTGTCTGAGCTCATTTAATCATTAATGTAGTCGCCCTTAGCGGCAGTGATGGCTTCCCGGCAGCGGGGAAAGACCTGGCACCCGATTTTGATGTAGTCCTCTATCATGGTGTCCCAGTTCTGAGGGTTTAGATGTTTTGATGACAGACACTGCAACATTTTCCCTCGACATGCACCCAATAGGTGGAGTTGAGGGGGGTTAGTATGAGGGTGTAGAGGGGCCGAAATTTCAACAAAGGGTTCAAAAGAACTCAAAAGACTCATTTGAAACTCATTCAAAAGAGTCTTGAAACGGGAGAGAAAGGTTTGTTTCATTGGTGATGTCATAAGTTACATTTCCACCCTCACAAGGCTCTGTCCTCCCACTTTTTGACAGCTCTCTGGACAATTTGGTCTGAAACCCCGATATCTCTTGCATGGGGCCTCATGGTATTGAGAAAACCTGTGTTCTTTAACTCCTCTAGATCCAGTTTGCCCTTTTTGACAGAGTATTTCTTCCTTTCCAACGTTTCTGACTTTTTGACGGCGTAGACGGTGGTCCTGGAGACCCCCAACGGTATAGAGTGTGCGAATCGAAGTTCGTCGATAAAGTAAAAGTGTCATTTTTCGACTTGTATGCTCAAGTTTGTTTTGTTTTATAACTAATTATTTATGCTTAGTATATAGAAATATTTATTTAAATAATTATTGAATTTGTAAGTATTCAGGTTTCCATGGACCACCCGGTATATTATAGCTTAAATTAAAGAATAAGTCTTATATTTCAACTTCAAACGAATTACTAAAAAAGGATAAAAGTTCAATTTCGATTGATTTTTTAAGTATAACTTTTAATTTTCTTTTATAATATTTCATAAATAAGCAATATAAAAATATGTGATGTTTTTCGAAATTAAATATTATTAAACCCATTATTTGACTAATTGTTATAATTAATTAAATTTTAGAGGCAGGTAGATGAATCCTGATTTAATTATGTTAAATATTCAATTAGTATTTATTGATTAGAATAGAAGTATTTTACTAAACCCATTTATATTTAATTTACACACTTTTTCTGCATCTAAAATTTATTTCAACTCTCCACAAAAAAGAGTTTCCCAAACATAATCTTTTGAACAGTGATTAACAGTTCATATCATTTTTATAACCTAATATATATAGATAACTCTATTTAGGAATATGTACATCTTATCCAAGAAGAGGGAAAGGCAACTTCCCGCCGTTACGCATCATATATCAAAAGATCCACCATTGTTGTTAAATTGTAGTAGCTATATATTGTACTATATAATGGGACACGCGTTCTCTGTAGACTCTTCTACTTTTTTCCTAACCATATGAGAAGGATCATAAGGTAACAGCATATAAGATATGTCTGTATGCAAAAATAAGAGATAAGGAAAGAAAAGGGTTCAACCCCCCCTTTCTGCTCTTTACTCTTTCCCAAAATCCTTTTATTTAAAATTGATTTATTTACCGTTACAAGATCCCAAATTGATAAAATAAAATCCACACACATCGACAACATTTATATTTATCTAACTAAGGAAACATAAAGGGTTTTAATCCCCGTATTTCTATGAATTAAATAGGTTTTTTTTTGTTGTTGTCGTTATGGATGAATAGTAAATACACTTACAGAATGTATTTTTTGATATACAAACATACGAATAAAATGGGAGTGGGGTACGGATTGATGGCTCATTTAATCTCCAATCATGCAGGAAGATCCATGTTTACATACTATGTATGAATATAAGTAAACGTACAAAGGACTTTGCTTATATTATATAAATTTGATATGTCAACATTAAAGTAACCTTGCACACGTAAAAATAAAGCCAAAAATTCCAAATTTTTTGTACTTCATAAAAATAAAAAAAACACTCTTCTTTATTGATATTTTTCATATATTTGTGAACTTTATACATATGTTCTGAGATAATAATAGCTGTTACTTAAATACACGGACAATTTTGTTGCACGATTACATGAGTTTGAGGCATACAGAAAATGTGAGGCACTGCAAGGGAAAGAACTGACACTTTTTCAGAGAAACAATTATGATTTATCATATTATATTGTCAGGATCGATTTTTACTGTGAGCAGCACCTAAGACAAAGAGAAAATGCTAAAAATCCATTGAATACTCATAATTTTTTAATACACAAATTGACACTTTTTGAGAACAAAAAGATATAATTTTTGGTATTATAAGCTATTTTACTATGCCCAGTGCCTGAATCAAAGACAGAATTCGTAACCTATTCTGCTAAAAAACCTACAATAGCTCAGAGTTTTTTAATACACAAATTAACACTTTTTGAAATAAAAAATTATGATCTCTAATATTCTATAGTTAGAAAGAACAGATTTTACTAAGAGCGGCGCCTGAAGAAAATAAAAATGTTGGGCCCTCTCTCCTAAAAATCATAGATTAATTTATTTCATTAGCTTTTTTTTAAGGAGGTGAAATTATTTTAATACGAAATTTGACATTTTTAAGTATAAAAATAAATTTTTGATGACGTCGTTTTTACTTAAAATAGACAACATTGATTACATTTTCCATACATATTGCATTTTCTTTGCTCAAAATGTTAATTTTTTAAGATAAACGGAGCCGACAAGGGCAAAAATTAACCTTAATGGCATTACATAAAACTAACAACTAATATAAGTTACAACCTTTATTTAATATTTGGTATTTTAGTTGACTCTGATTTGATCTTTCATCCGTAAAATCATTTATCATATTTTTAGTTAGGATTATGAATTTTTGCGACCCTGAAACAAAATTTGCAACGCTTTTAAAATAATTGATTATTTGAAATGGAAGATTATAATTAGTTGAAGGGCAAAAAAAATTAATGGAAAATATTTTTTAGGAAAAATTACTTTTCTGTTAATAGACAACATATAGCTACAACGTGCACTAAATTTGAGATGGAAATTTCAAATTAATTTTATCTGCTCAATTTTTTTAGCAAATTCAATGATTTTTATAAAGCATAGACTCACTTATATTTTGGAGTCATATAGGAAGTGTGGGTACACAAAACTTGCACTAAATTACAAAATACTAAATTTCTTTTATATTATTTATTCTGTATTTTTTTTTCACAAACAATCAAAATTTTAAAAAAAATGACAGCTCTTGACAATTAAAGATGTGGCCATCCCGTACCGTGATATCATTATGGCAGCTTTTAACGAATCCAAATTTGGATAGAAGGTGTGGCAGTCATTTTTCTCCAAGACCCTTAAAACTAGAAAGTCCAGAGGTTGAGGTCATATGTGGCGGAGGGCCACATTGAGGCAGGCTAGGAGTCTGCCATATTGTTGTTTCAGAAGTATAGGTCTTTCTTGTCTGTATGAGGCTTAAATAAACTTCTTGGTGTTCTAAGTGGTCTGGATGGAGATGCAACAGTATCTGCAGCTTTCTAGGTACTGCCAGGGGAGATCGTAAACGCATTGGCTTGTTTGTTGTTGCTGCGATATTTACGATACACTTAGAGACATGGGATGAAAACAAAACTTGTTTAGTTTTGTTTCAACAGTCGTTTGGTTGCGTTATGAAACCTTATAACTAAAAGTCATAGAATATTAATTAGTCCCTATCTGAATTTTTCGATCCAACTCTGTATATTTCGAAAAAACGACACCATCGGACGAAACAAATTTTTGTAGACGTTCTTGAAAAATTGACCTACAACTTTTTTTTTTTTTTTTTTTTTTTTTTACAATGTCCTACCTCAAAACGTCTTTCAAGGTGCCATTACGTTGACGATTGAAGACTTACTGGTCCTTTCCCCGGAAGTACCAGCAGTACTAAAAGTACAAAAGTTATCAACAATACTAAAAATACTCAAGAAGGCTCAATTTTTTTTCAGAATTGCAAAAAATATATTCCATACGAAAGCTGAGAAAATCAGCCATCGATCAATGTACTCTGATAGTCTTTTTCGGTTTTGAACCTCGTTGTACCGCATACACTATTTATAACGTGTTTTTTTATTGATTTTTGGTCGTTGTAGATGTGATAAGGTATTTTATTTTTGTTTATAATTTTGAATAATTATAACAAGTTCAGAACAATTTTAACGAAAATCACACTATCTCTACTGAAGCTGTCAAGTTCAAATAAAATATACTCCACACTTTTGCCGTACCCTGTACATATAAAAAATAAAACTGTCAAACTAAAAAATAACATACGAAATAATAATAATATTTATTTTTTGAGGAAAGTGTTTTGACTTAAATATGTCTTTGCATTTGTTGAGTCAAAGGCGCATTGAAGCATCAGTCACACACACAAAAAATCATATTTCCTTTTCTCATACATTTACGATTTGTCATTCGTTACAACACTGTCTGTCATCAGAAAAGAGATCATATTGACAACAGGGAAGGACGGATTTTATCTCATCCGTTATGTCGTTCCTCAGCACATTATTTAGTATCTCTTTATCACTCTGAATAAATTAACTACATGTATTATAATTATATACAAAAGTTGAAATGATTAAAAAAGAGCAAGGCTTTTGTGTTGCAGCAGACTATTGTTGTTCGTCTTTTTATATGGCAGTATTAATAGACTTCTACTATGCTGTGTTTTGAAACGTGACCTGCAAATTGAATTCACTTCAAATTAACTTTTGTCAAAATATATGTAGAAAAAATCAAGTTAGTTACGGCAATTAAAACTAGACGAATATAGCCTTGAACGAATCCATTGGTTTCTTTATGTATTTGAACTAATTTGTTTTGTTTCGTCTTTTAACCACGGTATAAATAAAATTCATAAGTAACCATTATTACATATTTTTAGTAATAGGGTAATTTTCAAATATACTCAATGTCTCAAGCCGAGAAAAAAGTTTTCCAGAGGTAATCACTGTTTAAAAAAATATGGATCACCTGATCTTTGTTCCTGCCAATTATAGCTAGAACTGTAAAAAATATTACTTGTCAATATGAAAAAAAGAAAACCCCGAAAAACTTGGTAACTCTGACAGCTTGAATAATGTTATAGAGGAGGCGAGTTCAGCTCTTACAATGTTGTATTAGATTCATGAAAAGCATTTATGAGAAGTTAATGACGGAAATCAGCATAAATCCATTTTAGCATCTGTTAAGATATAGACAGGAGTAATGCCGATTCTCAATTTTACTCTTATTCCAAATAGGACTTACACTAATAGCTCCCAAACCAATCATCAGTCTTCTTTTCGTCATTCATGATCACAGACGCACACTTTATACTTAGCTGATTTCTCTTCAAGAAATAAATAATATTTATAACCGCTTTCTGATATCTCGTTTCTCAAAGCTACAGTTGGTTCTTTATGTTCTGGGTTTTATTCGTTTTCAAAACAATACCAATAAACTTCATCCGCAGAGATAGTTACAGTTTTTAAATTTTCTGAAAAAATAATTTGAAAATTCCATTAAATGTTTATAAATATATTTTAAATATTATATTTCCTTGTAAAAACCAAAAAATCCTAAACTTTGTGGGGCTACAACCCTTGTAGCCCACCCTGTGGACACCCCTGTTTAACTTCGTAAAATAACCCTTGGTTTCGAAATGTACCAATTTATTTTTTTCTTTAACCCTGATATAAATAAACTTCATCAGCAGTCATAGTGACACATTTTTCAAACCCCTCAAGATATTTTTTTTTTATTTGACACATACATACTACATAGAATTAAGATTATTTCCTAAATGAATCACTACCCTTCGGATACATCATACTAATCTGATGTGTGTTGGAAATATTATTAATGATATTGGAAAAGGATTACTACTTTGATTTTCCAAATCAAGAGAGAGAAAGAGGGTGAAATATGGGGGTAAAAAAAAATATGTACGTGATCGCTTTGACAATTTAGATGGTTCGGGCAGATGAACCTTTGATCCATTGAGTCACTTACTAAGAATTCATTTGTTCGTAGGATGCTTTCATTAGGATGAGAGTTCCAATATTTGGAATATATATTTATATGTTAGTTTTTTTTTTTTTTTTTTGAGGAAGTTTGAATGAGAAAACTTTTAAATGATCTTATCGAGATTAGAGTAAGAGTACCATTAGCGTATTGTCTAAGTGGTTATATGTTCTATCATCTGAATACAATTACAATGAGATGACTCATTTGATATTTGTGCTTTCATATGTATCTACAAATATATATTCTGATGTAACTCCTTGATAGGCAAAATGGATGTACGGTATGGATAGAAAAATTAATTAGATATTGAGGCTGACTTAATATGATTTAATTATATTTATAACTTCCTTTGAAGTTATATGAATTATGAACAATGTTGAGATCTCAAAGATGACAAGGATCAACAGAAGAAGGACTGTGCTGTCGAGGAAGACCCTTGTGCATACCAAGTGTACAGGATTGGCTTCAGGGAGAACTGCTACGACTTGGTGTCTATAGATATTTGACTTCCTAACTCCCCAATATGAATCCGATGGAATATTTTGTCTGGATATACCTTGAGTGAAAGATCAATCGACGACCTCACACTACTAAGAAGTCTCTGATTGACAGTATCGTCGTGCAATGCATCAGTTTAGATTTTGTTTATATCCCCTGAATTAATCGCGCATTTTATAAACATAGCAAAATATTAATTATTTCCATTATTATAACAAAGAAAACCAATGCTAAAACTTTGTTTATAAGATATTGCACTCACATATGGTATATCAAATATAGCCTGTGATACAGATCGACATTTGAGTTCTCATAATGTGACAGCCCAGCATGAAAAGAAGAATTTATCACTCCGACTTACTAATGGGCAATATATTAGTCCAATATAGAGAATTGAAAATACGCCGGGTAAAAAAATCTTGTGAGATTATTTTCCTATGGCATAGTTTAAATATGAACATTGTAAAGCCTTCAATCAATGAAATATTTTAGAAAATATCCGTGTATGTAGGAATACTATAGTAGACCTTAAATTTTAAAAGAAGTTTTTGATGTGATACCATCAATGAAAGACAAAGATTTGTAGAATAAAAAATATTATAACTCCCTTCTTCTTACCTACATTGAGAAAAACAGCCTGGGAACGTTAGCAAACAGATTGGCAGCTCTTTACAATGAAAGAATTGCCCATAGAGTCCCACACTGTCAGTAAGATAGCTCGAAGCGAATGGGAGGTGCTTCAGATATTATTTTTCAAGACACTTCAAACTTATTATTAAAAAGAGTTAAGGTAAAGCCTGGAGAAGGGCTAAACGGAGGCAGGTCAGAAGTCAGCCATATTGTTGCTGCTACCATATTGGTACTTCTTGGATATATGGGGATGCACTGGACTTCTTGATGTTGTAGGCAGCCAGAATTGAGATGTCAATTGTCTATGCAGCCTTCTCAGCATAGACACTGGCACATGGGTTGCCTCTTTTGTCGTTGCTTCGACATTTCTACATTTGGAGAGATATAAATTAAAACAAAACTAGTTTATTCTTGGTTCAGTTGTCGTGTAGTTGCGTCATGAAAAATAATAGGGATGAAACCTTTATTAAAGGCTACTACAAGTTTTGGGTCTCCACTCTCAACATATATGGTGTACAAAAACTAAAGTTATCATTTATGATGCTTCAAACCTTGTTTTCTTATAATATCCAATAAGTATTTTTACAAATACGTTCAAAAAGTTATTTGCAGGATTCTCTTATTAATCCATATACCTATTGTTTGCTCAAGCGAACGTGAATCACTTTTAATCGATCCCTCAATTTCGAGTGGAATGATGATGAGCATTAAATTCAATCCTCTTTGTTCAATGAAGAAAAAATAACGCCGCGTCATACACTCCATGTTTATACATACATAAGAGTCCCACTCAGCTACTCCTGCTCCTCTGAATGTTGTACTACCCTCCATACGCATACTACACCATTCATTAATCAATTTCAACAATAGCCATGAGTCTGCAGATGAATTTCAATCATAATAGTACGTACGTAGTATTAATAATAAGAATAGTTGATTCAAAAAGCGTTTGAGCTACATATATATAATACCTGAAGTTCACTCCTCATTTAAAACTGACTGACGAGTTCATTTTTCATTCCTATTAATATTGAATTTACCCACCTATGGCTTTGTAAGATGTGATGTATGACTCTACAGTATCCCTCTGTTGATTACTTGCAGATGCTTTGTTGATTAATGGGTATATTGAAATGTTTGATAAGATCTTAGACATCAATGTTCATTGTACATAATGTATCCAAATATAAAAGCATTTATTGTACTAATTTTATCGAAGAAACATCTTAATTCGACCTCTTAAGGTCCAAAAGTATTGTTGAACCTAATCCGTTACGTCATTCTTTCCAACTAATGAATAATATATCCGTGGTGGAGACCTAAAACTTGCTGTAGCAGTTAATTACAATTTTATCCTTTGTATTTTTAATTACAAAATTTCAGTAAGCAACTAAGCGAAAGCTAAAGCAAATATCAAAAAGTTTGGTTTTCATCCCACGACTTTAAGTGTAGAAATGTCGGAGCAAAAAAAGCCAATGCATTTGCAATCTCTTTTGACTCTGTGACTTTCCTTCAGAGGCTGTAGAGACCGTTAACATCTCCATCCGGACTTCCTACAACAACAATAAGTTCTTCATTACGGGCCCATATAGCCAAAAATACTTTTACAGCAGATATATGGTTGACCACTGGCCTGCCTCTATGTGGCCTTCCTTCAGCCCTGATCTCCACACTCTTAACTTTGCAGTTTGGAATGTCTTGGAGAATAACTTTTGCCACATTTTTTATCAAAATTGGAATTCACTTCAAGCTGTCAATCTGTTTCCCACATCTTCATACTTTTATTGATCGTACAGGAGGACATATTGAATGAAAATATAGATACATTATAGCATTGCATTTTAACACAAATTGGTTTTGAGTTTTGAGTATTCTTACTCCAAATAAATAGGTTGTCATAATTTATTCATGCTCCTGCAAGTGTTGGGTCCCCAAGCTGGATGAGGACGTAAGGATGTTCACTGTAGACTGACATCTAATTTTTTCTACTTCAAGTATGAAATGTTCTTTTTTTTTCAAAGAACTATTAATTGTTTCACAGTCATAAAATAAAAAATTTAAATTTCCCAATTGACATCCTATTTTTTATTACTCAAATGTTCAATGTGGATATCCTAAAAGATAGGACTCATCCATATTTTCTCGGATCTGGGTCAGTTCAGATCTTTATATGTAAAAATTGTAGAACCCTAAGTTTGCATCTAACTAAAATAGAATCAGGATGAAGATTACATTTTTAGTGATTACTGATGCCAAAACAATGAATAACCCCTTGTTATTACTATTAGAAAAGATTTGTTATTATTACATTATTGTTTTAATAATATTGGAATACTGTTTACATAGCAGTCACTCCAAGCACTAATGAAGATAAATAGAAAACCTACGTTCCATAATAATATATATATATATTTTTTTTAATAGGATGAAGTATTAAACAATGTTATAAGCTTTTTAAGATGGGTAAAACTTCGAGCACCGAAGCCGGTTTAGGTATAGGTAGGGTATTTTTGTAAAATAAAAGTTTAGTTATACCGTATCCAGTTAATTTAGGGCCTGGTTCAAGTGCTCTCCCCGTGGTGAAGCCTCTCTCTTAAGTCCCAAGAAGCAACATTTTCCTCATTATCTAAGCAATTACGCCATTCTTTACAACCAGTGAGATATCATATATTCTTATTCGGAAGGAATTTGAGTTCACTAATAAGAAGCAAGAAGGGACAAAACAACAGATCACAAAAAAAAAAAAAAAAAAAACATGTGAGAGCTAAAAACCAAATGTCGAAACAAAGACCATATGATTAATATTTGCCAAAAAATAATTTTTGATACAACAACTTTCGTGTCCATGACATGTTTAAATTCAATTAATTATTATTCAATAACGAACTACACAACTTCCATGAATTTCCCTTTTTCATTGAGTTTACAAATGAACAAACCATTGCATACATCATAAGGAAAAAGGATGAAATAAATGGCAATGACTTGCAAGGTGGAAAACTTTCACGTTCACAGGAATCGAGCTAACGGTTCTGTTTTGCCACATGACTCTTGCGGAGAAAACCCATTTGATCTAAATGTATCATTTAATTGATTAAAGCTAGTTAAGCAGTGGTTTAGCCACTGGGGGAAACAAGAAAAAAGTATTTACATTTAAGCATATTCATCCAACATAGTATAAAATTGATATTAATGGCTTCATTGATCAGTGAAGTATCTATTTTTTGAATTAGTCAAATATGTTGATAAAAAGATCCAATCAGGGATCGACGAATAAATTGGTTAGTTGATTAGATAGTTATCAATAATTACCATTTTTTTCGATTAGATATGAGGTTTTTTTCTCTGAAAATTTTAAACTTTGTACATCGGTAAGTATACGTAACGGTTCTAAAACAATTGCACATAATCATTTTTAAGTGCTATTTACTTCTTAGCCTTCAATTAAAAGTATTTTTTACTATGAATAATCGATCATGTCAAATCATAATTAATTGATAATGAAGAAGTGATTAGCAATTCTTCCATTATAATTAATATAGTGTTTGTTCATTATTTCACTCATTTTAAGTACTAAACGGTAAAGATTTGAACTACATTTGAACCACATACAAATGTGTTGTATGTAATTTATGATTATTAATTAATATAACTAATATGACAAATACTTTAAGGCCCGAGAAAAATTCATTAATATACCTATATGACATAAGGGGTATATGAACAATACTATTTATCATAATATTACTTTAAATTGATTAAAAAATATATAATCGTAAACAACAATAAATTAAGTATCTTTTTGGGCCAACCGTTCGATCAGTCCATTGGCAAAATTTCTGTTTGAAAAACTGTCCTTAGGCGAAATGTAATTATACAAAAATATTTTCTGCCAAAAAAAAAAACCTCTCACGATACGTAACTGCTTACTTGTTTAAGATTTTTTTTAAATCAACTTATTAATATGTCTTTTATTAACAAAATAATCTGTGACTGAAGGCAATAACCAGATTTCCCCAAAAGTATCTTATTTCAAAAGAGTTTAAAGAAAATGAAGACAAAATGGTTTAATAATCAACATAAGTTAGTGGTAACCATAATTTAAATCTTTGCTAATTTTGTATTCTACATTTTAAGTTCTGAAACTGATCAAAGTACGTTCAACGATCCATCAACGTGGAAACATTAAGTTGTTAAATCAAAAAGGAAATAGGATTAAAATAATAAATCCATTCATATCCTACAAATTTATCCAAAAATATCTGAATTACTTTTATAATGATAACTGCGTAAAAGAAAACAAAAATCATCATGTATTAAATTGTTTTAAAATGTATTTTAATTTTTTATTGAATGGTACAGTTAAAAATTTCATTTATATAAATAGAATAAGATATAATTAAGTAGCCTGAAAACAAAATGTAATTACTTGACCATCTTTGAGCGTCAAAAAGTGTGACCTGATTAGCGGGATGTTTTTGTACGTACGTGATATATTTTTGTTAGTGAGTGGATTCCAGAGAATGAATAACATACGCAAGAAGAACAATAAGAAGTTCGGAAACACCTATCAATGTATATTCTTTTTATGACAACTCCATCTATGTTTTGTAGACTTTAGGTAGATTGTTGATGTATGTACCTTCACAAGAAATGAATCCGTGTAATCTCTAGACAAACATTAATGTATATACAGTAAGTCTGTCACTCTAAATAATGTCCGTCTACCTATCGTATAATCTCTGTCTTTAGTTAATACAACTACATTATTGTACTGATCATTATCAGTTAATACCGGGTGTTGCACGGGAATTCGGACAATTCTTTGAATTCTTGTATCTCGAAATTGTACCAACCAATTTCAAAGTTGGTAATTGTGTCAGAGACTACTGAGATTATGTTTGTTTTCAGACATCACCCTCGTGGTAAAAATGAGCTCAAAAAGGTGTTTGGATCTAGATTTTTCACTTCTCAGAGTTGAAAAACCAGATAAGCTCTATGAGTCCAAGAACACATTCTACCTCGTCAATCAGCTGTGTATCAGTTTTGAGAATGAAAAGGAGCCTCTCAGATGTAAAAACCTGGATTGGGATACAGGAACAAGTTTGACATGAGAGCAAAGAAGGAGATCCTCCAAAACAATCCGTGGAATTTAATGTTAGTACATGTAAGAGCAAGTTTAAGTCTACGGTGTCAAAAGGGAGGAAGACAAGTCATTCATGTTGAAGAAGATGGATATGCTCAAGCCTTGTATGGAAATGGAAAATCGTCATTTATGCAAAAAAAACTTCTGAACAGTTTGAAGTTGGTTAAAACTTCCAATCAAAACCTGCTTTACTAAATGTTCTTACCGGACGAGGAGTCAAGGTGCGTCACCATCTGCCACCCGATCAGCACTACCGAAATGGCAGCTCTCATTTAGCACTGGGGTAGGGGGATGAACAGGGAGACTATTTGCAACAAGGTTAACCACATTCACAATAAATTTTTCTGAAGAAAAGTGTCAAGAAAATTGAAAAATATAATTGTATACCTTTAGAAATAAATGTTGTTGAAACTAAAATGTGTCCCAATTTCATGCAACACCCGGTAGCACTGATCATAATCAGATAATAAAAGTAGTTAAATTTATGTTCATTTTCACCCTCGAAGGATCAAACAAAAACGAAAACGTAATAATTCCCAGGAAATTAAAGAATGATGTAATGTAGATCGATCATGATGAGGGATATGTCACAAGACTCTTGAAAGGGAGACTTCAACAAGTACCCTGGTAAGGTTTCCAAATACACAAAACTATGCAATATATGTAGAAACTATTAACGTTCATATTCTAATTTTTGTAATTAATTACTAGCGGGAGTACCTGACATTGCTCAGATTTATTAAGTTCGACAAACATACATACAAACTTTGTTTTATCTTAAAACTGATCAATTGGTCTTTGTTTCACCACTTTGTGTTTACCTAAACTAATATAACTTAAAACGTGTGATATATTTTTTGTAGTTGGCAATCTGAACAATTTTTTTTTTACTGATCTAAAGCTGTCAGTTATATTCTTTTATTTTTGAGGTGGTGAGATCTAAGTATGAAGTAATCCCTAGTGCATCATAAAAGACGGAGAGTAGCATAAATAATTTATGAGGGAGTTATCAGATAAAGTTTTTGTTAAATTCAGAGTAGAAATGAGGATCGACAAACGTATAACTCCTGTCTATGTCTTTGATATATACGGAGTGAGATTTGAATTTACTTGAGTTATTTTATAGCTCCTTGCAACTAAACTAATGAAACGGGATGATAAATAAGCTTTTCTTTCCTCAAACATTATTCAAATTGTAATATTTTTTTTCACAATGTGGAAGGTCATATTTTGCACAACTCTTTCTTCAGTTTTGTTTCTCCCAATTTTAAATATTTAATTGTCTTCACGATCAAGGAGCACTATTGCAGAAATGCCGTCCCTCCATGTTACAAAGATATATTTCATTTAAACTCTCGAAGATTTCGACAATTTCCACATCTTCATGTATGAGTCAACTAGCTAATAAAAAAACTACTGTATTTAAGAAAAACTTTATTACATTTTTATTATCTGTATTTTTATTTCTTTGTATTCAATATATTAATTTATCATATTTATATATGTGCATGTTGAGTCTAGATATTGAGAAAGAAGGAAATTTGAAGAAGAAAAAAAACTTAATCCCTGGAAGGGCACAAGTCAACCCCCTAAAAAAACATTAATAATGAATTATGAAGAAGAACGTCATAAATAAATACATAATTGAAGATTAAAAACATTAAAATCTTCTTAAGTTTGAATAAAATTTTATCTTTTCACGTCGTACTAGAGGGTTGCTACATATTAAGACTGAACTCTGGACCAAAACTTGGTTTTAATCAATTTTTTCCCCGTTCGAGACAATTATAAAATTTTTGGAAAAATATATTTATAGAAATTGACTTATTTCTAAACCCTAATGGTATTATTATGATTATATCAAATATAATTTTATAAAAAAAAATCACTTTCACCTTACTGACAAAACAATGTACATTTTATTTTGGTTGTAAGCTATCAATGTGTCTGTTTCTTTTCCTTCCAATAAGGGTTATGAATGTTGATTGGTTAAATTAGCTCACGTATAGCTTTGAACAATTATTGCATAATAATTTCATGGTTTGTAAGAATTGGCTAATGAACAACTGATTTTATACCTTTTTTGTATATTTCTTTTTGAAAGAAAGGTTGTTATCCGTATTAATAACGCAAAGTTTGTTCTTGTGACTGTCTAAATGCATAAATATATGAAAAGGAGGGATAGGATGCACTGTCTATAGTGCTTTCTGATGTATATCATAAACATATTTAGATGAAATAAATAACAATGCATTTGTATTAATGAAATATTGCAGGCGTATGCATATAGTGACAAACGTGTATAGAGGGTAAGCTGTATATAGTGCTCCCACATGTAAATCATCAAATATTTTATGAAGCTTGCTCATTAAAATTATGATTAATTGAATACAAATTTCAAATACTTGTACAGTATCGAAACTGATGTTGTAATAAAGTATTTGCTAAAGAGTTTCCCAATAAAATATAGGAATTAAGTTTTCTAAATTATTTATATAAGACATATTAGTTACCTCATTTAGATATAAATAAATAAATAATGGGTCATCTATTACTAGCACATTTGAACTATCCAGTAAGTTCTTTAATAGCGATATAAAAATGTATTATTAAAAATTAAGTATGAATATGCTGTATAACTTGTTCTGTACTAGTGATGTCAGGGATGGGAGGTCTGCCCCAGTTCATGAAATAATAAATGAAAACAACTGTTTACCGTTTTCAATATACATTAAAGAGCTGGTTTGTGATTCGTGGATTTGTACTGACTAATGTTTGGGGAGAAGAGGGAAGGGGCAACATCAGCCCTAATTAGAATGCAAATAAGAAAAAACAATATAAAAGATTGTCCAAAAATACACTTCGTAAATATAAACGCTATCAAGAAATCTATTTTTCAAGCCCTAAGATGTTACAAATACTGTCTTTCCAAAAAAAAATTAATTGCTAAAATGTTTTGGCCAAAATTTAACTACCCCAAAAATTATGTTTCCTTGTACTTATACATTGGACTTTTGTCAAAAAAAGGGTAAGAAAGAGCCAAATCTTCGGCCAAATTGAGAAACTGGGTTGGCACCCGATAAGAAATGCTAAACTTTAGACCATGATTGGTTTAGAACCGTTAAAGTAAATAACAACATAGAACCTGGAACCACAATTGAAAGATTCGTACCATCACTAACCCCTACGTCATATATATTTTTTTCATCTTATTTTAACGAATTTATTTGAGTTCGTAAAATAATATAAATTAAATTATTTAAAAAATAAACATATGTTTCCAAAAAAGAACCATTAATGACAAAGGTTCTAATAGGGAGCCTGTAGGCCAAATCCCAAAATTTCCAAAAAATTTGCTGGCCTTAAGAAAATTTATAATTTTCTTTGCTTTTTCTAAATTTCTCAGTTTCCTCTGTTCAGAGATAAGATATCTTGAAATCCTCTTCTGTGAATTTTCACTAATGTCTTTCTGGATTGAAAATAATAAAATGTCTACCACTAGATAATATGAGCCCTGTATTTTCCTTCGACGAACGACCGGGTATTAAATTAAGGATAATAAGCTTTCTCGAACTCGTTTTTAACTGAGCTACGTCGCTTTATTATTATATTATGAGTTCAATGAGTGAAATATATAGTAATGAAAATGATGTGTTTTTGGGGCAAATTAAAAAAAAATTAACCAAATATTAAAAAAATGGTAACCCTAATAATTTGAAGAATGTATTGGAGGAGAACAGCTAATCTGTCAAGATGTTCCATTAGCTTAGCTACAATCAGCTGTGAAAAGGGGGAGAAGGAAATCAACATGGACATTAGAGGAATTACTTTTATGTCGATCCTCAACTCTATTCTGCATCCAATTACGACTTTAAATTATAACGCTGCAATTGTAACAATTCTCAATTATATGTCGGTTCATTTTTTAATGGCATATTCAAAATAATAACAAAAAAGAAAAAGAGCTGAAAATACTTACTTCAGTGAACCGATCCTAATCGATGAATTTTTCGAATAGTGTTGTTTGGTATACCAGTAGTGCTACCAAAGTACTCCCATATTTTAAACGGTACTATACTAAATAAGTATTTGAACCGGTATTTGCAATACCACTACGTCACAGAAAAAATTTGACCCACCGATGAAGTAAACCTTAAATATCTAAGCAAATTACTGTAAACAAGATTGGTCTTAATAAAAAAAAAGAATGTTCTAATTAAACATTATGAATAAAATCCACTAGTTTCTGATTCGTTTTAAGTACTACTCCAATATAAAACTATTCAAAATTGCAAATTGTCTGTAATGTCATATTGGTATTAAATATTTTGTAAAAAAAATTATCAAAAATGTTCCAAAATATCATTACAAAGTATGGAAACAGTACAAAATATTGTTGTTGGGACAGTACTGGATTTTAATTCAAAATTAAAGATAATTTGCTGATAAATAATGAGGTCAAGTGAAAGGAGTAAATAATCAGAAAAACGAGGCTTTCTATCTTTATTATAGGCGAAAATAGTCTAATTTGGTAGTTCAGAAACTGTAGTAAATGAGGTAATGTATAGAAACATTAGCAGAATCCACATAACGACCATATTTCATCTATTCAATGTGGTCGTAATGTTTTTGATCTTGATACTTTCTCAGATGGTACAAACCGTAAGTAGTTTGAGAACCACGGGTCCAACCGAAAAATAATATAATGAAAAATAAAAGAACATTAGTTGAGGAGTTGAAATTATACCTTATTTTATGTTTTTTCCTTATAAATGTTTATCTGTTTTTTTATATCTCTTAGTGGAATTCCCTACTGGTAATAAATGATAATTACAGTTTATTTCAATAATAAAGAGTTAATGAAATTAATCCTAGACGCGCATCATCATCATATGGAAGAGGGTGAATCCCATTTCTACCCGGTTCGTTCATTTTTGAGTCTCTTTTAAACCATTTTAATCAATAAAATATGTAGCAAAAATGTCTCTTAACATCTCCCCTCAAAAGACGACAAAGAATATCATTCTTCCTATCTCTATGAATGAATGAACATTACGTGATACTCGTTCTATAAAAAAAATAGAATTGCTAAAAGAAATTTTTCATATCTCTCTATGTAATACTAGTTATTCTATACACTATACCGGGTGCTACATTAGACATTGAACACTTTGAACATTGTGAATAAAATGATCCATATTCAAGAATACTTTTGTTACAGAAAATTTATTTTAACCCAATAGGGAGCAAATAATTTTTGGGGAAAAAATATATTTTTTTTAGCATACGTAAATTTGTTTCTTTTATCATATAAATAACTGGGAGGAAATTAAAATTGACCAAATCCATTCACTCTTTATTGAAAAGTATGATTTTCGTACTAACTTAGGAATAGAGGATAAAAGATTTCCCTCCAAATAGCACATATAAGTACCAATCAGTAGCTCAGGCTTAAAAAGTTAAATGGTATGACATATTATTATAATTTTTTCTTGTTCATATCATACCTAGAGGGGTATTAAATAGACAAATTAATGTAGTAAGATGCACCTGAGCTCTAGCACCATTCGTTGCAATGTAAAAAATCATGCAAGACACGAGACCTATAAGTATAATATGTTTGTTTTATTTTTACTAGCAGAGGGTGCCTGCATTGCAGGCCTAACTGGATGGAAAAAGAAACAAAGACTGAATGTAAAATAAAAGAGAGAGTAGGAGAAGCCCCTAAACCCTTGTGCCAGCGATGCTGTCATCCTTATAACCTATCCAACTCAATGTTGTACTTTGCAAAATAATTGTTTACGAGCCTCTTGTTGTTTTTTGGTTCAATTACTCCGAGTTGAATTGATTTAGATTCGTCAAATTTTAACACAATCAGCCTTTATATGTCTTCTATTGTTTGAATGTTACACTTATATTTAATGATACTTGATTTTTTCCATTTTCAAATAAAAAATTACATTAACTCAGTCAAAGGACTGTTAAATAACATCCGTGTGTCCAAATTTGCTACGACTTCGGTGAGAAACTGTCAATAAAAGATAGATAGAGGTGACTAATTTATATTTATGAGTACTGCCATCTTGACGCTGAGATCGGAAACTTTTCAGACCTTTCTCGTATGAGGGTAGTCACATCTTCTTATTCCAAAGTCTCCTAGATCCTAACTTTTGTGCTGATGTTCGCCTGAGTGGCGTCTGACATGTAATAAGGGACTTTGGTTTGAGTGAATATTTATTTTCCATTGCTACAGAGATTATAAAGGCCTGATAACACCTTATGACCATATATCTAAAAGTATTTGGACGCATCAATATTTTTAGATATCTCAGATTTGACAAAAGTAAAAATCCCTCAGAGCGAACAGATCAAAATTTTCTAGATATTGACTTCCCTTTCACGTTAACACACTCATTACTAGTGTTATGTCTTTCCTTATTTAGAACCACGGACCACAGTTCAGTCCAGTCTGGTTTACTTTAGTATAGTCCCGTATGTCATTACTTAAAAAAATGTAAAATTGAACCCTCGTGACGTCATAGAGTATTATTTTCCTTTTTTAATTGTTCATTTAGTTAATAATAAATATAAGTAAGAATTTAATATATTCGTTTTATGTTGCACTAGCAGAGGTTACCCATGTTGCAGGGCTGAATAGAGCGAAATAGAAACAAAAAATGAAGTTATAAGAAAGTAAACCATAAGATAGATGTCAAAAGATACATAAGAGGAAGAAAAGATGGAAGAGACAGAGAGAAGGAAAGAAATATAAAGAGAGATAAGGGAAAATTGTTTTTATTTTGATCAAAGACAGTTTTTAATTACCTCAGAGGCACAAAAAAATATCAAAGGAAAATGTTTGGTTATTTTATGCGTCTATTTGCTAAATATTAGACTGACCTGTTCCACCGTTTTGGATTCTATGAGTGATAAAAACAGAAAAAAAACTTATAAACTATATTAAAAGAAGGAATATTTTTTCCAACATATGTGTAATGCCCTTTTTAAACATACTGCCATTATATCATTTTGTAGCTTGGCTCGAAAATCCACAGCTATTTACAAAAAAATCATTTTTTTGGGAAAAATTTCAAAAATTAAATTTTTTGGGGAAAATTTCAAAAATTAAATTTCAAATCTTCAAATTTTCGGAAAAAAAGCATGAATTCACTGTTGCTTACAAAAAATAAAATTTTTTAAAACTTATAAATCATTTATTAAATGTTCGGAAAAAAACTTCAAAAATTTATAGCTGTTTGATAAAAATATTTTTAAGAAAAAACATTCGAAAAGTATATTTCAAATATTATATTTTTTTAAAATAAATAGTAAATATTTATTCCCAAAAATTTAATGGAAAGAATTTGAAAAATTAAGTTAAACTTCAAATACTAAATTTAACAAAAAAAAAAATCAAATATGAAATTTCCAGTAAAAAGGAAACATTCCTTAATGATGCAGTCCAACCGATTCCTTTCTTGGGGCGCCCTTGTTAATGTTATAAACGGCACCTCTAGAGATGCAGGAGCGACTGTCAATGTCAACAGAGATCGGTCTACTTCTAAAATACGAAGTTCTGCCATTTTATAAGTGTTCGACAAATTAATGACGCACCCGGTAGTCTACTCATAGTAGTGGTATTATTTAAATCTACAACATGATGTACTCTACATACTCGTACAACCATACAAAAAAAAATGGAGAAGCGTCTCTCTTCTTAATGTAATTTGAACCATATAAAAAGCTTCGTACTGTACATACGATATATATATATAGAAAAACATATATATAAGGGGAAGCAAAAAAAAAAAAAAAATTGGGGAGACTTCTCTGAATATGTACAATCTACATACATAAATGCTGGTTTTGCAATGTAATAAACAAACGCACAAATAAGGGGTTGGAAATAATATATCACGTAAAAAAATACTTTATCAGTGAAACACAAATAATAAGAATAATATCCTCTGAATGGAAACATCTTTTAGATAATAAATGAAGTTCTTTTCTCGAACCAATCATAAGAATATTATAGATACATATTGATGTTGTTGTTGTTTATGTAACTAACTGGGATGTTCATAAACAAATGGAATTGTTTTTATGGATAAAAGTCGATAGCATTTCTCCTCTTTTCTTTTATGGGATAAAAATATATTGTATTTAGGTACATAGCTATATCATTTAACGAACTTATCTGCCTTTTTCATTAGCTCTCTGTTAGTGAGAGTCTCTTTTTTTAATTGTATGGACCATAGCAGGGTTGTATCTTTAACTTGTTTCAAATTTCAATTATGGGAACAAGGAAAAGTTGTCATATAGTATGAAAAATACCTTTGCAATTTTTGTTTTTTGTTTAATTGTTAACATTACGTTAAAAGTTTGAAAACAAAAAAAAGTTCTTTGTTTTACCAATAAGGATTAAAATACAGCATTAATCATCTTTTGGTTTTTTTAAATTATCATAGACCTTAATTTATCCTACAAAATAATATTTGTAAAGTTTTTTTCTAAAGCTACCTTCAGGAGCAAAAAAAGAAAATTGATGCGCGCTATACACTGATCATCAAATTTTTCAAAATTTTGTTATTGTTTTTTTTGTTCAATAGAAAAGTTTTAGAAAAAAAAAATTAACAATTTTTATAGATTCACAAATTGTCTATCACAATTTCTTTATTAAAAATAACTTAACATTTCCCCTTAATATCTGTTTTGACTAAGTATGAATTTCTGCCTTTTTTCATAACTTGATTGAGATGTGCGACCTGAAGATGAACACGCAGGACTTTAAGTTTTTCAAAGGTCATTGTCATACCATATAACAACTTTTACTTACCACCAGAAATCGAAATTCGAAAAAATTGAATATCAAACTGGTCTAAGGTACATACATAGTTAGTGAATTTGTGTAAAGTGTAACTCCAAGTTGAGACAAAGTCTTTATGGGTACTGCAAATCCTAATTGATCATTAAGTCTTTCCTCACATCAACATATTCTTGAATATTTTTTCGGCTCCTAATACTTTATTTGAGTTTATATCTAGTTTATTGTTAGGGTTTTAACTCTGAAGCATTTTTAGTGTGCGACTATTTTTATATAGCCAACCTGAACAGATTTATTTTTATTTTTAAAGCTCTTATCATTATTTATCATTATTGAGAGGTGAAAATTTATGGGAGGAACTATGATGAAATCATTAGTAATAGAACAGAGCCAATAAATAAAACTACAAATAAATGATTGAGGGGCAAGGTAACCCTACAATCTTGTGATTAGCACTCTAAATGTTCCAGAGAATATCCCAAAACTCCCATTTTGTGTGAATATAACTGACTTTTCGAATCTAAAGTGTTTGAGAGACTATCAGGCTTACAAATTAACATTTCAATCTGTCAAAGACAGACTGTATTATACAAGGCCTTCTAATAAAAACAGCACATTACAGTCAAACTCAGACTGCTATATTCTGAACTTAGCAATTGAAATTGGTATCGATATACTTGAATTGAAAGATATTTCAAAAATATATGTGATGTCATCCATTAACAATACCCCTTTTTTCAGGTGAAGTCAATGCTCCAGTGTTTTTCTTCTCTGTAGTTAGAATCGAAGGGTGAAACATTTTTTACAACAGAAATTCAAAAAGTGATGTACGATTAATAAATTGATTTTCTTTCAACTTATGAGAAATGGGTAGAAGCTACTTTGTATTCTATTTTGTTGTTTTTTGTAGTTCTGTTTCTTGAGGCACTTTTCATAACTTTTTAAAACTCCACGTTTGATCTTTTTTCCTTTAAAAAAACACATCTGAATAAACAAATCAACTCTTCATATTTTTTTTATCTAATATGAATTTTCATAATCTTGAAAGAGGGTTTTTTTATGGTCTGTTTATAACCCTTTATCAAGATAGGTAAATATAAATGGGACCATAGTAATTAAATGAATTTAATTGGATAATTTTATGTTGATGTATATTCATAAATGATTTGTCTCAAGAGATTTGTATATTTATTTGTTAGTAGATGGACTGATGAAAGGCTTTGTACTACATTCAACAATAAGAACAATTAGAAAAATAAAACTTTCTCGCATATAATGTACCAATTTAAAAAGACCCATAGGAAATACATAAGTATATAAGGTATAATTTTTATGGAATGTGGAACTAATTTGAAAAGCCATGTCAGGTTATAAATTTGTACAAATAACTCTTGGGTAAATAATCTTTTTTATTTAAGAAATATTAAGAATGGTGTTTTTTTGGTTGTTTTTTTTGGCTCAACATTTATGTAATTACCCTTTTCATGAGTCTGATTTACATGTCATAATTTCTAAATAGTTACAAATTTTAAAAATAATTATCATTTAAAACAATTAAGAAGTGGGGCTTAACGCAATTAGAATTACATGTCTCTAACTTTTCTTAAAACGGAGAAATAAAGCACAAAAGTATGGAATAGATATCCAATTAACTCATTCCTCAAAACATTTGAGCATTTTTTTTCTTTACTATAAACTATATATTTATATCTTAAATGGATTTATAACGAGTTCAACAAATTTTTATTCAGAACAATGATAAGCAGAAATACTGCATATGTCAGAGTGGACCCTTCAAAACTGGCAGTTGTGTGAATATATAAGCGTTATTCTTATCAAATCAAGAAAAAAAAATACTCAAACCAAGTTTGTAAAATGCTAAAAAAAATATTTATATTTTTCATTGAATATGCTCTACGTTGCAAGCAATAACAGCCTCTACAAGCCAGCGAAGAGATTGACAGCTCATAATGATGAAGGCAATGTGTATGCTATATATAACTGTTATGATGGCAGCTCGGAGCAAATCCAAATTTGGATGAGAGATAGGCAGACATTCTTCTCCGAGACGGCCGATAATGTAAGTACAGGGGGTTGATGTCAGTGATGGAGGCAGGACACATGGAGGCAAGTCAAAAGGCAGCCATATTTTTCTTGCAGAAGTTTTGGTTCCTGATGGTAAACGGGGCTTGAGTGCGAGGAGAAGGCGAGAGCGAACCATATGGTATCACATCATGACGACTTTTTTTAACATTACCGGCTTTTTATATGATTTTTGTCGAAGAAAATATTTTATTACTATAGAGAGGTGTATTTTGAACATTTGAAATTACATTAATGCATAAAAAACATTGGTGAATTATATATATAAATATTTATATTGTTAAGTCGGTTAAAAAGAACTAAAATTACATCAGTTTTATAAGTCCGATACTAATAAAATTTGTGTGTCTTAGTTGTGAGTCTTTTATTGTAACTGCAACAGCTCAAAAAAGATGTAGTTACTAACTTCACCTGTACAGTATAACCACTTTCAAAAAAAATAATATACTTTAAATTTAAATTAGGAAGCATTAGCATTGTTTATTTTTTTCTTCGTTTTTATTTTATTCAATCCTAGCTAGGAGTGAAGAAAATTAGGAATCAGTACTAGTACCAATTGAACTCCATTAATTTATTATTGTTCTTTTCTAAATTACGTTAAAAATAGGCGTGTAATCATCAAGCAGAGACAATCATTTAAATAATTTAAAAAGAAAAACTGTTTTTCCTTATCTGATATAAAAACTGTCCTTTTCCCCTATATTTTGCCCATTCATATGTATGAGGTAAAATAACAAGCAGGTGTTGTTATTTACCCTTATATATATATATCTATATATGTAGGCATGGGTGTACTTAAGTATGGTTATATTCCAAGTATAAGTCATGTATCAATCATTCCTTAATCGCCTCAAACAATGTTTAAGCTATTCAATTATACTATTCTTTTTTTCTGCCAAATCATATAATTTGCGGTTTTGTATATTTTTTATACTATATAATTTTATTGAGTTATATATACACATTAGCCTATTAATTTGATTAAATGATTTGCCGAAAAAATTACCAATCTTTTAAATATCTATTTTTGCAGCCATTTTCAAGTCCTCTCGAATTAAATCTTTTTTATCTACACGTAAATGATTTATTTATTGAGTCGTTCTTAATGTGAGTAGTTACTGTCTCTAAGCCATATATTGCTTGAAAGATGTTTTTATTTTTGTTTTCCTTCAAGACCACACATGTATGCTTTATGGATAACTTTGATTGTATAATAATATATTTAGAAAACCATATAAAATTATTTTCTTCACCCACTTTTGTGCATACTAGCAGGAGTACAGGGTATGGCTCGGATTTAATTGTTAAACTATAATTCAAAGTATTTTTAATGCCTTTGTTACACATATTAAAATAGAAAAATTTCATTTTTTGTTATATTTATGAATAATTAGAGAGAAGTTTTAATTAAAGCATGTATTACAAAAACTATTATTACTTTAAAGAAAATTCTTGTAATATTATTTTACAAATTTATTCAAAATTGCTAATACAAATACTAAGGAACTCCTTTTTAAAGAATATCTTTAGTAATTCCGTCTTGTGTTAAGATATAACAACCCTTTGCTCTTTCAGCTCTACATATAACAATTTTTAGTTTAGAATTTTAGAGACCGAGTGGAGACTCAATACTTGCATTAGCATAAAAAAACGATTTTGTATCTTTTATTTTATAATTACAAGGTTTCATTATGCTACCAAACGAGAGCTGAAAAAAAATAAAAAAGTTTGCTTTTCCATCACATTTTTCTTTGTGTACAAATGTCAGACCAATTAAAGCAAGGGGTTTGCAATCTCTTCCGCATCGGTTTCAGTACTGATAAGGCTGCAAAGACCACCAACGTCTCTGTGGAGACTAAATGCAACATCAAACAAGTCAGTTACAGCCACCTTCAGCCAAGAAGAACCCAAACTTTTGCAGCAACAATATGGTTGACTTATAGCCCACCTCCATGAAGTCTCCTCCAGTCCTGACCTCAATTACTTGGAATTTGACATTAGGTATATCTTGAAGAAAATATATATCCTCACCGCTCATCCTAATTTTAATTCGCTTCGATCTGGCTTCGTGACAGCGAAGTACACCATGGCCACGGCCTTCATCGTCAAGATCTGTTAATCTGTTCCTAGGCATGTCAAGGTTACTATTGCATGTGGAGGAGGACATATTAAATAAAAAGTATAGCTAAATTTAGTTTGTAAATATACCACAAATTGTTTGGTAGTTTTTTCTTGATTGCATAAATATCACGTTTTTTGTAATTTATGTATGTTACTGCAAGTTTTGTGTCCCCACTCTGTCTATAAAATACTAAACTAAAAATTGTTATAATTGGCACATTGCTATATCTTACACTAAGTAGGTAGTTCTAAGATATAAAGTACACACTCAAAAATGATGCCTTGGCAAGACAGGCAAACTTTGCTTTATTAATTAAGTTGTATGAGTTGCACAAGATAAAATTTTGTACAAGTTGTATCCTGTATACGTAGATTATACAAATTCCAAGTTTCACGTATCATTACAATTTATCATAATTATAAGCAGGTAATTGAATTACCTGCTATTAATTGATATTGATACTACATTTTAATCCATTAAAATGAAGTGTTGTTTTTTTAAAGTATGATAGAACAGTAGACACGTGAATTATATTCCGATGTAAAAATGAATCACTACTTCTAATCAAAAAAAATTTAATTTTCTCTGTCCCTATTTTTTAATTTTAAAAATACATTATACTTTTTAAAAAAACGGCATGATAGCTAAGCTGCTATTCTCCCGAACATTTTCAAATGGTAGGGGTGACCACGTTATTTTTCTATTTCTTCTAATTTTACAAAGCAGTGGATATATACTTCACTGCTTCTTAAATATTTTTCGACTTATTCATTTTACTATTGGAAAGTCTCAACTTGAATACTAGAAACATAAACAGCTTTTATTACGAAAATAAAGATTAAAAAAGGCATATATGGGAGCCCATCATGATTTTTTTTAGGGGGGATGATGATATTTATAATAAATCCGGAAGTATCCACTCAATGATTTTATGTTCTAATACAACAATATACTAATCACAATTCTACTTTAAATTTTAGATTTATAACTTTTATATCAAAAATTATAAATTGTACATTCTGCTTTTATTAGCTGCAACTTGTAAAATAGTGATACCATATATGTATATGTATATATTTTATAAATACGATCCTTGTTCCACAACACAATGTTACATTTTATTTTTTTAAACGATATAAATATTTCCGTTACATTCTCTTTTTTTTAACCATACACTATTATGTGGTCATGAGTGAAATTTTAATACAAATGAAAACGTAATTTTCTTATCTACTTATTCATAATTTCAATTTTTTTAAAAGGAAGTTACTTTAGTATACGTTAATTCATTCTTTTTACACACAATAAGTTGAATAATTTATTCATATGAAATCATTGTATATAAATAAACTAACTATCTTTATATATTTATCATAAAAAAGTTCATTTTATTTCTATATTTATACAAGTATGTATGTTTGACAGTCATGATAACTGGGTTAAATTGGCTAACGATCTAATAGATCAATCTGAAATTTATTAAATTGATACTTAACTCCGTTCTTTTAAATTTAGTTAGAAATTTTTTTCAGTTTCTTTTAATATACCCTTATAATACTATTATAAATTTGAATTTTGACCTTTTATTTTGTTTTATTATTGAACCAAAAGTTAAAAGTATGAAATTAAGAATAAAAGAGTAGCTAATTATAAATACTTTATATATCCTAGAACACCAAATTTCGAAAAAATTAATGAGAACGCTCCCAAGAAGGGTAGAAAAATATTTTATCTACTAAAAAAGTTGTGCTTTCTATCGTAAGCAGACTATTGGACAATTTTTTAGCCAAAACCACTTTGGACATTTGGCAAAAACATGATATTTAATATACTGATATACACGATTGTATATTTTAATTCAATTTAAAATGATAGAAAGATAAATAGGTATTGTTCATATGCTATATTATTCTTATCGATAAATGAATGAGTTTTCTTTGGCAGAAAAATATTTTTTTTATTAATTTATTATCATTATATAAACACAACACAATACTATCTTGTTTGAATGTAGTTCGAATCTTAATTGTTGTAGTAATTTAAATAAATTAAATAATAAACAAACACGACAGTGACTCGCATAGAATAAATGATTATTAAAATCATTCGACATGATGGATTATTGTTTTTCGTCTATATTCTGGGATAGAGGAACCAATATAATTTTATTACTATATATTGACAGTAATAAAGAAGAAAACATTATGCGATAGAAAACTCATTAATTTACCTTTTATGATATATTCATGTCATTCGGCGATATGTTTGTTCAGTAAATATACTCTCGGCAAAAAACAATCAGCCAATTTTCCTAGACCCTTTTCCTTCTCATAAGTCCAATTAAGATAATTTTTTGTAGACTTACTCCAAAATTATCTTCAATTAAGGAAAAATTGTGAAAATAGAAATGAAAATATCCAAACGTATCAAACATCTAACTTTTTCACATCCAATATAGTTAATTTTATCTTGAATCAAAGCTTAATACTGACTTTGTTCCGATTGGATATCAGAAGGAATCATCAATAGCATTTAATATTTATTAGTAAAGTAGTAAAACTTATAAATAGTTGTCAAGAAGTTTATTGGATTAGCTACAAACAACTACTGTTTATAAGAGAGAGGATGGGGAGGAAAGAATACAAATCCTACTGTAAATGCCAATCACAAATTGCTCTGATTACCAATGGAAGATTTAGTCAATATAAATTGGTGTTACTGGCTCAAAGGTTTTATTGGAAGAGATGGAGAACAATCACTTTCCATTATTTAAAGGAACAAATATATATATATCAACAAAAAGAAAAGAAAATTTATTCATCAGATTACCAATTCCAAAAAAGAGGGCGAGCTAAAAAATACACACGATTTCCATCACTACCTATATTATAATTCCCGCAAAAAAAAAAATCATCCTTGTTAGTCGTAGTCATACATGGCTTTTTGCAATTTTTATGTAGATGTTCTCTTTACGATAATGAAAGAGTATTGATAATATCATTGGAAAATAATAAAAACTTGTTAAAAGTGTCAACCACTCAAAATCTCACATAATTAAGCTTAAGATTTACAGCTCTAGGTATTAGCCAGTTACTCTGTTAAAACTAAGTGACATATTACAGAGGTCTTGCAGCAGGAAAGGAAACTAATTTACGTGACATCATTATTTTAGAAGTCTGATTTTTTTTAACCATAATTAACCAAATTTGCAAAGATTTTCAATTGATTCGAAGAGTAGTTACACGTACAAACTTATTTTTTTGGAGATATAATTAATATTTTTACCATCCGTTTCAGAAGTTCTATGAGTTTGAAACTGAAATATTTATGTAGATATAAAATGTACCATAAATTTGGTGGATTTTAAATCCGTTATGAAGGCTTCTTTATTTATAAGGTATGAATTTATTACTTATATCTTTTTTTAAGCTTATAAGAAAGTGAAAGATTAGAATCAAAATTTATATATTTTGTATCCCAAAAACTCCAAGTGAAAGCCACGATATTCCATGTTTTTTTTTCATATCTGCATTTTGTAAATATATGTATATATACAGGGTGAGGACTTTAAATCCGGCACAAGTTTAGACCTCAGTATTTAGGCAAGATAAATATATTTTTGAAAATGTGCTTATACAGATTCAACTGAAAAAAACTTAATAAAAATAAATATAAAATCCTTGAGGTGTCCCCGAATATGAATATTGTGCAGGCATTCTTGTGAGCATCCGTACGGGGTGCACCTGTAAGGAAGACTAACTCATAATTGGTCTTAGAGAAAAACACACTTCAGACTTCCTGAAATAAATCCTGCATTTCCTCCAAAGGAATTGTGATCTTCTAGTATGACGGATCTGAACCCCTACGCCTCCTATGTGCAGGTTATCTTGGAGAGAGAGTCCAAAAACGTAGACGTAACACTGTTGAAACCTTGTGGGCTTCTAATCTTTAGGCAGTGGCCAATATGTAGAAAGAGTTCCTCATCAAGTATGAGTCTCTAGGCCAGGTTGGAGGGTGTGATTAAAGCTAGAGGTAGTTGGTTTGAGTAATTGATATTTCTTTGTACATGTTAGAACAACTGATTTGTATATTGCTGAATTAATTTTGAACAAAATAATAGTATTATCAATGCCCTTAAATTTTCACTGATGAAAATCCCTACCCTATATATAGATTGTAAATTGTTTGCCTTTTCAGTCTATAAAAAAGAAACCAAAAATTTATAATTAACCTAGACAATTTAAAGAATGGGGCTTCAGGACGTTTCATTAGATTAGGTGCAAGCCGTTATAATAGAAAATAAATAAACTCATATCCACACTGTATCAAGGAAGGACATGGTAGGAAGCGTGATCGATAATTTTGCTGTGAACATTTCTGCAACTGGAAATTTTGCAAAAATGACTTGCTTGCCGATCCTCAATTATAATCTGAGTTCAATAAGAACATTCACTTATAACGATTCACCAATTCTTCAGTGTTTCTATGCATAATTCATGAGCACAAACACTTTTTTCGGGGCGCCCCCAGTGGATGGTGTGGAGGGGCTGTAGCCCCCCCCCCTTCCCACCAATAAATTTATTTTTTCAAATTTTTATTTAAAATTTTTAATTTGTTATAAATATCTTCGGATTTTTGTTTTGAGTAAATGTAATTATATGTTTAGAATTTAATTTTTGAAATTTTTTCCAAAAATTTTAATTATTTGCGAACAACTATGGATTTTTCAAAAAAAATCAAATAGCCAAGCCTGCTCCCCCAAAAAAAAAAAAAAAATAGTAATAAATAAATGTTTATATAATCTTGCAGACGCCCTTGACTGGTCATTACTTTATTCTTAAATGTTCTTTCTTCAATAAATAAAAATTATGATAAAACAACGTTGGAAAGTAAAAAAAACACTGTTCATTTTGTCAGCAAAAAAATAAACTAGCACACTAAAGAATGCTTAGAATTTAGAACTCAAGCTAGTGCCTATATTTACATAAACTCTAAGTATGCACTGCTTGTTTGCCTTTAATCATTATCCACCTACATTGTATAATTTAAATAGTATATAATTTAATTTAAATGGGTATTTTTGGGGGGTTATTCCAACATGATTCATGCTCAAACGCCCTTTTAATTGTTGTAATTTTTTTGATATTTGAAGTCTAAAAATATTTTTTTATTAGCAAGAAATATTCTTATGCATCGTTATATCATGAAGTGAGTGCTTTGTTATATATACTGTTCTGTTTTCGGTTTAATATGTTTATCCCTCTACAAAAAGATCTATTCTGCTGAGGATAATAAAAAAATGATATTGTTTAAGCTTGGGGTCTTTAAGGTCCTTTTTTGCCTGGAAAATGTTATTTTAATTCGAAAAAAAGTTAACCATCGTCCCCATTTTTAGACAGTTTCCCCCAAATATGATACTATGATTATAAAACAGTACATTATATATTTTTTTAGTATTTGGTTTATCTAAAGTGTGCTCAATGATTTGCAGTTTACCTGTTTGATCAAAATTTAACGTTAGTTGAAGTGATAGAAGTTGAACACAAAAAAAACCAATATAATATTGTCGGCTTGCTTCTTTAACTAAACAAAGATGTAATTTGTTTCCCTTTAAGCTGTTTTATGTCTTGTTCATAACTTGGCTCTTGTAAGATACATAGCAGAGACTCTACGTCGAATGAACTCCAAAAGCATGTTTTTTAGAACAAAGTTGGGCAACAAGGAAATCGTAGTACAAACACAGCAGATTTATTAAGTAACTTTACCTCTCCTTCTGTTGACGTCACTGGGCACATTCGTTTGGGTTAATTATAACCATAAAAAGTAAAACAATGTATTATTTAAATTTGTATGTTCCATTGATCCCTTATTTGTTAATGCCTTGTTTAGATATTTCTATTATTTTCTATAGTTATATGCATGTATTTGGATCCTAATGGCCTTATCCGTCATTATCGCTGCTCTATAACCTGGTTATTATAATATTTCTCAAAAAAGTACTAGATAGGATTTTGATTTTTATATTAATTTATATCAAAATAGGTATTTCGTTTAGAATTCGTGTCCTTTCATACACATTGATAAAATTGTCAATTTAGTGTAGATATTAATTAACAGTTGGCAATAAGAAAAATACTTCAGGCTTACTATATATGTTTTTTTTCTTTTCAAATTTGTCCTTCAAGTTTTGATAGTCGAGATTGAGAGTAAATAAAAAAGCTAGTCGTAACCTAGTCAAAAGGAAACCGTGAATCACTTAAATTGTTAAAAACAAGGAGCACTTACTTTAGATGAGAAATTCAATAATAAAAAGCATAGTTTTGGACGTATAAAAAAATATTTTAGGGGCGTACAAAAGGCCCGATTTTGATCCACAACATGGTACTTTTCCAAACAAAAACGGTCTGTACTACGCTGAATATAGCCTGAAATGCTTCAATGCCAGTTTTAATTTTATTTCCATCAGAAAATGTATTTTTGGTGAGGGAGATGGAAATTAGCCCAAACAGGGGGCAGTCTAATCTAAATACATATAAGTTGATAATACATATAATTATCACAGTCCTACATATCTAACATTTAGATCTTTTACAGATCTTTTAAACAACATTCAATCCACGAACGTAATATTGTATTTCAATGATATAAATTTTTTAAATAAATCCATTATTGTCCTCCATTCTCATATAAACGACAAATTTGTATGTTTTTCAAAGTATTTTATGAGCCCTGACATGTCAGAGTATGGGGAGGAGGGGGGAAAGGGAGGGAGGTACGTAGAATCAAACAACCCTCCATAAGGAAACGCCACACCACTACCACCTCCCCTTTAATGGTACATACAATATAATGGAATAAAATACATTTTTTAACCCTCTAATTGTAGTCATAAAAAAATTGAAGACAGAGTACATATAATATAGGAAATGATCCGTGAATAATCCATTAAAACGTTTTAAATTGCTACAATTTCACATTTATTTATTTAAAGTAAAATATTTTGGATGAATTTTTTTTAATATAAGCTGTAGTAAAAAGAAATCCATTGTTTTAATATATTTTTTTTTCATTGATGGTTATACCTTTGTCAGTCTAAACAGTGGCTACATGAGGGTCGTAATTGACAATTTCCATTATTGTATCCATATTTTCAACAATTGGCCTTTCAGAGTGTAGTACCACTCTGACCTCAAAATTACCTGAATGGAATCTACAAATCAAAATACCGTGTGATGAACTATCACAGTTCCAGAACCATCAATAATATTTATATTTGCAGTATACTGGCTTGCAGTTTACCCTAGTTCCAAGAAAAAAAATCATAAGAATATGGCGTATATTCTCTTTGTTAGTGTGCATCTTTGACACACGCTTAAACAACAATCAAAAAAACAGTATGTTAAGTTTTTTTAGAAATAAATCTGATATTTCTGATGCTTACACCGATCACATTTTTACACCGCGAGATACACATTTCTAAAGCCACCTATTGGATAAATAATAAATTTCTCTTTACTACAAAAATTATCTACTATGATAGGTCACTTGGCAAACCTTGCGGGTTCATGACTTTATGCACCCCCTCCTCTCTCCCCTCATTATGTTAATGAATTTCTTTAGTTCAAACAAAAAATTATCATTCTACAAAAATATACGAAAAGATAAATAAAAACTTTTTCGACAAAAA
Source organism: Lepeophtheirus salmonis (assembly GCF_016086655.4). Taxonomy (NCBI): domain Eukaryota; kingdom Metazoa; phylum Arthropoda; class Copepoda; order Siphonostomatoida; family Caligidae; genus Lepeophtheirus; species Lepeophtheirus salmonis. Next base: position 11,998,592 of record NC_052144.2, read on the forward strand.
AAATTGTAAATATTTTTTTACTACCGTTTTTATTTGTTTCATATTTTTCTTTCTTTGATATTTGAATAATTTTAAACTAAGAAATCAAATAAATTAAATTTTCGTTTTTACTTATGTACATAAGCAAAAATATTATTATTATTGTGGATAATTTGATTCGGAAGGGATTCAAATAACTAGTAATTTAGCTATTTTTACATATTATACGATATTCATTTTTATGAATATTTATGTAGAAATGTGAATTTTTTCCCCTCAAATATTCTGTATTCAAATGAGGTTTTTTTACTCATTTCAATTTCTGTTAAATATAAACTAAATATTGAACTTTACTCTAAGGGAAAAATAAATACAATTTGTTTATTTCATTTATAGGAAAAAATGTTTTGAACAAGTTTAATATTATATAAACTTTTCCTAATTTTTGAATTATTTGTCTACACATATAGTTTATAAATTTTTATTACATTTGTATGTAACATTCCCAGAAAAACACAGATAGGTATATAAAAATTAGTAATGAGTCCGGCAAATACTCTTCGACGTGTGTCTGGAACTTTAATAAAGAAATACCAGTATATCACTTGCAAGAACTGGTACCCTGTGGTTAATTACTCTTAGGCAGGTTAAATTTTTAAAAAAGTATCTGTAAATCCATTTTTTGACAGGTACTCGTTCTTCCACGGATAGTTGTCATATAACTATCACTATGAGTCGGAAATTTGGAATCTTTCCATTTGTGCTCGAGTACTTATGAACAAGAAAGACGAACAATGATGACTCTATATTTGGTTTTCCTTTAACCTCAATCATTACCAGAGTCTATTTAACTAATTAAATCTTACCCCGATCGAATTCTCATGCACAAAAGGGCTTTACTTTTACTCAAAAACTAGTATTGTGCCAGTTCTTATTTATTTGGTCCAGTCCAGTCTTATAATCGGTCCTTAAGACTGTCATCAAGGGCTAAACTTAATAGGTTTAACGATACATATAAAAGACTGAACTGAACAGGACTGCAGTTTTTATTCCTGAATAAGGATTGAAGGAACACTATCAGAATAAAACACTCTCATTTGATTAGTGATAACAAAGGATGGCTCTGCAACAGAAATTTTTATGGCAACTCAATAATCATCTGTTGACGTCGTCTTGTGACTATTAATACTTAAGCCTGTTGGATATAATAAACACATGAAATGCAGTAATCATCGCACGTAATGTGCACTTATTACTCTGTGCATGTAAATCGTACAGGACAAATAACAAGATATGGAGATCGAAATCATTTTGAGCAAATATAAGGCTTATGTCTCGTGATTGTTCCAGGTTTTTCATGGGTTCTGGAGCTAAAAAAGAGTAGAATCCGTCTGGAAAACCCTTAGCATATACTGGTTCTTGAGACCAAAAAGGAAAATTTGACAAGATTTTCCAGACACTTTTATGAGGACATAGCCTTCATGAGTTCTAACGAATTATTCATGAAGTGTAACTCGTTTGGGTACTATTGAAAAAAAGAGTTATTTCTGAAAGTTGATAATTGGTGCACTCTTTCTTTACTAGGAAACAATGAGTCATTGAACCCTAGATACCAGGAATAAAAACCCATGAAGTAAGAACCCATCTACGTTTTTGTAACACAAACAGATAAGAAAAATTGTAAATAAGTCAAAGGACTATGTAACAGATACTCCAACATAATTTGATATTAGCCTTGAAGCCTTAAATCTGTCTACAATAGGGAGAACATTAAAAAATAGCTCTTTAAGAGACTCTCCGGATCGCCTGTATTGAAAACGTTTTTTTAGAATGGGAAAAATATCCTGTAGAAAATGTACGAAAGGGATCCAGCAAACCCTTGGAAATCTATTGACAACAAGAACAAGGTCAGAGTAAATAGGTTATAAGGAAATATTAAAAAATCAATTGGATAATCAAATTTTTGATCTTATCTTGGTCTCCCAAAAATCTTGTCATTTCAAGTCTTGTTTTGATCTGGGTCTACGATGGAGATTAAACAATATAACTTTCTTATTTGTAGAAATAAATAACTTCAAACTGACACATTTTCTTTGGAGGTCATTGTACAACCAAACTACTAACCACAAATTATTAAGATTTTCTTTAAAGATATGATAAATTTTGAAATATTTATCAATAATGTAAACCCCATATTTGTAAAGTCAACAATGTCTCCAACAATCAAGTTCCTCTGTTTAAGAATGGATATCGTTACAAACTAATATGATAGCGATTGAAATTAGTTGTCTATTGACTTGAGAAATGTTTCAGTCTGTTTCACTTGATGCTTTTTCGACTCAACTTATATGTTTTGAGTTTTGCAACTCTGTTTTTAAGTGAGTTTCCAATCCATCACTGTTTAAACTCGTTATAGAGCTAAGTCTAGATTTTTTATTATCCAGGAATTATATGTCATGATCTAGGAATTTCAAAGATTCCAACAAATAAACATGCTAGTTAGTTATAAAAATCGATGTATTTTTTAGCTTGCCGTTTTTTTAAGCTGGCGAGAAACTTTTTATAACAAACAATTTCTAATACATATTCAATTAGAGCACAAACTCCATTCATGTTTTGGCCCCTACTTCTCTATAAATTTTAAGAATCAACCTTGGGAAAGTTCTTTGAGAATATCCATCCAATGCCTATTAATGAACACATTTTTTATCAATGAAAAACTAACACAACTCTAAACGGATTGAACAGTCAATATATAGTTGATAATTATTATAAACTAGCCTGTAATTAGGTGTTGCAAAAAAGACAAGTTTGTCTCTAAGTATATAGAAATTAACTCCCCAAGAAATTATCTGTGTTCCTTTGACAATTTTCATGAATACACTCACACGTAAGTATTCAATACTTTTATCACTTTATATGTGTTCTGTCCTCAAGGATGAAAGAATAATTATAAGAGTATTGACAGAAAAAATATTATATGTTGGGATGCGTGATGAGTACTTTAATCTTCATAGTACCCACAAATAAAAACAAACAAAATTCATTTCGACATATCAGCATTTATAGTTTATTGAAATCTTAACATCAACTGTAAATTTGTATGAATTATGATATACATAAGATACCAAGAAGAAAAACAAAGGAGAAACAGTGCTCTTTTTATACATGATTACCCTTGCAATATTTCATTAAAACAACTACCATATTATTTTTTTTTATAAAAAATATTTATATGATATACATCAGGGATCACTATATACAGTGCATTCTGTATACATATTCGATGCTTAATGTACGTGTCTCCAATATTTCAATAATACGACTATATTTTTATTTCTTAGATCGAACTACATTTTTCATATACATCATGGAGCACTATACGTACATATACATGCACCCGGTGACTCGTTTGCATATATTATATTAATATATTCATACAAGCAGACATACACACTTTGCTTTGTTAATATAGATGAATAAATGAGCAGTAGGCATGTGTTGCCACTTCTTCTTTCTCTCTCTAATTTATCGATTGAACTTGGTTTTATATGGACTCAAATCAAGACATCACTAGTTGAAATGTCAACAAACTATAAATTCAAATAATATAATTGCTATAGATTACAATATGAAACCTTATATATATAAGATAAAAAATTACCAGACAAAATATATAGACTACAAATAATTATTATGCTTGATAATATAAGCCTCAATAGAGATCTTTCAGATAAAAATAAGCACACTTTTAAAAAGAAGGTATTTAACGGCCTATTTATTTATGCCTTAGTTAAGAGTATGAAGCAATAAATAGCAAACTGCCAATTACCAAATGCTATATCTTTTATTTTTAGTAGTAGATCGTGTTTATGATTTTTGCTTTTTTTTGAGAGTTAGTTTTAAAGTAAATCTTACGTTGCAGGTCATATCAATGAAATTATTTTTCATTTGTATATTTGGGTTTTTTATGCATAGTTTATTTTCATATTTTTTAAATCTTTAAGCAAAGTTAAATAAATTAAGAATACAAGAAACTATGTATTATATATATATTTCTAATAAAATTTGATTACAGATAATATTGAACTTATCAATTGAACAAATACTGTAACTTTACTATTACACAATCATATGATTTTTAGTATAGAAACTATTGTTTTCATTGTAACTTGTCATCAAAAAAGTAAGCTAGAATGATTTTATACATTTATATATAATTATTTTTTTTGGAAAATCTTCAATTTCTATTAACAAATCATTCTTATTAACACTTTGGAGGCGATACAAAATTCATGTAATGTGGCCAAAAAATTGATTTTCACAATAAAAGAATAAAAAATGGAGAGATTGGATTGAAAAATGGTCATATCAGTCTTTTAAATCAAATTAAGGTTTTAAATTAAATCTAAAATCTTATACCAATATATTAGAATAAAAAGCCTCTAATTGACTAAAATATATCGATGAAATATTGGCTGCACTGAGTGGTCACTTAAAATCGGAACACTTTGAAATTTTAAAATTCAACAAAATATAATTTATTAATTAATAGAAGAATGCCAACCAAATTAATACTAGAAGTAGATGTGTGTCTGAGATCTTTTAATTTTGAATGTAGGCGCACTAATTCAAAATTATGGCTTCCAGGCGGTGGTGGAAAGCCTTGCACCCGCTGCAGATGTAGTCTTCTGTAATGAAGTAATCTTATCTTTGCAGAATTCACCTTGTGAGTTCAATTTCAAGCGTAAATTAATGCAGGTTGCAAAGTTAGTTATGGAGAATTTCATAATACTCCTTGTGTCCTTAGTGAACAAAAAAAGACTTAGTTACAAACTAAATTTTTAGAAAAAAAAATCACGTGGACGTCACATCGCCACTTGTATTTAGCACTGGTCTATGAGTAAATATGTTTTTAGTGTACAATAAAAAAGTAACAAAGAAATCAACAGTTAAATTTATAGACTAAAAGATTTAACCCTTATTTTGTTCAATTTTGTTCTGTCAAAAATGAAAGAAATCCATGTACAGTGCTCATTCTCTGTCTTTTAGAAAAAAATTGCTTAAGTATTATTGCCGTGACAGCTGGGCATTTTTCTATAGCAAATCTAAAATGACAATTTTCAATTTTGATAAAAACTTAGTAATTTATATTCATAGAGACAAGTTTGTATGTTTGTATGCCTGCCGAGGCTTCATTTTGAGTGTACTCTCAAAAATCTATGAACTGTGTCATTATTGGATCTAAAAAATACAAAATATAACAATGAGCGTGAGCAATTAAAGCTCAGTGCGTCACATTAAAAAAAAGGAAGTACATTTATTTATATAATCAAGCAACGTGTGTCTGTTTGTCTGTCGATGCCTTATTTGTTAGTGTGTGCTTAGTATTTTATAACCACGTCAATGTAATTTTTTTAACCTAAAACATAAAAATATAACAACAGGTGTACGTATATAAAGCTGACTATGTCATATTAAATAGAACTATATTATTAAAGTAAAATTTGTCTGTCTGTTTGTCGACAATGTATCACTCTGAGCAATATTCTATACTCCCATTAGTTTTACCAGTCCACAAGCGATTTACAAGGGGGTTCGGTTAGAATGGTTTTAAAATTATAGATAAAATTTACGAGATTAGTTTAGATTGATTTGTTTGAAGCAAAATTTGGGACACATTAATTTTATTAACAAATAATAACTCTTTCATGAAAAATCATCGAAATACATTTATTCTTTGTATTTGTTGGGTTCAATTTCAATATGTTATATGTACAAACATTTAACCCAATAATAATAAAAACTCAATGGGCTCAATGACAGTTCTTTTGAGAAGTGGATGATGATGATCCCTTGCGGAGAACAAAAGAAGACACCCTATTACAAGAAAATAATGAAAAAAAGTCAAAGAGTATCTTTAGATCTATGTATATGCACACTTTCAGCAACGATTGTCTATTTATATAAAATAAAACGACTTCCTTTTCTCATCCTATGTCACAACGACGAAAGGGTACCAAAAAAAATCACTCAATGGAAGGAGCAGTAATTTCTTCCCCAACAAAACAGAGTCTAGTCAACGAGGACATAAATAAGTCACCCCCTTCGTTAACTCACAGGGTGTTGTTGTGTACACACACTCAAACCCATCTCTTTCTTTCCATAACTTTTAGGGAACCCTTGACATAATTAATCAGTCAAAAAAAATAACGTCAAATTCATTATGATACGGTTACCCTTTCGAAGTAATTTCATGAATGAGGTAATTAGTAAAAATGTCTCTTTTGTGCTCCACAATTATTCAATTCAATCCCTCGAAAATATTCACCCTGTTTAAGGGAAGCAAAATAAAACCATCCGTATTTTTTTTGTAAGCAAAGTTTATGGAATGGAAAATTTATATTTCATTTCTCATATCACATCAAATGAAAGGGGGAGGGGGTTCATAGATTGAGTCCTTCATCATTGGGTTGTTAGAAGAGAGTTCAATGCCTCCTTGATAAATCCTAATTGTGCCTTTCATAAGTTCAATCATAAACTGTACAGTGTGGCTTTTTTTAAAGAGTCCCTATTTTTAATAACGAATGTCACCTGTTTGGAGCTGTAATTGATACCAGAAGAAATATGTATTAGTTAAATGCAAACAAAAAATAGGGAGACGAGAGAAGTGATATATTAATTTAAAGACGTAATAATGAAGTCAAAATGTTTCCATTAAAAAAATTCCAGACAATTGTTATACTATGAGTCCATAAAGCCTTCACAAACAAAAAGGTTTGCTTCAAACATGTTGGGGCACCTGCACAAACTGCCTTGAAAGAAAAATCCTTCTATTATAACAAATTTAAATGTTTTTTTGGACATGAACAGCTGCCCTTCCTATTTACCAGGTCTGAACTCCCTGAATGTATTCCATGTACAGTGTGTTAGGTAAAAGCGTGGGCTTGACTTTAAATCAATCTGGATTACTTAAAGGTCAATATTTTCAAATATTATGTTGCGTAATTAAAAGAAGGGACTATTCCTGATTATAAACAATAAAGAAACAGTAAAAAGTCAACAATTAGCAGCATGTTTACGCAAAACAGAGGGTGTCTGATTTGTTCCATGACCATGAAGGCTGTAGGATGCTCACGAAATCCTGTTTCCAAGATTAAAATCACTAAGGCTTCAGGTCCCCTTGCAGTAGTAGACGCTGGAAAATCGGGATCATGGAGAACGTGGAAACCACAATCATCAGAAGTTCGACCTCTTATGTATGACGATATTATCAAAGACTTTCAACAAAAACCACGGACAACTGTGTCAAGCAAGGCCAGAAATAGTAGATTTTGTTAAAGCGTAATATGTAAAGAGTTTGCATCTCCCCCTGTACTACCACTCACTACAGTTGGAGGCCATGTCCGAGGTCTTCATCAAGAAGTGCAGCGTCCTCTCTAGGACCGTGTTGGAGTCAATGATAGCAGCCCAAGGAAATCCTTTAAAAAAGTATGTGATAAAGTCTCAATATTGTGCTCCCCTTCATCCTTTCAAAAGTTTAGCATATTCGCTTGTTACCAAAAAGTTCACAACTTTACATTGCAAACTTATACAAATGTTAAGAGAAAGGTCAATAAAGTTTCCAGAACCAGCAAGAACAAATTTTTTCACCATATGTATCTAAGAACAAAATGGCATATAAAACTGTTTGAACCACCTTCAAGGCGGTAAAAAAGTGTTTGTTCAAGGTAATTAAGGGCAAGGAAGGACATTTTGAATAAGATTTGTTTTATTTTTTATTACATACTCAAGGCTTCAAAATCTATTAAAAGTATTTATCAATCGGCTCTTTCATGATCTTTTAACTCTAAAGTTACTAGAAGCCGTTAAAAATAGCCACCGTTTACAAAATACCATCATATGCAGATATTGATAAAGCCTTTATAACTCTGATACTACACCACTACTTCGATTCAAAATATTTCTAAAAGAGTGTGAAATTGTAATTAAGGGATCCTACATAAGTATAACGAGAAGCACATAAATGAACTTTTTATTACTCGTATGATAAGTAAATATCTCAAAAACAACAACATTAGATTATGATTGGCTGCACTCTATATATATTATGGCTATTTTAAAGTTTGTAGGGAAGACTGAGGACAGTTTAATTACTGAAGTACTCAAATAAATCTAAAGAATTTCTCTGAGATGTAAAACACTAGGATGTTAGCTGACACCCAGTGTTTGCAACTGTAGCTTGTTGCAACTCAACCCGGTCTACTCTACATCTGATAGCTTTATAAAGCAACTCAGAGCTTTTATGAAAGAATATTTTTGAATTTATTGTATAAATTAGATGAGGTTTTTTTTTTCAAATACAATCAAAGTAATATCTGGGCGTTTATTTTTGAGATTATTTTATTTTATAATTAGACTGAATTGCAAAGAAATTTCCTCGCAATCAGATGAACTATTTATAGTTTGATAATGAAGATAATGTATAGTAGATACGAGTAAATAATATATATATTATTAAAAATGATATTGTGTTATCAAGACAATCAATACCATAATTGTAATGGTATAATTAAACATTTTTAATTGACTTTTGTTTCAACTATAATTCAACTCAAATAAAAGTAATATTTGGGTGGCTTCATATTTGGAGATTTGAACGAGTTAATCAAGTTGCTTCAAGAAAAAAAAGCAAAGAAACATTTCAATGTTTTATGCTAACGTATAGCCAGATAAAGTGTGATGAGCTTTTGGAATATAGTTTATTGACAATTTTTTTTTAAATTGTCGAAATCATCTTGTGCGTAAATGAAAAAAAAATATATCTTTGTCATTTTGAGAGACATCATATTTGCAGACAGAGATTACTCACTACTGATAGAAATTGTGTGTATAATGGGTATATTAAAAAAACAAAAATCAACGTGGATAATAGTTTTTCGTTTTTTTCTGAAAAAAAGAAAAAATTTAAATTTTTCGGAAAAAAATTCAAATAATAAAAAAAAAATATGCTTTTAAATTGTTGGCAAAATATTTATAAAATCAATAGCTATTCTGAAAAAAATTTGTTTTGGATAAAAACTTGTTTAAGTTGTTTACAAATAATATCAAAAATCCACAGTTACTCACAAAAATTATATTTTGGGAAAAAAAAATCCAAGACCCTAGCTGTTCACAAAAAAATATCAAATATTAAATTTTTTGTAGAAATATTTAAGAAACCTATGGTTATATAAAAAAAATTAAATTTCTTCGAAATTCTAAAGATTAAATTAAATTTCAAATATTGAAATTAAATTTTCCAGTAAAAAGCAAAAATTCTTTTTTTTTTTTTAGGAGGGGGGGGGGGATCTGCGGATTTCCCTGAACTCTTTCCGTAAGAAAAGATTCCTTTACATTTCAGTATCTTTTTCCCAACTCAAGATGTTGCTATTTATGGTAACACATATTACATCACTATATCATTTTCTGCTATTTTCCGTCATTACCTAAACAGCTTTTTTACCATTCACAAAATTAACTTTGTAATTTTAGTTTCAGGGTGAATTTATGGAGGTAGTAGTTATAGAGTAACATTCAAATATACTCGACACTCTTAGTGGATAAAAAGTTTTTACGTACACAGTATATTCGAATAAACAGCGATTTTGTACTGTATAATTTGGTGAATTGTCAAAATTTGTAGGAAAAATTAATAAGAGCACATATATCTTTCTGGTTACCATCGTATACTTTTTCTTAGATATATGATCAGAAAGATTTCCACCATTTTTACATGTTTATTTATTGATATATATTATTTATTGTTAAAATATTGAGGAAAAACTAACAAAGAGAATTATACAAGCATTTAAAGACTGAAAAAACTTATATGCTAACAATTGAATTCTGAGCATAAAAAGTACAAATAATAATAACTAATGGCTAAATAACCCTGATAAATATCTATAAAAACGCTTTGCTGATATGATAGCATATAACCAGTTTGTTCCATTCTGTACTTGCGTAAAATTGTTTATTTGCCCAAAAAATATGTGGAGCGAAGTATACAAAATGAGTGAAAATATAGATTTTATCCTAAAATTGTTTAAAGCTGGTTTCTTGGTTATAATAATAACAAAAAAGCGCATTTCGATCATAGCATTTTAAAATGACGTACTAATGCAAAATATACCATTTTTAAATTAAATTTATTCAAGTAAACTTTTATAGGAATTAAAGTGAATAAGTCTTGAAACAGCCTTTAAGTATACTTTTTAAAGGTGTACAGAGTTTATGTCATCAAATTGGTCCCATCAATCAAAAGCTGTTGCTATTATCTTTCAAACGAGATATTGCAAAAAATAAAAAACAAGAATCTTACCTCTGCACAATGATGAAAACAATAACATTGATATCGCAACTTTGATCCGCGCTGGCTGTGCCACCAAAGATATCGTTAAATAATTTTTGGAAGAAAACACACCAACATTCAGCCAGATCGGTCAATTTCTTTCTGTTTAGCATTCGTTTTAATCGAGGAATCGGCTGGAAAGATTATGGCAATTGTTTTTAGGATTTAGTAAGGAGTAATCCTCATCGATTATCTGGAAAAGGGTAAAACTTTTACAAATGAACAATATTTATCGTTATTGAATCGTTTGAAAACCAAATTGCAAAAAAAAAAGCTTCGATTTGCCCTCGAAAATGTAATTTTCCATTTCGACAATGTACCAACACACACCTCAGTAGTTGAGATTGCAAAATTAATGGAAATAAGGCTCTAACTCGAGACGCCCATAGCCATAGCAATATCACACATCTTCACTCTTCCGTCATCAATTGACCATCACCATATTATGGATTTTATCAATGATTTCCAGAGTAGTAACCTCAAAAGGGCGTCTAGAACGTTCAGCATCATATGTGCCAAATACCCACTCCATAAATTTTGAAACCACTTATAAACTGGTCTAATCGAAGGATTACCGTCCCTTTAATTTTAATCAAGCTGTATTTTAGCCTCTTGAGGCTTTTTGCATTTCCTAAAGTAATGTTTAAGCAACCCACAAAATTCTTTTTCGTCCAACTTTTTGAAAATTCCTCTACTTCCTGGATTCAAACGAATGCTTTTTAACAGAAAAAAATAGAAAAATCTGGCTGAAAGTTAGTGTGTGCTCTTCCAAGAGATGCTACTAACTAAACATAACCTTGATACGCGCCAATAGTGTCATGTCTCAAACGACATAACAAATTAGAGCATTCATAAATATTTAAAAGTATATTGGAGCATTTACAAACGTTTATTAAAGTAAATAGATCAACTATTTAAAACCAAGTTTCTTTTACAAGGTTTTTTTTTGTACAGAGATCCTCACAAATCTACATCTCATTAAATATAGTACTTAGACATATATTAAGAACATTATTAAAGTATATGAAAATGTAAAATAGACAGGGATGTATCAAATTTAACTTATATATGTACAAAAAATTCTTGACTTGTAATATGTACAATTTGTAAATACATTTACTTAACGTATAAATGTTTAACACACACACAAAAATTTCTTATTATTTGATTAAATTATATTTTAGTTTAACATATTAAAAAATAAAAGAAATTCACATAAAAAAATTAAATATCAGACATTACATAGAAAAATGATGTAAAAAAATAAACTTTATAATTCGTATGTAGTCAACTATTTTTATTCTTCATTGAATGAAACATCACGTACGAATCATAATTCAAAGAAAAGTTTATTGAGCAAATACATATATACAAAAATAAATGTACACTGTATACTGAAATAAAAAGGATTTATAAAAATCTCTTGTCTCAATTATTTATTTGTATACTAACTAGTGATGTAATGGATCATTCAATTGCAGTTCCGGGTTAAAACCCATGCATTTATTTGCTCTAATGGTTACCAGTTCTTTAAGTATCATTTTTCAAAATTTAAAAATTATGAACCAACATCTAGGTTAAGCTGAATGTCTCATTTTTTCATACGCCTTTTTCTGTCTAATTAGTAACATATAATTACGCTTGTTAATCCTATGCTTTCATTCTTGAGGAGATAAATTCTTAGTATGAAGTGTAACCACGTGTGTGTATACTCATGAATTACCATAGGTGTATAAAATTAGTCTGAAAAACGGGAGCGACTTTTCTAGTTGGTAATCTAAACAGAGTTTCTTACTAAGTATAAAGTAAGCACTCGTTCGTGTCAACAAGAAAGACAAACAGTAACCAATGAGGGTAAGCACTTGAGTAATAAGTGCAAATATTTGTTCCACTCGAAGTAATTCTAGCCTACTTATCTTAGCTTATTTACGGAGTGGGATTTGTGTTTATATCATTCCTCTGAAGGCTGCTTGCAGCTGATTTAATAAAAAGTTACTAAAGCTTAAACCTCCCAAAACATTCTTCAAATTGTGTGGAAAATTATATTCGTTTTCTGTTCCTTTTAATTTTATATACTTATGAGGCATATCATATATGTTATATATTAATGAAAATGACGGAAAGTAAAGCTGAGGATTTGTTAGAGAATTATAAGGAGTGTTAAAAAAATATAAAAATAGTATTTTTTTTTTTTGCAATGCTGTTATTATTATTCTTTATAGGAAAAAATCTGATTTTAAAGTAATCAGTAGTATATGAAAAACGAAAGTGACACTGAGGATTGGTTCCAGAATTATAGGTGTAACTTCTTGTTGGACTCAGAGTAGAATTAAGGATCTAAATCGGAGTAATTCCTCTCCATATCTTAGCCAGATACAGAGGCGAAATTGGAGTTATTTTCATTTGCGGCTAATCTAACAAAATATATATTAGGAGCTAAACTATTCTTCTCCCAAACGTTCTTCAAATTGTTAGGGTAGCTACATAAGCTTTTAGTTCCTATAATTTTAGCATACCCACTGAATATGTTATTTTCATCACTGGTTATTTGTCCCTGTTAAACTTAGAGAAGAATTGAGGATCTATAACTGTGTATTTATTTTTCTGATAGAAAATTAAAGAAGCGTTTCGAACGTCTATGACATCCCTAATACGAACAAAAAATAAGGAAAACTGTACATAATAAAAATGAAGAAATTTATACTAGTTTGATATAGTTTCAAAGATACTATTTGGACATTTACATATGTCTTCTTATACGTGACTTAAAACGAGATTTATCATATAAATACGCTTAGATATTTTTTATTTTTTAAAACATGTATTTGAGACGTCTCACAATTGATTTTTATTTTTTTTACAAATCCATAGGATTGGAATAAAATTGTCAAAAAAATGAAGATTTTTTTTCAACTATCAGGTGTATTGAATCTCATGGAAAAGTGCTTTTTATAGTCAGACTATCATCCTTATAAGATGGCGTGTACAGATTTACATAAATTTCATAGTTGAGTTATGGAAATATATTGGCATCATTTTTTTTTTTTTTTCTTTTTTTTCAATTGAGTCATAGAACCCTTTTTTTAATTTATACATATAATTTTACACTTACAGTTCTTAGTTGATTGAATTGTAATAAGCATAATAAAAAGAAAAAAATAACGCACAAAATGCAAGATGACGTTACTATCTTTGAGTATGCAAACAAACTACTTGTAAATAAACAAGGCTTATTTTTTAAGACATTGATGCCTATATTATACAAAAATAAGTATAATTTTTACAAATTTTGATATTTACCTTGGTAAATTCTTGATTATTTTTGTAACCATCAATATGCCCTTATATACATATAGTAAAAGTACTTGATCTTGAAATGACTATGATTTTTAACGAATATTTGAGGTTAAGATTTAAGGTTAAAATTGTTGTCTTATTTTATAATATCAGTTTTTGATAATTTACTAGGCTCTATGTTGCCCCCATCGATGTGGCAAGTTGGTTCAAGTACCTGCCAAGATTAAAATTGATTTTACTGTGAAATTTTATTATAAAATACGAGCCAAATCTTTAATATTATTTGAAACTTAGCAAAAACAAAAAACTCAGATCTCAGTATCACTTCTACAGGCTGAAAAATAATTTATTATAATGTGAAAAGTGCACCTACTAGCCCCACTCTACCATGCATATGATTATAATTAAAAGAATAAATATCAAAAACATAAAAAAGAACATTTAAAACAGTGTTTCTCAAACTGATGTACGCGTACCACAACACGTTACCTATATTGGTATGTGTAGGAGCGTCATACATAGAATAGAGATCCGCTATTATATATTCAGCTTAGTTATAATGGTGGTATATGGAGATTTTGATATATTTTGCATTCTAAAAAGATTCAGAACCACTGATTTATAAAATACATTTTCTTATAAATTAATTTCTATCCTTAGTTAATGTTAGACAATAATGTTGAACTCCAGCATTTATATTTTTTAACAATTAAATATCTGAGGTATTTTTTAACCACCCATACATGACGGATTAGTATCTAGTAATCTGTCTACAAGGACTACCGAATCTTGCTTTTATTGATAATTATACATATATTGGGATAAATATAGACCTCTGAAAAATCCACAAGAATGATCTGATCGAGGTTATGTAATGGGATAAGTTAACGCATTACTTGTACATAGGCTTGCAAAAAGTGTTATTTTCCCTTAATGTATCAATCATTATATAACCAAATATGAAAATCTACCCTACAGTTTGGATATGCCCTAAAATTTGGTTAATAACAAGTGTTGGATTTCTGTCTAGAAATCCTATACCGTCTTGATTTTTATTGGCCTAACTGTTTTGGTTCATTAAAAAAGTTCGGTATAGAGCAGTCTTATAGAAAAGTTCGGTCTAGATCTGTCCAAAGAAAAAAATTGTCTTTGATGTCCTAAAGGAGAAAAACGGTCTAAATCGGTTCAAAGGCACAATTTCGTTTTTTTTTCTGTCCAAAGAAATCAGTCTTATTTAAAATTTTACCTAGATTAATTTTTCAAGGTGAGTACACAGTATAATCACATCATAAAAAGATTAAACAGAATAGGCTCTAGCAAATTTTTATCCCTGTAATATAGAACTCCGAATTTTAGCATCTTTTGAGATAGATGATGTAGTTGAATACACTTATTTTCCTTTTGTTTTAACTCTTGGAGAGTACATAAATCAACTTCATCCGGTCTTAATTAATTAAAAATGATAATAAGCCTTAGTATTTGTCAAATTAAAAGCATATCTAAATTTAAAATTTTTATATGAAATAGTTTTCTGATAATAATTACACATTTTAACTTATAGACGGATTTATTCTGAATTTTATATGTATACAGTATTTGTTATAGAACATATCCTGTACTAGTTAGATTTTCAAGGTTATCCATATGTTAATAGTCTATGCAAAATCTGTGTTTCATATAAAGAAAACATCAATGAAAAATATATTTGGTCTCCCGGGACGTCCAAAGGATTATATTTTGGAGAGGCTTAATTTTTAGAATTGTTTTGAAAAAATAAAATAACCAAGAGTTTCAAACATTCAATTTCAAAAATCTAAAGCTATTTAGAAAAAATTTAATTTTTGAAAAAAAAAACAACTTGAAAATGGTTTTTTTGGTAAAAGAATAAAAAAACATAGCTTTTTTAAAAATTAAATTTGTGGATACAAATTTTAAAAGTTCTTTTTTTCTGGAAAATTTAATTTTTGGACACAAATTTTAAAAATTTCTTTTTTTTCTGGAAATTTGGTTAAGGGGGGTAGCTACAACCCTTCCAGCCCCCTCCCCCCCCGTACGACGCCCCTGGTATATGAAACCTACAAAAATCGGTCCATAGGCGAAGAACCTACAAAATTGCTTGGTGTGTTGTAACCAAATAATATTGGCCTACGGTCTGGATCTAAAAGCGTGTTTAGAAAAAATCAGTTAAGACTGAACTAAAAAAAAAATTGGTGCATAACCAAATCTTAACACCAGTCATAGTTATTCAGAACCATCTAGATAATATATGGGCTGGATCAAGAAAACAAAGTTTTTTTCTTTCAATGTTAGTGGTTTATTTGTTTTCTTTTTATTTGCTTTATGGAAAAGAGCCTCTATAACACTTTTCAAGGCATTGCTTAGCTTGAAACGCGTTTCTTTCCCATCAAAAAGGAGTGTAAAATTATAATATTATTTTTTTTTCTCCATTGTTTTGAAAATAACAAAAGATGCGTCACACTTAGTACAATAACTCACAAACTAAAAAAAGAGATTGTCATGAAATTTTGAAAACTATCGTTTGAAAGATGGTACAAAACTGAAAATGACTTGAAATTAAAAGAAAAAATAGTGCCTTTTATGTTTAAAGTCCGGTACTTTTCAGACCCTCTGTTATTATTTAATTATTGTAGGTATAAGGAAAAACTTTATTTCCTGAAGCGTTCATTTTTGTATCATCCTATTACTTTATATTTCTTTAATCCTTTGTATAAGTGTATCGATCACATTCAGTTTTAATGAGGTAGTATATACATATATACTAGGGAAAGGACTATGTACACATAAAAACTGCATTTGACAACCTATTTACCGTGGTGTTCATAAATAGATTGACAATTTTTGTACATAATGAGAAGTGTATAATCCTTTATCGATGTACGCTTATAAATAAATTTAAGGATACATTCATTTTGAATAGGTAATCATACATAATTTTGTTTCTCATGATTTATATTTTTTTGTTGTTTTTTTTCAATCTTATGAAAAATTAACATAGGAACTGAAATATACATTTTATAATATAATTAATAACTGGCGTAAATTATCCAAAACTTTCCAATAAAGATATTTTTTTTCGTGGTCTTTTTATTAACTATTACATTTTGACTACAATTAATATTTAAATAAAATATCTAGATGAATTGCATTGTAATAATATAAATAAACATTATAGTTTCAAATTAGACCTCCAGGGGTAGGCGAATTCATCCATTCTTCATCTCTTTTTTTTTATGTCTCAACTCAAAAAAATTTATAAAAAATAAAGTGGTCATTTCACAATATTGGAAGTAAAATAAAAGATGAAAATAATTAACAAAAATATTGACAGAATGGACACAAATATGAAGAAAGGTTTGACCCCATATATGTACATTTCTAAATTTTGAGTTTAAAGCACAAAATGAGAATGATTCCATTCGGCATTATTGGGAACATATCTAAGGAAATGGTAGTGACACCATATGACATCATTGAGAAAATGCCATGGCATAATTGGAAGGCAAAAAATTACAAAGTCTATTTTATCACTAAATAATATAATTCAAATAATGAAATGTAAAACAGTAGATTTCTTTGTATTACCTTTCTAGAAAATGTTATATTGATGTATCATATACCTACATGTAGAAAGATTATTTTAGTGATACTTTTGTAGAATGTCAGGAAGTACAGTAGCCAAAAATTGACTTTTGCTGCATCCACAAAATGATATTATATTCTGAGATATAATCTTTTCACACCTATTTTTGTTCTTTACCGTGCCAGAAGCATTAAATTTAGGTGAACACCACCCAAGTTCGTACTGTATTCTTTCACGATTGCAGGGACAGAAACATCACTATGCTTTTTTTCAGCTACTGCACATCGCTTCACAGTAAATACTGGACTTATGCCCACATAATCAGATATAACATTTACAGGCTTATTGGTATACAATCGGACGATGATATGTTGTTTTTTGTTTAAGTTTGAACATCACAGCTTCCTCTTCTATCAATCTTTAGCATAGCATCACTTTTTAAACTACATCCAGGTAATATATTACTTCTGGCTGTCCCCGTACCATGAATTTCAATTTCCTTGAGAGTAGAAGGGTAGATTATGAGATTTGAACAAGTTATTATCAGTGTAAGCTTGAAATTTTTATTCTTTGGAAGTTTACTAACCAGCCTTATGCAAATATCTCAACTTATTCACCAACTGTGTACTATGAGCAATTGTGGTTCCTTTTCCTACATATACTTTAAAGTCATGTTGGATGCCACTTGTACTACATCTAGCAAAAACTTTGAACCTATGAGGTTTATTTTTCATGTTTTGCTTCAATGTGTTACGTTCCTAGAAGTGAATCATTATTTTGTTCACTGAACTACTTCCTTCTAGTTCAATTTTTATAAGAAGATTTATAACTAGTTTCAAAAGAGTTCCCATAACTAATATACAAATAGGATTTGACTAAAAATCATGCTAAATCCTATTCATGGCATATGAAGTCATGTAACTGGAAAAAATCTAGACCCCAGAATATTGATATTTTGAGAAAACCCGAGATTTTAGTAAAATCTATAGTATGATTGCATTCAATTTTAATTATAAATATACCTATAATATGTATACCTTGTTAGTCTCCTGCGGTTCTAAGTAGAAAAGGGTCGACAAACTACCTCAAGAACACTTCATGTGGAACTGATCAGGTTTGAAAGAAGCATAGCGTACACTTAACAATAAAACTGATGCAAAATGTCACTATTGACATGCCATCTACGTATGGGAATGTTAAATAGACCCTTCAAAATATTCCATACGCCAAAAATCGATTTAAAGTTGATGATGGCATATGACATCATTGGGAAAGAAAGGCTTAAAAGTTATAGTAAGAATTACAGTAATATAAAATTCCACAGTTACAGCTTTTCTGAGAGACGATGATCCATTTTAGAATTATTCACAATATGTTTTAAATTTTTCAGGTGACGTTCTAATTCAGAGGGTTTCATTTTTATTCGTACTTTTATTGTTTAATTAGCAAAATATTTGCTGATAGAATTATGTCAGAATCATTCAATGTTAGCTTTAAATATATATACCGTCAAACTTATATTAAGAGGTAAGTTACGGAAGACTGAAGAAGTGATTCCTTGATTAACATGCCCCTTTAAACCAGTTTTTGTATTTTGGAGCAAATTAAAAAATTTCCTATTTTCCGGACAAAAAAGAATTCAAATCAAATAATGAGCTGAATTTTCGACATGGAAAGTATATATATATATGCAAAAATATATAATCTCATTCTGTGGAAAGGAATTCCGCGGAAACGATTCCGGAGGCCATAAGGGAGAAACGGAACTTGTGCTGCACTGCGAGAACATTCTTTCAGATCTTGTCACAGAGAAAAAAAAATCAAGTTAACTGAGTCATGCTTCAACTCCTTCAAGAATGAGGTGTGCTTTGTCTCCCTGCCAGGTTCATTGAGTTTTTACCCAGAGTCAGAAAATTCTAAAAAGTTGATGTAGCAGCACGGACTTTTTTTATTCAATTTTGTTTTCTTGTGTTATTTCTTCCTCTTTTCTCTCAGCTAAAGTACACTTGTAAAGAATTGGTTCAAATCGGTTATAAAAAAACCACCATTTGTTTAATATTAATTCTATATGTCCAAATTGAATTAAATGCCCACATTCGCCATTTGGACCCTTGGCAAATCCTATAATTCCTTATCAATCTGCCTGATAAGTTCTTCTCTGGTTAGCAGGGAGTTCAGTTGATTTGTCGTTCTTTCTCGTGCCCCTCACAAAAAAAAATCCATCATATTAAGATCCGGGGAGTTTGAAGGGCAAAGTTCCGGTCTAGATGAAGTCATCAAAATTGTTCTGGAGACATTTGATACTTTTTTTTCGACTTGTGACAGGTAGGTAAGTCATGTTGCCACATGCAAGGCCTCCCCTTGGTAACCATGTCGATACATGAATTCACCTGGCTTATATCCATCGTTAGGTTGTCGCCTCCAGTATAGATTCCAAGATGGGCTCCGTAACTTTTCCAATTATTTGGGACAACGAATTCAGCAATTGATTACATTTTTTTCCAACAGGAGAAGGTTTGAACAAGCTGTCTCACAAAAAAATAATCAGCTGCCAAAGTACCTGAGTTTGCCCAAGGGAGCGCACGAAAGTGGCGGCTTAGAATCTTACACACCCTGTATACGAAGTAAAATAATTAATTGAGATTTTCTCAGTATAGAGATTTTTATTCAAGATTTTTTTTATGTTGACGCATCACATATGTTTGTAGTCTACATAATTCTCACAACATCTCACAATATGTTACATGTACCTTGATTTAAAAAAAGAGTATTTTTTTTTCCTTTCAATTCCAATATACCTATATATATATACATTTAATTTATACATTGCAGGAGGTATTATATTTTTATCCATATCTATCTAACAACATGATTACAGCCACCAGGACCAAAGACAACAAATATTACACGTAGATTTGATGGGTGTATCCGAATCACGATTTTTATTTATGAATAAGTAACTTATTTTCTATATTATTTTAACGAGGCTTCCTATAACTTATTTTTTTCCTCCCCATTTTTGACTTTCAGTTAATGGCACCATCTTGCTTTTTCTTGAATAGATTACATAGACATGTAGTTGTGGCATTCGGTTACCTTTACTATACTGGTACTGTTAAATATGTGAAAACTGTCTAAATCCTTGTGAGTCTAGATAAAAAAGTAAAGTGTAAAGTGCCTAGTTTGAAAGAGGACATATTTGCTGACAGAGATCCCCATAAATGAAAATAATATTAATATAGAAGGGGGAACCAGTTTTTTGTAGTTCCTAACTAAATAAATGTTGTTGTTTTTTTTAATTTTTTAATAATTTTATATTCTTAAAGAGTTAAAATATAAGTTATAAGGATAAAGTAATTACTAGTGGGTGAAAGTTAAATATAGGTTTTTTTGGAGTTTTAATTGTAAGTCCTGGTTTGACTTGAAGTAGAATAGAGAATGTACATCGGAGTAATTCTTGCCTATATCGCGGAAACAATACTATTGTTTGATGGAATGGCAAAAATCTGTCTAGTCTATACATACATTTCTAATACTGTGGAAAAAAGTCAAAAAATAATAATTGAATATGTTTTTTTTTAAATCAAAATAAAGAATATTAAATTGTTTGCTGGTCAAAATTGTCAGCATTAATGTGTTAATATCGAACCCATAAAAAGATTTAATTTCAAACCAAACAAGTCTCCACACATATATGTAGTTACTTAATATTAGTTTTGGATTGGTCTACAAAAACTAGAAGGACGGTAGTCCTATCAGTCCGTTTTGATAAAAACATGTTAGTCCTAAACCGGGTCCATATTGCTCCTTTATGGTAACTACAACAGCCGAAATGAGGTAATTACTATCTATGACATTTCCACTTTTGAGGTTTTCTCATAAACTCTTTCAAAGCGACAAAATGAACTAAGTTTAAAGCAGGAGGTATGTGGCTAGAACGTATAATAGTCAAGTAATTTACGTTCTTGGGTATTATTCACTATTTTCTATGTTTTTATCATACCACTGTTTAATATACATACCTCTTGTCGCGTGTACTGTATTTTTAACAGTTTCTCTCTACGGATAATAATTGATTATTATAAAAAAACATTTGGGGAAAAAAAATCAAAAATAACTTTAATGTAAACATCATCGCTGTCATTATTGAGAGTCAACTCAATTTTCGCACATAAAAAACCCATAAATTTAGGCTATTGATGATATCCAGCAAGATGTTTTTTTTCATAAAATTTTATAGTAATACAAGCAATCATGAATTCTTAAATAGAGAGTTTTAAGAAATTTAAATTATGTAAATTATATTTAACCAAGAAAGTTATTCTTATATTATTATTTTGAGTAAATATGTAAATAATGAAAATTATAATTTTTAAATCATATACTCCAATAACTACTAAATTGTATTCATGCACTTACAATTTAATTAAGAATATTGGATATATTTATGTAGAGAAGAGGAGTTGTTAGCTTTCATCATTGGAAGGGAAATCCCCAAAAATTATCAACTCCGTTATATAATTACTTATATTAATTGGTTTATTTATATATATATATATATACTAGCAGAGGATACCAGAAAGAAAAAAGGATACTAAGGTTTTATTTCGGTCAAAAACAAGCTTTTAATGACCTCGGCAGCCCCAAAAAATACCATAGAAATATGCCTGGTGATTTAAACGTCTAATAACTAAATTTCAGATTGATCTGGCCGAACATTTTTGATTTCATATGTGATAACACCATAAACCCACTTATTTAATAAATGAAATTTTTTTGTAGGACTTCAGAATCTTGTAGAGGGATTCAAGCACCCCTTGAAAACAGTTAGGGACGCCACTAGTTATTTAGTCTTTTATAATTCTGTAGTAATTATTTTTAAAAGTAGAATGACCAGGGATAACATCTCACTTCGCTTAGTATCAAAAATGATCACACCTGTTTCGAAGCAACGCAAATTGGTAAGTTTACCAACAAAATTATTTTATAAGGTAAAAAGAAATTATTGAACATTCTAAATTTATTTTGTTACAAATAATAGTAAATACATAATAGAACAACGTGGGATAGCAATACAAAGTACTAAGAAAACTGGTTAAGGGAAAATTTGCCCGAGGAAGATAATAGTCAAGGATATTTTGCCTTAAAATTCTTAATCAAACATTGTTGTAAATTAATATTATAAGCCAAAGTCAAAATGGAATCAAAAATAATACCATCATTATTCTACTTTTAAAGAGTTGTTTTAAAATAACTGAATTGGTAAAATATTTGGAGTATTTTCACAAAAGACCTTTTGAAAGTCTGCCATTCTTTGATTTACATATATAATCAGATTTTGTAAGAATAAAAAAATATTTTGCTGCAATACAGCAACATATTATTTAGTTTTTTCCCTTTTTATAGACCTTAGTTAGATCATGGAATCCTAGATACCTGGATTAAAGAGGGCATTTTTCCTTTTTCCATACGAGTCATTATTTTTCTTATTAAATACAATAAAATATATAGGAACATAGGGCATAGGACAATATATTGTGTTTTTAACATTGCCAAACTACTAATTTCAACAAAGATTGGTCTTCCTCACATTTTTTGAATAATTTTGATTCAGGGAGTTGCATTATTTTGGCGTTTCCAACAATCAGTGAACGATATTTTTGTAAGACAGGAAGAATTAGCTAACTTACAACTGCTTTTGTGCTTTGTTCTGTTTCTTTTCGGATTATCGGTTATTCCATCAAGGTGACAACGTGCTGAATGATAATATTATTATTCAGGGAGTTGTATCATTTTGCGCCGTTCCCATCCATCAAAAGTTCTATAAATTGAGGAGAATTAGGTGACTACAAACTGATTCTGGGTATTTATTCTGTTTTCTTTCCAGTTATGACCAATAAGGAAACCGACTTACTGAATAATAAAAAGTGTGCGTAACCAAAATATGAACAAGTATAAAAGGTTTAAAATTGAGAGTAAGGACTAGAGTTATAAGTTGAAAATTTCAAACGAGGTTTTATCATTTTATGAAAAAAAAAATTGAGACTAACATTTTTAATATTTTGCTTTTATTTATATCATCAGTCGGGGTGCTCCAATTATTTAAGGGATCTGAGTCAACTTGAAGGCTGAAAGCCCAAAATTTGGCTTCAGTGGAATTTATATAATTTTTGGGCTGCATCCATGTGCCGCCTATCATCACCAGATCTGAACCCATTGGATTACACCGTATGGAGTGTTGTGAAGAGGTATTCATATTGAATAAATTATATCCTAATTAAATTGTGAGTCATTGTATAAAATTTCAGATTTCTATCTCTTATTGTTTTGGGATATATGCTCAAATATTGTTTTACTAACATTTGTTGCGATTTTGGTAACGCAACGTGTATAATAATTTTGGGAATTACATTGTTTTTCTGTTCCTAGCTATCATTGAACAAAAGTTTAATAAGTTTAGACGAATTTGCTGATTATATAGTGTTTTTGTGCATGTCGTCTGTATTTTTTCATATGATAAACAATCACAGTAACAACGTGTTGAATGCTAATATTATGATTATGGGAGTTGCCTTATTTTGCCGCAAGACGGCGCTACACTAAATCGTTTTTTAAAATGGAAATATATGTAAACAACGCTTATTCCCAAAAATATATGTAAATTACCTTTCTATTTATCCCCCATATAAGATGATTTTTAATTAACCTATCAAAGAATAAACGTATCCTTCACGAGACAGCATGGGATGACATGTAGGCATATAAACTACTTCATTTGCTAGTAGTAAGTAGGAATAATACTTTATAATACCATAAGCCTCTATTAAATATGTACATACATATATACAATAGAATATCTTAAATTAGATACGAACTCTGTTCCCCTCTTTATATTAACGTTGTATGAATGGAATAGGTACATTAAAAAAACCTTTTATTTTATTTTATGTTTTAATCAAATAACAAAATACAATACGATAGAAATCTTCATTTCCGACTGCTTTTTGGTTAATTAATAACAAATTCCAAAGCATAGACTTGAGACTCTTAAACAAATGTACCTATGTAACTACAAAATAAAAGCACTTCCGTCAAGAGCCTCACTAGTACTCCTTCTGCAGCTACAACATACTGACAAACGTATGTAATCGTATGTACTATTATTATTCTGCATTTAATAAATGTACATGCTGTCAAAACATTGCTACTGCAATAAAACAACAACAAGACGTTTTAAAAGTAACTTTGCGTACGAGTAACGTAAGTTGCCTTTGACGGAGCTGTTTCTAACCTGAACATTACCCTTACTGATGTAGGTTATTATTGATATAATAGGTTTGTTGTTTTATATATGTAGTAGTGGTACTCAGAATTACTCGGAGTTATTAGGCGTAGACAAACAGACACATTCTGGGTGTTATTCTCTGTTATGTCGCCACTTATACTAAATGGTGTGTCCGTTCTTATTTAGGAATGAAGACTGCAGTCCCTTTCATTTTATTCTCTGTCCGATATAGTTCAGTCCTGCATATCAGTGTTGTTTTGGTCCCATCTTGTCTAGTCTCACTTGTTGGTCCTTAAAGAAAGTAAAATAAATACCTCGTTTCGTCATTGAGAGTGTTTTCCTTCTTTTCATTATTCACATATAATATTATAAATTATATAATTAAGTAACAATATAACATGTTTGTCTTATTACAATGGGGAAAAAATATGTTTTGCAAGATATGTGCAATAATCTAAATACATATTTAATATATCTTATTTGGCTTATTAAACCATCGACATTTTTAGGGAAGACACAAAGGACTAATAGTAAGGGAGCAGTCCTAAGGACCGAAAGGACCCGTCCTAAGACTAGACTAAATAAATAAGGACCCACCCAATAGTATTGCATAAATGTTCTGCAAACTAATAAAGTTTGGTCGTTGATGACGTCACTCAACTATATTTCTAATAATAGCATCAATTAATAGTCGATAATTACATAAGATGTTGTAATTTAATAACGTACCATTAGATGGAGAAATTGCAACTGTTTATAGAAAAAACAACTTGTACAGACAACTGCAATTTGAATACGACATACAACAATGTAGTTGATTATGATACGACACATTAATGTATATATATGAGACTCGTCAACATAAAACAACAATATGTTTTATAAGCTGTAGATAATTTGATCAAATTTCTCTATATATAATTTGACATATTTATAACCTCTTAAATATTACATTAGGTTATAATAATTTAAACGTTTCTACTCAAGAACCAATTACTGTTCTTTATAACTGCAACTCTATAACATCCTCTTGGTTATTTAAAAACAAATGTACATTTGTTTTATTCCAAATATTTTCATAAATGGAAATTGTTTGGGGAACTTTTTCAATAACGCAAGACGTTTGCCACACTGAAAGATCATAATTAAGATTTTCCCAATTTATTTTCTGTTTCATGATCCATTGATTTTTTATACGTACTAAGGTAAACTAAAGTTTTTGAGACAAAAAAACATAAAAATTTGTCAAATCGAGAATTTAAAACTAGTGCATTGAATATGATACTTATGGCGTTATAAAAATAAGTGGGGTGACGAACCCAATAGAAGTACTTATGAAATCACTATTATTAAATTTTTCTTGTCTTATCTCGTTTAACTAAGTGTCTTGTCAACGAAAAAGAAAGCAAAGGCTTTATTTACAAATGAGTTCGAATTATATCAGTACTTTTCCCTAATTTTTATAATATACCATTTCTAACATTTATTCTCATTAACCATTCGAGAGTGCCGTGAGTTGCACTTAAAGATCGTAAAAATTCAGTTCATGATTTAAAAAAAAGAAGAGTAGATTATATGGTTCAAAGGTCATGTCAGTACCAATTAAGTCTCATAAATTTAATGAAGACTCTAAACAGTAACTAACAGCCATTTAAACATATCTTGATTTATCCAATAAATTGGAATATAACGCCCATAAAAAGTAAAAAAAAAATGTTGTTATATTATAACTAGTGTTGTATTAATCCTTATTTTGGACCGTGGTCCAGTCCAATCCTATTTGTCAGACTTAAAAAAAGGCAAAATCGATCCCTTGTGACCTCATTTAGGGTATTTTTGTACAGTTACTGCATTATATAAATTATATAGCTAAGATAAAGATAAGAATTGCCTGTGAAAGAAAATCCACTTAAAAAAATATAGCTAAATATAGTATTCAAACATATCACAAATTTGTTTTGAGTTTCTTTTTCATAATTCTTTAAAATCACTTTTTTTTTAAATTTAGTGATACTACTGCAAGTTTTGTCTCCTCATTTTGTAGTTTAAGTGCCATTTGCAGCCCCTGGAATTAGAATTTTTATTTAATATTGAAACACACGATCAATCATCGAAGAATACTAATACTATTTGGGCTAAATTTAAAAAGAAATCACCCATGTTTTTTTTGTGTTGGCGAAATATAAGTATGATTAAATAAAGTACATCAAATTTTGATTGTCCAAACAATATTAAATATAATATTTATCAAATGTTATATTATTGAATTATATACCAATAAATCATGGAAAAACTTTCAGAAAATATCTGATTTATTAATCAATAGACATGTATATATCCAACAACAACATATGCTATTGTAATAACCCATGTGTCAACGACACTCATTGACAAGTCTGTCTCGCCTTATAATATCGTTAATTCACAATGTATGTATATATACATATATATCCCTATAAAGATGAGACAACATATTTGAGGGAAATATATATTTATACATAGATATTTATAATTTCAACAACCATTCAATTAAATATTCAGAGGTATAAAAATTTCAGTGCCAATTATGTAGTTTCATTGAATTATCAGCGGTCAGCAATCATTTACCGAGCTACGAATCACATCAATGTGCTACACAAAAATTAGGCTCCGTTCACACGGAAACATTTTGTATGGAAAACACTCAGCATGTATCCGATTTGTACTTGCATTTACATGAGGTAAGTAAGGTCAGAGTTAGTTTTTATAGGCTGTATGCACCCATTTTCCCTTCTTAATAAATAATGATAAAATTACGTTTAGATGAATCATTCTTAACAGGCTAGGATTAAATTAAAATAAAATAAATTAAGTGCTTCGTTTGGATGAGGCCTCAAGTTAACAACTTTAAGCTGTGTGAGATATACTCCAAACAGGAATTTCCAAGTTAATTAGAGCTAATTATCGCATAAACGTATGAATGAAATTAGGCAATAAGGTTATGGTTTTCATTCCCTTCCAGGGTTTTTATAAGAGCTTCTAATCTTAACCCGGTAGAAAAATCTGAATTTAAATTATTAATTGCAGGAAGATTATTTATATTCAACTGACTGACTGTTTTCTAAAGAAATATAGCATTATGATTATATTTACCCATACTTTGCTGTCTTAGACCTAGATAAAGCTTTAAATTGGGTGAAATAGATACTGAATGCATGCCTAAATTATTGCTTCTAACTTTTAACATCTTATACCTCCCTAGAATGTCCAAAGT
The DNA here is from genome assembly GCF_016086655.4 of Lepeophtheirus salmonis. NCBI lineage: Eukaryota > Metazoa > Arthropoda > Copepoda > Siphonostomatoida > Caligidae > Lepeophtheirus > Lepeophtheirus salmonis. Next base: position 12,026,400 of record NC_052144.2, read on the forward strand.
TAAATAATGTAGAAAGAAATCAAAACCGGAAGGGAACATAGAAAGGAAGTATGGAAATGGCAGGTAATGCAAATAACCTCAAGAACATCATTGGGAAAAGTTTAAGTATTGCCCTGGTACCCCAAATGTTAATCCTTTTTATTATCTCTGCTGGTCTCATGTTGATATGAAGGCACATGGAGAACGCCATAGAAGTCTGGAGTCAATGAAGACAGCTGTTGCACTGGCCTGGACTGAAACAGATCCGGACTAAATCTGTAGGTCCTGTTTTTGTTTTTGTAAGAATAGAGTTGTAGAAAAAATGACATGCTCGTATGCTAAAAAACGAAATCGAAAATGACATGGAAACATTATATTATACAAAGCTGTTGTGGGCATTTTTTTTTATTCTTGAAGACAGTCAAAATAAATATGTAGTGCTTGTGCTCATAAAAGAAGAGAAGTGACACTAAGGATTTGTTAGGGAGTCATAAGTGTTGGTCCTAGTAAGACTAACTAAGAGTAAAATTGAGGATCAACATCGAAGGAATTCCGTCCTATATACTTTCTAAAAGTAGTGGAATTTTTGTGGATTTCCTTTCCCCTCAAAGTTGCTCACAGCTAATATACTAAAATGGCATGACAATAAATATCTCTTCTCCTAAAGATTCTTCAAATTTTCAGAATTACCACGTCATTTTTTTATTTTTTTTAGCATTTTCTACAACTCTAATTTCAAACATAGTAATGGCTGTATGGGCAGAATTTAATAGAAACGTAATAACTAAGAGTATATTTATTTTTCATATGACGTCAGCATTGTTAATGTCGGGCATTTTGGGAACCTAAACAACAAACTTGTATAACATGAAAAAAAAACCTTTTCTTCTATTTTCCGAAAATAAAAGATAACTCCTCAAGAAATCCTCAGTTTGACTCACAGTTTTTCAGGAGCCCACTCAATTACTCAATACTCATGTTCTCAAAAATGAAAGAATAATAATAAGATGACGTATGAGTACGTTAGTCCTCAAACCTTCAAAAATAAAAACCAACAATATTCATTTTAATACAGGAACGTATATGCGAGTATTTAATTTAAAAATTAGCATATCCTGATAATGTACATGAATTATGATATACTGCATACGAGACCAATAATAAAAACAAACAGAAGCAGTGGTCTTGTTATATTTAATTAATATGACTATATTATTATTTCTTATATGAAAAATATTTATATGATTTACATTAGAGAGCGGTATTTACAGTACACCCTGTACAGTATACACACTTAATGTTACTTGTCAAACGACTATGAAATCTACTTTGACTACATTGCGATATCTTCATGTAAAAAGTCCTTCATTTGCTTCAAAATAAATCTTGCTTTTATAAATTTAGATGTCTTAATGCATGCTAAAATTTTCTAATCAAGCACCAATAACAATTTAGTGAAGTTATTTTGGTAAAATTAATCTAGTATTTCATACGTGATTATCTAGGTATTCAAAACTTCAAATACGTTCGATACTATATGCACTGCCCTGAAATATTTTATTTTTACATTGTGATTTCTTGGATCAATGTATCTTTATAATATATAACATGGAGCACAATATATTGTACACCGAGTGACTTGTTTTCATATATTCAATCAGATAGAAAGAAAAATAAACAAACAGATAAACTTTGCTGTATTAATATTGATAACTTTGGGCATATAAATTTTATTACAAAAAATTACACCATTAATATATTAATCATCCATGGAATATTCCATTATTGCATTATTCTCACCCCCAGTAATGAATATCCTTTATTTCATTTTTTGGTTGCAACTTGTACAATTTCTTATACGAGTTACAACTTGTACCAAATCGCAACTGTGTTCTACAAAGTATATATAAAAAAGATATGTTTCACTTTCTACCTATTAATGATTAAGAGGTATTATAAATTACTTATATATATTTATACCATATAAAAGTCAAGTCATGGAAAATAATTAAATAATAATTGACATCCTTTCATCATCAAGTGTTAAATAACAATGTTTTGTTTTACTCAGATGCTTGAGTGTTGTCTATGTATTCTACCTATCATTCAAGAAAAAGTAACAATGAAATGAATAACAGAAATAGAAAATAAGTAGATAATTTTCAAGATTTCCCATGTTTTATTTTGTAAAAAAAATAATATATTTTATAAATTTTCTTAATTAAAAGTGTTTTTATCATGTTTTTTTTTTCTTAGGAGAGGGAAAGAAAACATTGTAATTTAAAGAAGTTGTAAGTAAATTAATAAATGTTTGTAGCGTTTGACGAAGGAAGAATTACTACCACTAAATGCGTTATATCATACTTCATATAAACACAATTGTTCTTTATTTTATAATATTATAAAAATGTTATAATTTAATAAGTTTATTTTATTTTTATTTTTGCTGTTTATTACATTAATATATTAAATGTCTTCCCCCTTCCCTTCTGACTTATGAGTATCTTTTCCTAAAGGGTTATTATATATATTAATCTACTAGATTACTTTTTTAGAAAACAATAAAAAATAAGAATAATGAAATTAAATTTCTCATTCTTTCAAAGTTTTTGGGGATGTTTCATGGCTCTTGTTTTTTTACTATATCATGGCTCGCCAACTAAAAATCAAGCTAGAATGACTTTTCTGCAAATTGAGTATGAATTACATATGTTTTTTTAACATATTATTGTCCATTTATATCAAGAAACTAACCTGATTTTTAACACTTAGAAGTTGCTGAAAATTGCATTTCAAGTAGAGATAATGGATCGTCATGATAAAAGAATGAGAAACGGATGGATCTTGATTTGACAGGGGACAGATTTGATTATGATTCATGTAATATTACTTTTAGCTAGACTCAATCATCTACAGAGTTGATCTTATCTCGTCATACACATTTTATTATTTTCAAAAGAAAAATTTAAACGAGAGGTTTTATGACGATGATCTATTTACAAAATCATCACAAAAAGTACTTGACGCAACTGTTATTCAATATGTGAACCTTCAACTCCAATAATTATCTCAATGGGAGTCTGTGCAGACTTTGTCTATTTGATCAGACCCGAGCTTGGTCCACTTCTTCCTGATGGAAGGCTCTAGAGACTGGACACTCCTGTGAAGAGTACCCCATACCCTGTCCTCCAAATGCACCTAAATAGAGTAGTCTGAGGGGTTTGCATCTGGAGAGGAGGACGGCAACACGTTTCGGTTACAAAATTCTAGATAGTTGTCTCTCAGGAAGGTCTGAGTTTTAGTGTTGTGATGACACGGAGCTCCATTTTGAGTGAAAATAATATTATCTTCGAACTTTGCTCTTGCAAAAGGTAGCACTTTCTTATACAGAAGCTCGATGTAAGTATCAACATTGAGTCACTCCTTCTTTTCTTCAAAAATGTGAGGGCAGACTTTGTCTTTCCCCCCCCCTGTTTTTTGTTGTGAAGACATGTCTTATTGAAGATATGACACTTCCTGGATGTTCAATTGTGATGTTGCGGTTGTTCTGCTTATTCACAGTCATATCCACGATGAAAAATTTGTAATCTGAATAGAGAAAAACTTTCCCTGAATTTTTATTGGCTTTGAGAAAATTTAGTATCTTATTTGCTGTTTCCAACTGTCTCAGGTTACACTGTTCAGTGATTTTGATTCCGTGATTTTGTACCATTGCCATTCTGGATTGAAAATAGTAAAATGTCTAACAATAGATAAGATCAACTCTGTACTAAGACACGATGATAAAAACTTTATTACTCTATAATTTAACAGCACATAAACTCTTTATTCTATTGATGTCAAATCTTTAATAAATTAAATCCTAAATGAACCATATATTATGTACTTAATCACGATTTATTCAATGACATTATCATTAATTATACAAAGATAAGTTATAAGCATTGTTGAATGAAAAGAAAAGAAAGATTGACTAAACGCAGTCATGAACACAACATAGATCAAGAAATTAGAAATAGCTTGTCAACACAAAATCAAGCTAGAATTATTTATGTAATAATTGAGTCGGGGTTAAATTTGTATTCTGCACCACGAATGATTCTTTATATCTATGAGTAAATTATTTTGATTAATTCTCTGGAGTCATCACAAATTGCACTTAATGTAGGAAACTTCATCGTCATAATGAAGGAGTTGATGGCCTTTATATTTGAAAGAGACTATATCGGGACCAAATTAAGTCTCATAAATCAAATAAAAGTTATCAACTACAATAGCTAACATTCTTGGATATCTTAATTCATTCCAAAAATTTGAATACATAGCCTATAACTGATTAAAATATGTTAATGAAATATTGAGCTGTATATACAACGACGTAAATAAATAAATATTTTCTCAATTTTTTTTGTTAAATATTGTATGAATGTATTGAGAACTGTGTTTTATTTTTTATTTTTTCCTTTTCAAAAGGAGTTCATATTTGGTGTTAAGAAATTGCTTTTAATATGTTAACCAAACACTAGTTTGGATTAGTGTTGGATTTAAGTATTCATCGAACTAAAAAAGAAACTGTTTTACAAAAGTTGACAGTTTTTATAACTTGAACTTAAATATTACTTGAACAACTCGACTAAAATCGAATATGCTCAAAAACGAGAACGCAGCCAATCTTGGTAGTAGTAACTCCAATCCAAACTTGCTTTGAACAAGTTTTAAGGTACTTTACGTAAATATAATATTCATATTGACCACAAAATATTTATTACTTATTTATCAAAATAAGGAATATTTAAAAAAAAGTATAAAAAGATTTAAAACCTTTTTCTTATTAGGAAACCCATTTTTACAAAAATTATTAAACACAATATTCACTAATTTATTTTGGAAAATATCTTCAAACAATATGGACATCAGCCTGATATTTGTATATACTGCCTCTTTCTGAAAAATATGTTATCTTTGTGGAAAATAAATTGTTTAACATAGCCACAGTATAAAAATAAGATTTTTTGAATAATTATGAAACATGAATTTGCTTATCATAGGATAACCATGTCATAAATATCTTTTAATTAAATATATCTATTATGCTTTGTCTGTAAAAAAGAAAAAAATACTTCCTTAATAGATTTTTCATAAAACATTTTGTCAATAATTAACATGTTGTATTTGAAACTTTGGATGGCTAATAACTTATAAAATATCTGGAAGGTTATAGCAAAATAATTTTACTGAATTGTTAACGTTGATTTGAAAATTTCTGTATGCATTTACAAACATATATTAATAATGCAAGGTTTATCTGTATGTACGTATGAACCATTGAACCAAATGATGACATTTTTGATCTAAGACATAACAATGTAGTAGATGTAAATCTTGTAGTTGTTTTGCATGTAGCATCGAGCGTGTTTGCAGGATGCACTGTATATAGTGTTCCCAGATATATATATTATACAGGGTGACATATATGTCTTAGGACAACTTCAACAAACAAGAAAGTACACATATATTTTCTACTCAAACCATATTTTTACGCAATTGCAATCAGCAAGAAATTTCCTTCAAAATGAGTGGTAGTTCATTTCAAATGGCCCCCATTTACGACATCTACAGCTCTCAGATACCTTTGAAAATACTTTACACGCTTTCCGGATGGTCTCAATCGTCAAGTTGTCCAACCCAGAGACTATGGATGCCTTAAAGTCGTCCACGCCGCAGTAGGAAGTTACATTAACCTCCTTCTCCAGAATGGATTATATGGAGAAGTTTATTACTTTGAGATCGGAGGAAGAAGGGGCCACATGGCTTTACATCAAGTGATCGATAGGTGTTTAGTACCACTCTATCTCAGACTTTGTAGTATGTAAAAGGGGGTCCGTCCTGCTGGAAGCAGTAAGATCTTTCCCAGGCTTGTTGCTGGATACAGGAAAGTACTTGGTTCTGTAATATGTTCGGATTAACACGTAGATTCATTTCAGGAATTCCTGAAAACTTATTCGAACAATAATGATCCATCAACCAGAACACAATTAAGTGAGCCTGAACCATATAATACGATATATACTTGAATAATACGAAGAATATAACTTACTCCTTAAGCTTGTTTATATAGTTGATATATATATATATTTTTTTTTTTAAGGTCATTCCCCCTTTTTTCACACAAGAACATGGCTTACCTTAATAAATCATTTTTAAATATATTTTATATATATATATTGACTTTTCTTATTGGCTGATTTCATTTTATCAATTGATGACATATTGTAATCATTAGATTTATAAGATTGGAGTTAAATCAACCATTTTCATAAAACCATGGAAAAATTCATCGAACAAAACCACAAATATTTTCTCGTTATCAGACAATGACATAGTTCTTGTAGATAAGTAGTGTTTAGATGAAGATGATAGTCCAACATTCATGGTGCAAGAAAATGAGAGTTTTTTCAAGTGGTTTTGTGATGGCAAAGTTATCCAATCAGTAGACTTCTGTTTATAAAGTGAAGGATATTGTGCCAAACGAGAGAAGTTGCTAAATAGGTAGGAGAAAAGTGTTTGAGGTTTGGAGTGGATTTGGGAGAGGCGAGTTGTTCAGAGATAAAAAATATTTTCTTTCGTTGCTGGGAGTTGATGTCCATTGACGAATTTTGAAGATACATATTCATATCATTAACTGAATTATAAATTATTTTTTGCATTGATGGAGAGCTGTCAGTTTTTCAGTCAACGTATGGAAGCTGTTATTGTTTGTAAAGGAGTACATATTGAATAAATAATATACCTTTTATTTAAACACATCACAATTTACTACAGAGTTTTCACTCTGTATATTTTAGTTTTCAGATGCAGTCCTTGACCATATTTTTTTTTTGTTTGTTTTTAAGATATGTTTTTATTTCGTAGACAAATATTGATATCTGGAACAAAATAAGACTTACAGACCGATATTTTATTTTTCTAAAATAGAAGTTGCACATAAGAAAAAAAAAAATTTCTTCGTAATTATCTTTCCAAAAACAATATTACCTGGGACAGAATCAAGGATGGTCTTTAATTAGACTGAATTATTAGTACAAGACTAGTACTGACCAAAGAGGGACAAAATTAGATAAAGTTAAAACCGTCTAAAATTTCCAAAATACAGGAAATACAGTCAAATCCTTACAAACAGGTGAGGAAAAAGAAACTAAAAAGCATCTAAAACTATATTTTTGCGACAGTTCTAAATTTGAAAAATGGATGTAGCTACTCAGGCGGTGACACTTTTAAATAGTTGGCTGTTAGACTTTGTTGAACTTGTTATATTCCGAATTATATATATATCTCTCTCTCTACAACCTTATATTGACTCATTGTGGCCTTCAAAATCCATTATCATCATTTAAATAAATACATAGATCAACGTCCAACCATTTCTATAGATATACAATTAGTTATGTAAATATGTACATTTGTATCTAACATCGGTACAGATTATTATTACATAGAGATAAGGTAAATATATAGAAACATATATATATATATACAAAACCCTAGATTCATCCATTACAAAATGTCTATTCAGATAATGAGATGAAAATCCAATTTTTTTTTTTTTTTTTGAATATGAATATATATGTATGTATGTAAGAAATATAAATGAAGAATATATAAATGTATTTATGTAGACTGTAGAGGTAAAAAAATTTACTTAAAGAAATATACTATAACGTATACTTGCGCAGAAGGTTAGGGTATTTATTATTTTACAATATCATAGCCCTGTATGAATTTTGGATCTATTTTATTTCCAATATAAATGACATTTACTTTTAAAAGTAATTAATGCCAACAAAGTCACGCATTAAATATTTCAAAAACATATTATCAGCTTATGCGTGTTCTGCGTCAACATAAAATTATACAGAAAAATAATCAAAGCTTTGTATTCAAATTTAAATGAGGAATTAAGGTACACAGGGATTGTATCTATAGTTGAACACCTTTATTGGATTTAAGGGAACTATATTGGCCTGATATAGCCCTTTCAAATAAAATCTACTTATTTTATTGATATGATTAATATTGGCTACATTTAGTTAAATATGTGGAAAGTCCAAAATCCTAATAAGAATAACTTAATGTCAGAAATTGATGATAATTTGTCAAATATTATCCACACTCAATTTTGAGAAGAATAATTTTACTTGCTTGTATGTTGACAGCCCACATATTTAATTTTTTGTTATAAAAATGGTATTTCAATTTTTTTAATATAAATTTCAAAATCACATCATTGCAAAATATAATCAAGGACCTTTCATGAAAGACAAATAATTTGTAATACAGTCATTGGATAGAATGAATCTTAGTAATGAAGTATTTTTGATGATAAGGTCCGTACAAATAGTGTACTAATTTAACACCACGCTCACAACAATTGCTGTTTCGAACAATACTTATTAGTAATTTTTTATTTATTAAGTAGTCCATTTGATCAACTTTTGAGACTCGAACCACATACAGAAAAATCTTTAGCTAACAAACTACTTCTTATATAAAGATATATCATATATTTATAAAACATTTAGATTACATAAGTGTTGGAATCTAGGGCGAACAGATGTTTGGAATCACTTCATATTTGCACAAGGGAATCTTTTAATCCAAAACTACAAACCTAAATAAATAATTTATTTATTAGTGCCCCAAAACACTACAAGTTAAAATATTACACTAATATTTTATTAAAAAGTTCATCTTTTAAAATGACTTATGCGTTATATTTTTAAATATTTCAGTCAAATATATGTCATTTTTGTCGTTTTTAGTTATAATAGCATTCATAAGTTTTATAGATGATTAATTTTTATAAAAAGGTCATAAGGTCAAACCCCTAGTATATATGTGTTGTTATTAGATATGGGATGTAATGTGTAAAAGGTATGATGAGGTAGGAGGTGCAAGGGATGGCAATATTTTTTTTGTTTTCAGTTTATTTTCCCAATGGTTTTACACACGTGTTAAATAGAATTGTTGTAAAAGATTAAAATGGGAAAACATATGGTTTTTAAATATTTTTTCTATTTTTTCCATTATCTGTAGATAAGTTTATGTAAAACTCCAAAAATATTTAGACACCTTGATAACTTTTAATGAAAAAAAACCCCCATAATTACCGTAATCAGTGGGACGACTTCAAGGAAATACAATAAACGTCAGATAACTCGAATACCCAGCTATCTCGATTTTTTTTAAATCTGTCTGATCTTTTTTACCATTCAACAGTCCTAATGACTGATACATTGACCTTTCAGTCATATGTTCCTAGTTGTCTTTATATTTTACTCACTCATAGTTAGGATCGACGAATATATTAACAAAGAAAATAATGACTGATCACACATTTCCTTCAGGTAGTTATTATTAACTACGTACATTCAGCTGTTTAGTTTCTACAAAAGACGGATAAAGCCTGGTCCTAGGACTAACTAGTTTTTTTAGGACCAAAGTGATGGGATTGCAGTCTTTTTAGTTTTTCTAGACCGATCCTACGCGACCTCCCAGTGATTCTTCAGTATGTAGAATTTAACGGTAAACTAAATTTAGGATTTCCCGTATGTATAAAACATCAAGAAACCACGGGAAAAGGGATATATGAGATACACCCTAGACCATATGAATGTTACCCCATTATAGTTGTAACGGGGTGTTGACAAATGGTACTACTCTAATATGTTAAAGGAACCGATTATAGCAGCACCATTACTTCAGAATAAGATTCCCGTCGATCACATAATTCCCAAAATTTCTGAGCTAGGAATGTGTTCATCACAAAACCAAGCAATAATGCAAATTTTCTTTTATAACGTAATCCAATTTTTGAACATGGTCTCACTTCAAACAAAATTATTTAGAAACCCATGTAAATGGACGTGAATGGGTCTGAACAAAATTTTTGTTAAACATTTTTCGTCAAAACAGTATGAAAATCCAATACTTATTTGAGTACTGCAAGGCCTTAACAAATATTGGTGTTCTGGCATCATTAGTACCGGGATGTAAACAACCAATTTCTACATTTGCTTAAGCCAATCACAATTGACAGAGTATTGTTGAAATTATACAATATTCCACTCGTCCACCCAAACGTATGTAAGTATCGATTTTATTTTTCAAAACTCAATTTACATTGTATTTTTATTTAGAAATAAAAGGCTGTCTTTTATTTGTAATAATTAACTATTACTGGAATCGGTATCAAAATATTGATGTTGTGACACCACTAATATAATTATCCAAATTCATCAACTGCATTATTTTTATTAATAAAGTGTGTCAGAATGGTTGGATGATGAAAATATATCAAACTTATATGCATAATTTTGATCTAGGTAATAAAAATGTAGTCATATAAAAGAAGTATTGCACGCATTTTGCATGTAATGTCAGCGTGTATACAGGGTGCATTGTATAGAGTGTTCCCTAATGTATATCATATTCATATTTTTGATCTAATAATAATAATATAGCCATATTAATGAAATTTCGTATGCATTTTGCATATAGTAAAACACTCAGCTAGTTAGCGTTCCAGATACTTATGTAATCCCTGGCTCATCTGTCATGGCGTCATATTAAAAAAAAATCTTTTAACTGTTGTTAATACACTTTCCTTCTGGAGGTGATAACATTTATTATCTATGTATTGATTAACTCCTTCTGAGTGTGTTCATGAAAACCGGTAGATTTCTTGGGAATTTATCTTCTATATTTTTTTGGCAACGTTTGTCTTTTCGACATCCTCTAATAACTCCTGGCATGACTGAGTACTATCACTAGTTACAAATACTTGGCCAACACTATATTATTTACCTATCTCTATTATGGGAGTTTTGAGAGGTTCAGAATCATTTTTACAATTTTACTATGGGAATTGCTGTAGAATATAGCTTAAGAAATGTCTTAGTCACACAGTAAGGAAAAATGATTAAGGTAGATGGGCTCCTCCGCACAGAATTTTAACAGACGTCTATGCATCTAGACATTGTAAATCATCTTCCTCGAGGTCCCAGTCTGCTCCCCGATGGCCTACTGGAACAAAAACCGCGCAGAGAAGCGCCGCTATCCTCTTCTTGTTCTGTTTACTCATAATGGCTAATAGGACAAGGTTTTCCTTAGCAATCGACAGCTAATTATGTGTTTTACAACGTTGATCATAGGTAAATAGTAAAAATATTACTTTGAACCTTACTCTATACCTCCACGACATAACAAACAAAGCAAAGGAAAAAAAAATAACGTTGAACGTTTTTACAGGGATTTTTTAATATTATGAAGAAAAATGAACTGATTTTCTCTACCTTGAGTTATCCCACTTCGTCAAACTGTATTGAATTCAATGTATTCATGAAAGTATATGATGATTAAACGTTATATATTCTGCATTGACGTTAATTCATATATCCCAAACATTGCCTCATGTGGTGGTTTCATATTCATGTTATGGGTAAATCCTCATAGTTTGGCAACATTTCTCAAATACATACATACAGTCATTACAGGGTATGGCTTTACTTCTATGTACCTTAATGTATATATGTAAAAATCGTGACTAACGATGAAAAAGTATCTCATATATGCTGCTATAACCATAGGTGGAGTGCTTTTTGAAGGGCCATTTATGTTCGTTTCTTTAACACCTCTCCCTTGATATTCAAAATCTTCAAATAGATTGGGTTTGAAAATGAGCATGTACTATACTACATATATAGGTGTACCTTTATTACAATTCATATTTCACTGATTTTAATGAATCTATGTACCTACGTTTCAAGATGGATTAAGGAACGAATCCGATTCACTTTGAAATACATATATATATATTATAAAAAATGATAACAAAAAAATAACCTTGTGTGGGAATCACTAAATAATATTCATCTAGTCAGCTTCGTAGAGGTTATTAATTACTTACACATAGTGTGGTGGAGGTGGTGGCTCATATATATATATATTTTGGAACTTACCCATTTCAATTAGGTAGATATTATGTTCATCATATGTATATTAGGACGGTGTGTTTCTAATTTCAATAATGTTTAGTGCGGAAAAGTTGTCTTATGGTAATCAAATAACATATGTGACCTGTAAAAACAAAAGCCAGTTTAAATTTATTTGTCTCAAAATATATATATAGTGGTTACCCAAAACATGCAATACCATGAACAAATTACAAAAAGTTTGATGTGTTTTTTTAAATAAACAAGAACAACTCAAAACCAACTTGTGATAATTATAAATAACATATTTATCTTTATTATTTATTCAATATGTCTTCCTACACAAGCAATAACCGTCTCAACACGCAGGCGAACAGATTTACAGCTCTTGACGATGAAAGCCAAGTCCATCGCGTACCACACAGTAATGATGGCAGCTCAGAGCGAATACAAAGTTAGATGAGAGGTGCAGCAAACAATTTTTCTCCAAGACACACAAATTACAAATTCCACGGGGCTGAAGTCAGGCCAGAAGTCAGACGTAAGTTTACAGCATAAGTTTTGGTTCTTCTGAGCTGTATGGGGATGTAATGAACTTCTTAATACTTAATGGTATCCGGATGGAAATGCCAACAGTTTTTCAGCATTATCAGCACTGAAACCGGAGCAGAGGAGATCACACACGCGTTGTTTTGTTCTTCCTGTTCTGAAATTTTAGAAATACAGACATAGGATGATCACAAAATCTTATTTTGCTGTTGCTAGGACTGACAGACATGAACGTCCAAAGAATTCTTTGAACAACTTTAAAATAAATTTAATTCTAATTTAGCTAGATTTTGGTTTTTTTTTGTGTGTGGAGGAAGCTATAAAATTATTAGGGGCATCCAATCGTATTTCCTCGTACAATAATACATGGAATTGCAACATATTTGATTACACTATCCAACAAAACCCCAATTTTGTTAATGCACAAGAACAGCATATGCTCAACTTAATACAATTTGATCCGCTGATTCCAAATATCACCTTATTATTTCTCGCGTAGCCTTGTGGCCTTCAGAAAAAGGGCATACATTTTTTTGTTATTTTTAAGGTTCAAAGCTGTTTTAAACCTTCGGTGTTGAAGATTGGGATAAATTATATAAATATATTTTAAAGACGAATATTAAAACATTCTGAAACCATATTTTGGATATGGTGCTCTGGTTTTGTAAATAATTATATTTAAAAAACTTTTGTCTAAGGTCGCCGTATGAAGCACAATGAGGGAAGAATGTGATTAAATTTTAATGATCTGAGAAAAGAATGTGATAAAATTTTAATGATCTGAGAAAAGCATGCATTACAATTTTACATTTTATAGAAGGAAACATCAATATATATGTCAAAAATTCCCTTTTGTTTTTTTCCATTAATAAACCCCTTTAGTAATGTGTATCTTCCCTTGTATAAGTGTGATCGCTTTACACTAGATGGTGTTAGAAAGATAAGATGCATTACTAAAAAATCTCTATTTGGCAGTTTTGATTGATTTTTTTATTGCGCGTCAAAGATGGACACAAGCATAAAAAACCCATTTTTTACTGTTTTTCTTCGAACAATGGTAAAACATAAGCCAGGCAACGGAAAGGTGAGTAAGGATTATGGTCCTAATACTGTAACAACAAATTACGTGCAATTTTGACTTCGTCGATTCCGCTCCGGTAATTTTGTTGTAAAAGATACATCATGCTCTGAAAGGCCAATTGTTGAAATTATGGATAAAGTATTAAAAAAGTCGAGTACACCGTAATGAGAGAACTGTTATGATTGCTTAGGGAATCAAAATTAATAGAAAATAATGGAAAACTTATTAAAAATAATGGATATCCTTTACAACACCTAATATTTTCCCTTTTTTTAAATTTGATTATGTATTTGATATATTTGACCAAAAGATGACACAGTAGAACCCTGAAATTTTACATTAGTTATTTTCTTATTACAAAACAATTTTCCTGCTAATGGCTTTCATTGAAATTACAAAGAGATTGAAAAACAAACCTCCCTAATATAGTATGTAGAAATGAACTTTTTTAAGGAAAATAAATGTCTTGTGGTGCCTTGGTATGGAATTTATTTTCGTATAGTACATAGTTAAATATAGCCTTATAAATCATTTGAATAAGATTAACCCACCCTGTTGTTTTTTTGGATTAGCGTCTATATCTATCTATATATGTATGTAATTAATAGGCTTTATATGAAAAGCAATTCAAACATATAATCGATTATATTTACCTATTTAGTATGTAATATTTACTTTAATTAGGTTTGATTCAACGTACAATATTTGTAAAGATTATTAGTGATGTGCAGAATATTTCTATTCGCATTTTCAGTTTACACATTTTCATAAAAAATAATATTTTATATTCGTTATACAATTCTAGTAGTACTTGAAGATCAATATTGCAGCTGAACTATAGCACTTTTAGCCAAATTATCTTTTTTTTATAGAATCTTAATTATTTACCCTTCAAATAAGTTCCTTTAGCATCAAATCAATAAAAAAATAAAGGCGCTATTTCTCATTGCTAAAAAAAGGGATTTATATTCTCCTTCAACTTTTCTTAAAAGAAGGACATGGACCGAAGTAATGACGATTTTTTTGTGGACCGAATTTACTAAGAGACCGGCACAGTTCGAAGATGGATTGCATTAGGTAACATAATAACGGTCTCAGAGCGATGTAGGATTTTGTAGACCAAATCACAACTACTAGTAGTAATCTATTATTTAGTGTCAAGTTTTTTTTTGTTGGCAACCCGAACAGTGTTTTCTATATTTTCTAAAGCAGTTGTAGTTATTCCTTCATTCTTGAAGGGAGACCGTATAATTATTGTGTAATTATGTGTAAGTAATAACGCGAATTTTTCTTACAGAAAGTAATCCTACTGTAAATTTCCCAATATACGTATGTCATTAACTTAGTGTTTACCGGGAACTTTTGGAACTAAATTTTGAAAAGAGTTTAGACAGTTTATTTTTCATTTGTTTCCTAATTTACGTCAGATACAAAGCACTAAACATTGTTTGATTGAAAACACGGGTATGTAAATTTCATTTTCTTTTTTATTTAACTTAGTTAAAGATTATTACTCAGGTCAAAAGGCAAACACAATCTATAGGCAATAATATCGTAAGTTCAAAGAATCCTTTATGCTGCTCCCACAAAAAAACTACCGATCCCTTTGGGCATTCTCTCCTTGGTTAAAAAAAAGAAAGGGGTATGTCCAGTCTTTTCATGAAAGATTCTCTTATATATTATCGATATTTTTTTTCTTTTAAATTAGTATCATATTCACAGGGTAATTCTTCTGATATATTTATTTTAATGGCTATAGAATTGTTTAAGTTACTTTAATATTTGCAAAAATCTGTATAAAGCTGTTAAGTATGAGAAATGACCCCTTAATGCAGCAAACGTTTTAAACCATTCAAAAATTGTAAATTGTGTATAATATAACCTAATAAAAGATCCAGTTTACGTATGGGATAACATTTATGCTCGGATGGAGAAGGAGGAGAAAACAGAAATTTGGTGGGAAAATCATGTATTTCCATACATACATATTCTATTTATTAACTAGTCAAAAAAGGGTCTAAAACTGTCTGTTTGTTGTATTCCAGAGTCTACGTAAGTTTAAAAAAGTGATTTTTAAAAGCAAGCTCATCAATAAACGTGTATAACAATTTGTGTAACTGCTATGTTAGGATTACAGGGACACGCTTAATTCAGATTTTTATATAATGATTTCCAACATGGTCACAGGATTAAGCTACTTTATGTATTGCCACGCATAAAACAGGTGATCGTTGGACCAGGTTTGATTATATATTATTTCACAAAATATGTTTTAATAAAGAATTTTGAATTATCTAAAACTTTGCTATAGATTTCTCAATTGATAAATAGGCAATTACTTTTATTATATTTCTTAAATTGATTGTACAAGCTATAGAAAAGTATTAAATCTTTGAAAAAATAATATTAAAAGGCGAGCAATATAGCCAATTTTTTGTTTAATATATAAAATGTAATGTTGAAAATATGTACGATGAAAGATAAAAATTGATAATAAAATTCGAAGTGTTTATGATTGAATTGACTGACTTCCTTAACCATGTAGCACACACTAGATTAATTCATGGTCAGAAAGGTCTAATTTTACTAAATTAGTATCCTTGGCCATTTCTAAGAATGGGTCAGAATGTAAAAATTTTTGATTTTTCTGTTAGAAATTGAAAATTTTTTCTATTCAAAATATTTGACAAACTTTTGTTTATAATGTTAAGAAAAAATATTTCTAATACAAAATTCTAAAATTTACATTATAATTTTTTTAAACTCAGTGGTTTTTTCACTTTTTTGATGATACAATACCTTTGAAACACTGGAAAACAATTAAATATAAATTTGCATTTTTTCTGTTTAATGATCGATTAATTATACATTTGCTATTGCATTCATTAAGTTTTTGAGCCAAAAAATTGTCAAACCTATCAAAGTGAGATTTTTAAACCTTTGTATCAAACATAGTACCTATTAAAGGGTTAAGTTTGAGTTATTTAACTTCTACTGTATTGCTAGTCCCGACTCATTGACCTATTTTATATGAATTTATGAGTAACACCTTTTTCCATTTGCGAAAAAAAAAATACAAAATCATGGAATCAATACATATGCAAATGAGCCCTTAATCGTATGTAATTTATCCCTTGACCAAGAAAATAAACAATATGAAAAAAAAAATTAGAAAAAAATCGTAGTTCTTATAATCAGATCTGAAAAAGTGGGCGTTGGGATTTAAACACCTTATTTGAATCCCTGGTGTTCAATCTGAAAATATAAAAAATAAAATACTTATATTAAAAACTAGTGTTGGATTTGAGTTTGAATTTTTGAGCAATGAATCAAATGGAGCTTAGTTTCGAGACAAAGAAAAATATAAAAGAACAGAAATATATTAAGAAAATTGATAAAAGTTTAATTCAACAATTAACTTAATTTGACTTTCTCAAACCGTACATTTGTGTATAATATGACTTCAATACGTGCAAGATATTTTTCTAGTTGGTAATTTAAAATATAATATCATTTTTATTTAATTAAAATATTAAATTTTAAAAATTTAAAAATCCACGGCTGTTCACAAAATAACTATAAATTAGATGTTTTTGATGAAAAATCCAAAAAATAACTTTTTTGGAAAAAAATATCAAAAATAACAGGCAGGTCATATTTTCTACTATTACAGTCATAGTAACAACCTGACAACAATAATGTTGTCAGAATTGAATAGAGAAAGAGTAGCGGAGAGTATTGGTGATAGATTTGTGGATAATAATAAAATCACATGTTCTGTCTTCAAGCCTCACCCAGCTTATATATTTTCAAGAATTCGTATGTTTTTGTACCCGTATTTTAAAGTATTACTGTATCATTATTTC
Organism: Lepeophtheirus salmonis; assembly: GCF_016086655.4. Taxonomy (NCBI): domain Eukaryota; kingdom Metazoa; phylum Arthropoda; class Copepoda; order Siphonostomatoida; family Caligidae; genus Lepeophtheirus; species Lepeophtheirus salmonis. The sequence goes on from NC_052144.2 coordinate 12,043,865, forward strand.
TGCCCTTTGCAATAGTTGATGTTCAATCCTGCAGACTAAAGATTTTAATCTACTATATCCGTATAACGCCTGCTGCCAATTGAAATCCCTTTGTCGTCAATATATATTTATTTATCTATGACTAGTGGTAGTACCCTGCATTTACCAGAGTAATTAGGCGTTGGCTTAAATACAAATTTTGCTTAAAGAATAATATCGAATTTCTCCTTCATGGAAACGAAGAATTCACCGATCAATTTCTGGAATTTCAGAGTGTACCACATTTACGATACAAATATCTAATGACAATATCAAATCTATTAATAATGGTCCATAAACTGCGGTTTTATATTCAACTCTACCCTGCACGCTTTTGCTGATTACCAGTTTTGAGAGTAGTCAAATATGGCATCCAAATTAACGTATGTGTGACAGGTGATATTTCTTCTAACTAAAAAAGTCAAATATATAATTTCTTTTCAAATAAATAAAAGTACTTACCTGTGTCACAAAGCCGTGGAGTTTGCTTATTTAAATATCAAATCATTGATTGCTAAAAAATTAATTATTGACTCTCCATTGCATGTAGAAGAATTAAGAGCTATAATGATAAGTGCAGCAGCTCGATATTCAGCACTTTCTATCAAAATCTCTCTGTCATCATCCTCGTCGTGGGCATGGGGTAAAATATCTTCAAATTTATGCCTTCGAGGCCCGTGCCATCAAGTCAATAATAAGAAGACATCGTCGTTTTTTATTACTTTTAGCTGATGTTTAGAATTATTTTGAATATTATATGATGTTATTTCACTTCAAGACATTAAATATGAACTAAAACTTTCATTTCCGTTTTTTTTTTAACGTAATTGTCCAGTTGCTTTTTTTTTATGACCAACTTTTTATCTCTATGTGTATTTATTATTTACACTGTTTGTATTGTAGAATATAAATGAATTATTTTAACCAAAAAAAAAAAAATAATAATAATATCGAAGATAATTTTCCAAGAAATCCTCAGTGTCACTCTTTGTTTTTCAGAAGGATACTCACACGTAACTACTCAATACAATAATACTTATATCAATTCATATACATTGCACCCTGTATACACCTCCGCTGCTATAAGCATACACCTGCAATATTTTATGAAACATTGTTATTTTTTAGATCAAAGATATTTATGATATACATCATGGAGCACTGTTTACAAAGCACCCATTGGCTTGTTGTCATATTATCATAAATTCAACTTTAGAGACAGATACCAAGACACAATTTGTTTTATTAATATTGAAATTACTTTATACTTTAATATTTCTAGTTTTGATCATTTGAGTATTTCAAATAATATTTCAGGGTTTTTTGAATATTTGTAAGAAAATTGCCTACTTTAAAGAACTCAAGTTTTCTTTCCGAGTTTAAATAAACACTTGAATCCAACACTAAAAAAAACTAATCAAGTAAAATAGACACAAAATATGGTTATTGTAATATATTTAACACTCTGTACGAAAGTTCTTTTTTGCGTGAATTATTAAGGAGATTTGGCTTTGTTTTAAAATAGACTGTTTAGACATGAAAGATGTTTTAAAATAAGAGCAAACTTTTGTTCATATCTTCAACCGCTTTTATTATATATATTTTTTTAGTCAAAGAAGATAATTTTATATTAATGATAATTGCATTTTTTTTTGTGTGTGTGTGAATGTTTGTTTTTGTTAATATTTAATTCATTTAAATATGCTAGGCCTACCATAAGAAAGGAAAAAAAGTTGTGTTCAAGGGTTTTTCAATGGACAATCTCAATTTTTGTAAGAGACTATTTGTAATTTGAATGTACGGGGCTCGTCAACACGAAAGCAAGCTAAAAATATTTTTCTCAAAACTGAGTTTGGATTACAGTCGTATTCTTACACTAATTATCATCAATTTTTATAAATAAATGATTCCGATGAGTCCTTTGGTGACACCATAAATTGCACAGAAGGTAGTAAATTTTCATTTTGAAAAAGAAACAATGGGTAATTGATTGATTTTATGTGAGAATCAATGTGGGTGCCAACTTAAGCACCATAAATCAAATAAACATTCTAACCTAAAGTTAGTATTAGTGTGCGTTCTAAATTTTTACATTTGCAAACACATAATTCGTTCAAGAAAAACATCACAATTATGTTTTTTCCTTTCAACTATTTTAATTATACGAAATGTTTCTATTTAAATCATAATTAAAGCTACTAAAGATTGCAAATAATTAGTAAAAGATTCTATGTCACAGTCAAATAAACGAAATAGATTTTTTTGGTTTGAAAACCAATATCGGAGTCAAATCAAGACACCTTTATCGACAAAAGGTTCAAAGATGTAGTTAATATTTTTGGGTAAATAAATTCATCCCAGATATTTGAATACAAATTTTAAAATTGAGGTAAGAATGCAAATGAAATATTGTACTGTATGTTGATAAGATGTAAAATGGTAAGTTGGGTATTTCTTTCTTTTTTCAAGATAGTTTTCATATTCATACACCACCTATGTGATCCATTTAAATTACAGAAATACCATAAAAAATTTAGTTTAATAAAAACTGTTCTAAAAAGTGGGGAGCCAAAACTTGTAGTAGTATTTAATTACAAATTTATCCCAGTTATTTTAATGGCAAGTTTTCATGACACAACCAAATGGATGTTCAAAAAATCCCATCTCTGTAAGTGTAAAAATGTCGGATCAACAACAAAAAATGCAAATAAGCTAAGGAGAACTAAAGCTTCTACAGGAACCATATGGGTGACTTCTGACCTCATCCATTTTGGCCCTCCTCGAGCCCTGACCCTCTACACATTTCAGTTTAGGGTGTCTTGGAAAAGAAGAATGTCTGGGCCTCTCATCCAAACATGGACTTGCTTTGAGCCGTCATCATGAGAGCATGGCAGGCCATGGACACGCCCCTCATCATCGTGATCTGACAATATCTTCGTCGGCGTATCGATGATGCTACTGCTAGTTAAGGATGAAATATTGAATAAAAAATATATCTAAATATATTAAAAATTGGTATTGAGTTATCTCTTGTTGATTCACTTAATTTAATAATTATATCTATTTAAAGTTTTGAGTCCCAATACTGTAGACTGTCATTACTAGTATTTTATTCTAATAGTCTTCAGGTATTAAAAAGTCCATGGAATTGACGTAGCTCAGGAAAAATGCACTCCACAGAAATTCTTCTCTTAATCTCAATGTGCGTGGCTCGCGACCGGTCATTCTTAGTGAAATAAATATACTTATTATTATGGAGTTCACAAAAGATTCTTAGATCATATGAAGTAAATGTTATACTATAAGGTTTAATTATACTTAAACAGTACAACCCCATCTAACCAATGAAAGGAACATTTAAAAAAAAATCCGTAGTATAGTTAAACTTGGACTGATCGACTATCCAGCTCAACTTTTAGTTCATACAATTCAGATCTACAATTGCTCAATATTAACAAACTGGGATAACCCCTTGACTACTCCTCTAATCTCAAGTAACTCCAACATGATTTAAATTTAAGATGGAAACAGAAAATTCACTACTTGAAATTATCACTCGGGATCCCGTTTTTCCGAGATATCTAAGGGTTTTGAGTATACGGAATATGTTTGAGAAATCCTGTAATACATTATTTTATAACATACACTTCATTTAATTCCATATAATTCAGCAAAAATTAGTTAATACATATCTTACTATGTAGGTTTTTTTTTGTTGCGAGTAGGATTAAGTTATGGAAATTAAAAAACAGGACATATGTGCTCTACAAAAGTCCCTGTGTTCTAATAGTGATAACTAAAACGTGCACTTGGTAGATTGTAAATTTCCACCTATGTTCATTTTTCAGAAACCGAATTTTTTTTTCTATATAAAGCATATTTTTTAAACATACATAAAGCCACCAATTTGAGCTCTATTCCTCAATAATGTTAAAATTAAAGGCCGATTATGATTTTTTTAATAAACACTTTGTGATAACTTGACCTCTCAAAATTTAATGTTCCCTTAAAGTGTTTAATAATACGATGTAAGAAGAAACGTTTCTTCACGAAGCTTCATCAGGCTTCATCCCAATCATTTATGTGTAAGAACTACAGTGACGTCAATTTGACTCTTGAACGCACACATACTCCTTGCATATACATTTGTACTTAATATGACCTAGACCACCGATTTTTTCTAGTGCAATGGTAAAGTAGTCGATGTCTTGTACAAAAGTTACAAATTGGTGGGAAATTTTTAAAATTTAAATTATTAATTTTATTTGGTTATATCCATTATTATCAGTATGCTTGACATCAAGAAGCTTCTGCGTATTTAAAAAATATCTTTTGAAAGGGACACAAATTGAAATAGGGTGGACATGCTTATTTTAAGTAAAATATTCCTTTTTATACGTTGTTGGCAAGGAACGTGCACGCTCCATATTCCAAAATCGTATAAATAAAATAATAATATTGTTTTTAAACGTGCGTAAATTGTAATGTTGACAACCCGCATTAAAGCTTGTCTTGATGAAGCATTGCTATGCAATGCCTTTTCTTAGATCGTATGGTAAACCCACCTTTACCTTGGCCATAAGTATAATTTTCTTACCAAGTTTGATCAAATTTGATGTGTAACTTTTTCCGTAATCCTTGTGACTACTAAACAAAACAAAAAAAAACATAACTTTCATTCATCTTTGTTGCGGAGGTAATGATTAAAATGAATAACATGACAATTTATAATGATATATCGATAAGAGTACCTTAAAAGATTATTTCCCAGGATACCATAATTTAAAAAAATGATTTCTGGGATCTTGCTCAAGGCTTGATCATAGAGACTATAAACGCTAGTAACTACATTGTATAAATCTTAAATTTAAGTTCTTTTTAAAATTTAAAATTTAAATCGAGTTGGTCCAAACAGACCTTAGAGGGGTTCAAATTGGTACCATCGTGAGTTTCTTTATCTTTCTATGAGGTCGAAAAGAATGAATTGCGATTGATAACAATGGGCGGATGGGTTTCCTTCATTATTATTTTTTGTAGAAAAAGTTAATTTATTCACCATTCAGACACAGTTGGAGAAGAGCATAAAAATCATAGTGATTAAAAAGTTAGCATGAATAAATCATAGCTGGAAGATAGAATTGAAATATACTTATATACATGTATAAATATTATTTTGTTACTAAGAATTCTTATTTTGCATTTTTTTAAAGATATAATTTTTATTATTTTGCCCTATAGAACGACCCTACAAAGGGAAAATATAATTAAAAATTCGCTGAATCTCACATACTCCACAATTTCACAACATACAGACGTATATAACATTTTTTTGCAAAGAAAAGCAGCGCTTATGCAAATATTAAAAGCCATTAATTATGTACATTTATAGATGATTCATTAGGTAATGCAAATAAATATTAATATTTTGAACTCAGCATGAAACGTCCCAAGTAAAAAAACAAACAAAGAAGAAGTCGGATGGGTTGGGTGACTCGTATGTACAGTATGTATCTTGGACACTACAGTACATCTACTTTTGTATTCTTTCATTGATTTACAATCTAAAAACAATTGAAGATATTTTGTTGACTCAGGAGTTTTAATAATTTGCTATTATTGGGATTCTACACAGTAACCGTCAATGTTATTAGACAATGTACAAGCAAAGGAAGAATTAATTAGTTTCGATAATGTGGAAATTCCAGGAGTACTATGTACCTTGTAAAGAGTACAAAAGATGAGCCCAAGTGTTACATATTTGTAGAGTAGAAAAAATAAAAAAATAAATGTACAATATGAAATGGGTTTCGGTGTACTATAAAATATATGACGTCAGTTAAAATACTTTGTTGGATTTTTTTTTTTTTTTTTTTAAATAGCATTAGCCACAATAAAATCTATAAATAAAATGTAATATGTAGTCAAAATAAATCCGTAATTTTTAATGGATTTTTACTTCATTTTTTTTTTTTTTTCATAATATGTTTATCTCCTGGACAGTCCAAACAGTGCTTACATGAGGGTCGGGCCCAGAAATTTCCATTAGTTTATGCAAATTTTTGATAATTGGACTTCCAGAGCGTGGTGCATATTTGACATAAAAATTACCAAAACGGAATTGACAAAACCATAATTGGGTGAGATTGAATGTTACATTATTAACACCATAAGTAAAATTCCCATTTTTACAATCAGTTATTTGCTTCAGTTTCTAATTTACAAAAACTAAAATACTTATTTTCTATTATTTGAAATTGGCAAAATTTTTTGAACATAAAATAAATCCACAGATAATAATAATAGAGATATAAAATTAATGCAACCATATTGCAGTTTGATCAAATCAGATCAATGGACACACCCTAGAAAAACCAAAAAATTAAGATCTTTTTGAATGGAAATCGCCAAAAACTAGTTTCTTTATCAACTAGTTAAGAAATATGTTGAATATAATTTTGCATTATAAAACAGCTGTCCTTCTAAAACCTGTTTTGAAACAAGAATAAAACTTTTTTAACACCTAAAAGATGTTTTACTCAATTTGTGTTAGAGGGGTTGTACCCCACTCCAAACCCCAAATTAACGAATTAGTTTTTTACTAGAAAATTTAATATTTGAATTTTTTTTCATAAAATAAATTATAAAGTAATTTATATTAATTTTTCAAAAAAAAATTCCAAAAAATACGTTTTTCTATAAATAGCTGTGGATTTTTTTATTTGTCTACAAAAATTTAATTTTCGAATTTTTGTTTCCTATAATTTAATAACTACAATTTAATTTTGAAATTTTGTTCTAAAATTTTTAATAATTTTAGAATATCTATAAATTTTCTAATTTTTTTTCGGAAAACAATTTTTCAGATTACCAATTCCAAAAAAAAACGAGACAACTAACAAATTCACTGGATTTACATAACTCCATATGATACTATTGATTAAAGTTTATTTTAAAAAACCAGTTAACCATAGATTTTTTAATTTTTCTACAAATATTTAATCTTTCAGTTTTTTTTCATATCATTTAATAAATACAATTTTTTTTTTGACCTTTTTTTTAAATTTTAAGAAATTTTAGAATATCTATCTATTTTCTAAATTTTTTGGAAAAATTTAACTTTTAAAAACTACCGAGGATTTTTTAATTATATTCCAAAAATTTGTAATTCAATTTTTGAAACTTTTTGTGAATATCTGTGGAGTTCCGTATTGTTTTTTTGAAAAAATACAATATTTTGAAACTTTTTTTTTCCAAAAATTAAATTTTGGAAATTTTCTTTTTTTGAAACTTTTTGTGAATATCTGTGGAGTTCCGTATTGTTTTTTTTAAAAAATACAATATTTTGAAACTTTTTTTTTCAAAAAATTAAATTTTGGAAATTTTCTTTTTTGATTTCTTTTGAAATAAAATCAAAAAAAAAAAGTACCCCCCTACCCCAAAAAAAAAAATATCTCTCTCTCTCTCTAATCCTGCACATGCGCCCTTGAATAGTCACAATTTCTTTTAATAAATGTGACAAGTTGTATTGCAGATATGATTATTATACCCACATAGCATGGGTTTGCCTGGAATAGACTCATATGCACATTGCAACTAGTATATTGTTGTTTCTAAAAAATGGAAAAATATTGAATTTTTGTAAAAAAAAATAATTGCAGAATCAAAATCTCTGCCTATGCTTAAATACAAAAATATCTAAAAAAATTATTTAAAAAGTTACTAATTTTTGCTTACATATTAAAAGTGTCCAAGGGATATTGAGACATACTGTATATACGAATATATATTGTACTTCTATAAATGACCAAAATAGAGCGTTGACTTCTTTTCGTTATTTAATTTTTTTATTCTCTTACGAGAGCCGCCAAAAAAGTAAAAAAATAAACTTCCTTTTTTTTCATTCTTCAAAATGTATAAAGCGTTTATTTATGTTTACGATATGTGTAGAGTTGCTCCATGATTTATATGAATGTGATTTTACTGATATTCAATATGTACATATTTTATATACTTCTCTCTTCCAACTGTTTGAGGCCTTCTAAAGAATATTAATAGTTGCTTTGTTTCTTTCTTTTTTCTAAGTAAGGTGTATGTTGTATAATGTATGGATATTAGTGTTGGGCTACAGTCTCTGAAAGTTCGACTGTTCGGAGAACTAGTGATGTGTCGTTAGCGAACCTAACAGCTCTATGAGCCGGCTCTTGCCAAGTCACCCCAAATGACGAATTTCTTGCCTTCTTATTATATATTTTTTTTTTTATTAAGATGAAATTTGAAGCAATGATTAGATTATTACTATTTTTTTTTTTTTTGCAGATTTCTAAAAAAAGGCATTCTGGAAAATTATCCGTTTGGGAGTCGAGAGAAACCCCTGAGAAATGTACAACGCTGTAATTCCCGCCCTTATCATTCTTGGATACGGAGTGAATGTTGTGTTTATTTCCTTTACCCCATAGCTGATCGCAGATAATTTAATGAAAAGTCATGAAAGTTAGACTGTTTCATTTTAAATCATTTTTCAAATTGACAGGGTGAGCACGTTAATTTATGGTTTCTGCTCAAACAAGTATAGATAAATAACTGTTTTGAGATTAGAACATGAAAAACGGTTGTTGTGTGTGTTAATTTTTCTTCTTTGTTCATTATTTGCCAAATCATTGTTGTGATAACATTTCATTCTAATAAAGAATCTATAATTTGCAACCTACCATTGTGCAGTATAGTTAATGCTATTAGTAATATGTCTAAAAATAAATAAAACTATTTTTATCGTAACTTTCATTTTGGTTATTTGAAATAATGAAGATTTTCATTCCAAGAGCAGAACAATATCTTATATAATTCTCTAAAATGATAACATAATTGGTAACTGGTTTTTAAAAATAAACTTTAATAAAGAGTATCAAATGCAGTTATGTATATCCAATGAATTTTTTTGTTGTCCCGTTTTTTTGGGGTTTTTTTTGGAATTGGTAATCTGAAGGATGAAATTTCTTTTCCTTGCGAATTGTCATTGTTATTCAATTCCTTAGTACTGAACATCCTCTCATAAATAGATTCAACTATATATTCAAATCTGATAAAACATTCGTGTTGATCATACAAGACGGAGGATATCCCTAAATATTTGTTGCAGAGTTATAATTATAGGTTCTTGTTGGAAAAAGAGTAAAATCGGGGATCGATATTGGAGTAATTCTAGGGAAGGAAAAGTTGCATACGTCATGTATGAGGGAAAAGGACGAAATGACTTCATATGTGTTATCAGTAAAAACAACATCTGATTATGGAAAAAAAGATATCACTATGAAAAGAAATCTACTCTTGTAACAAGTGTGTTTTGTCTCATTATGTTAAAACTTTAATTCGTTGCAACTATGGTCTAAATCGGCCCCGTAGTAAAGTTAGTTCTATTAAAGAAATTAGTCTTGATCAGATTCAAAGTTGTTATTTTTTAGAAAAAGAGTTTTCATTTGGGAAAAATAACGGGTTTTACAGAAGAGAAAAAAAGCTCTCCTCCCATACGATGAAGGTGCACCAATTAGGCATAAGTAAATATTTTAGTACTACAATTAATCCACCTGACCTGGACAATTGAATAATTTTGACACTTTCCTAGCCAGGGTGTTACGCTCACCGCAATTTAGACCATTTTCCTATCCCTATATATGTATATCTTGAATTATGAATCCTAATTATTTTTACCGTGCGAGTCTTTCGACGCTGGGAACTTGAACAGTGTTGTTTATGTTCTAAAGCTGTTATCATTATTGATTCATTTCATTTTGGAACATTTATTCATAAAGTTTAACCACGAATGTGTGTGTGCTAGGGATGGGAATTCGGATGAGCACGAGGAAAGGGTAGGAGCGAGACATTTGGTACCTATTATGTTAGACTTTGACGTATTTTTGAACTAGTACACTAAGGGACCGTTAAAATAAAAATAGTTTAAATTTTTATTGGGTTTACAAATAATATTAATTATATTGTACAAAGGTCAGTAGGTAATTATATATTCTTTATTTTAGAGATATGTTATCGAATCAATAACATGGCAAAGAATGAAAAAAGAAGAAAAAAGAGCACACGCAACAATTGTTTTTCCTATTCTAAGCTCAAAACATTCATCCATCCTTTTCTTTCATATTTAGAGTATTCTCACGAATGACTGTGAGTAAGGCTAAGGATTTATAAGGAAGTTGTATGTGTTGGACGGACTCAGAGTAAAAGTGAGGATTGACATTGTGGTAATTCAAAGCCATGTTCTTGTTGGATACAGAGAGGGCCTTTGGTATATTTCCTTCATCTCAATATTGATGGCCCTAAATTGAATGAAACGTCAGGGGAGCTAAGTGGCTCTCCTATCAACCATTCTGGACACCATGTTAATTTTTGGGTTTTTTCACATACCGAAAACGCTTACAATTTACAACACTACGTATATCTCCTTCTCAAGGAACGACATGATTTCCACCCAATCCACATTTAATTCAGGAGAATAATTTGTTCTGTGTACGTTATCCACTGAGCTACGTCACTTCAAGTAAATATCGATCCACAAAGATTTCAATACACTGCCTGAATTTTAGTCTAAGATTGCAATTTCAATCTAGATCTGTCTAACAAAAATTCTTCAATACCAAATCGAAAAACGAAAAATTTGGCCTCGGACGAAGCTCTCACCCGAGTAAGTGTTCATATACCCTCATGTTACTCATATATATACATAGTTGTATATGAGTATATATTTACTATAAGTAAGTTTTATATACATTCAAAAGAAAATATCATGAGTTGAAAGGATGAACTATTGATTATGGGGAATTATATTACGTTTTCTAGGAACTGGCCATGATCGACTTATATGCATATATATATAAAAGTTATTAGAGAAGCATACATTTTTTTGTACGAATGGATTTAATCCGAATTTGCCTATAACTAATAATTATTTGCGTTTAATAGATTATACATTGAACCTATAGAAACTTGATTGATATATTCCAAAACATTGCTTTTTCACTAATGTTACAAATGATTCAATAAGTAGTCAAAAGTGACGTCCTTTTATCTTAAAATATTTACTTATATATAAAGTTACTAGCATGAGTAACTGACATTGCCTGGAGTTATTAAGCATCGATGAACAGACAAACAGATAGATAAAGTTTTATTTATTAATACATATAGGTATCTCCAGATAAACTCTTATTTTCTTTTTTAATATGATGGTCTGAGCTTAGCTTCCCACGCTCCTTGCTATATTATTTGTAGTAGTCAATTGTTTTAATCTTTTTAAACTAGCCCACTATTTGGAAATTGTCAATCTGAAAAATAATATATTTTCTTCAACTGTTATGATTATTTAACTAATGGGTTTTCCAATTAGAGGTGTTATTTTAATATTAAAAGAAAAATGGCATTTTTTGAGATAAATAATCGGATGTTTATATCTTTACATTGGTAAAGAGAAAAGTATGCCGTTTATAATATAAACAATATCAGTCAAATGGTCATCATACCTATGTTTAAAGGACCGTATCGTTTGTATAAAAATTTTCAAAAGTAAATCGCAATGTGGTTGTAGTATGCATTCAATAGCTTCACGAATTACATCTTTAAGGTCTTTAATCCACTGTGTTGTTAGTATAAACCTTATCTTTCACGTGGCATCAAAGGAAGAAGTAACAAGGTGTTAAATCACAAGATGTCGGTGGTCAATTGCCATAACTTCTTCGAGATAACAAGGTCAAGAAACGTTTCAAATATAAAAAACGATGGTTGACACACTCAAATTTTTATCAAGTTTGTTTAAGTTCTGATCCGTAACATAACTACCCATTAGTGTTACTTTAGCTGCAAGAGTAAATCCAATCCTCAGCTGTAAACTATTTTCCGAATGTACAACCTCTTAGTAATTTTTTAATGCTCAATAATTTTCTTCCGAAACTCAATTTTTACCTTTAATTCTGAAGCTCTGAAAATTCAATAATTTGTAGTTAATTTCAGAGTTAAGTGTCGCCAATTGGTTAAATATTCTAAGAGATATTAGAAGTAGAGGTTAACGAGTATTAGAAGAGAGGGTAGAAGTTAATAAAAGCTATTAGACATTAATTAATTATTAATTAAGACATTTAAAAAAAGTATGAATATTATGTTATTCTGATGTGTTTGATTAGAGATCATCAGTATCTGAACCTGAAATGTGGAAGGGGTTAGAAATTATGTACAAAGGGATTGCAAATTAAATAAACATATTTTTTCTTAAATTTAATGTATATTTGAACTATATCGATCAATTTTTTACAATTATATTTGATAACACAGGTGAACAATAAGAAAGATTTTTTCTTCCATTTTTTATCTTTAAGTAATCCCAATTTTTAGGGGGTGCACTAGCAAATAATCAACATCGTCATCATATTTATTCCAATTTCAAAGCCAATTTCATGATGTTATGCCTCTTAAAAGGAAGATACTTCTAACTTGATCATCCAACTCAAGAGATGCTCGAATTCGAATTCCAAATTCTACAAGGGAGACAAAATGCTAATTCATCGGGAGACAACTACCAGATCTCATAAGGGAGTAGAGTTGACTCCTTCCTTGCGAATGAGATACCAGGCTTGAACCAATAAAGCAATTGATTCACGATGAGTAGAGAAGGATAATATTTCAAAATGAGTTCACTACAAAATACAAAAAGTAACAAAATCATTGGAGATGTAAATTTTTGAAATAGATCTTTTTTAAACTATACATTGAATATTTCTCTATATGATTATTTTTCGCCACTATGTATTAGTATGAATAAGTTATAAGGGTCTAAAGAAGAGTGTCGTTCTTTATTATTTTTCAGACCAAAAATAAAAATATAGCGAGTACAGAAGGAGATATAGAATCAATAAAAACATTGGTCTACGATTTTTTAGACCAATCCCAACACTTTTAGCTACGCATTTCATTCTATATTTATCATATAAAATGAAAAGTTGTCCATTAAAATCGACATAGCACTATTTTGAAATAATTTCACTTCACTGAAACATATCTTGCGCGTAATCTATTGTTGAGTGTCCACCAATTCATTGTAGAAATGAGCTCATCAAGAAATACAATTTTTGAAGTGTGTGTTTTTTTGTTTTTTTTCTATGAGTAAATTTATTTTGATTAATAGTCATTGAAAAACAAATATAAATTATGTGGTTTTATTATTATTTTGGTAAGCAAACACTGAATAATAAAGAACCGATAACATCTCTTTTTTAAATGAGACAACATAAATCCAGGTTTTTTGTCAAAAAGTTTGCAATAACAAATGATTGTTTGCAGAATAATTGTCAGGTTTTTAGATGATCATATTGATATCTTCAAAATTTAACCACTTTAATATTTAGTCATTAAATTAATAACTGATTATATATGTAGCCCGTCAACACAAGAGCATGCTAAAATGATTTTTCTCAAAATTGAGTGTAGATTACATTGTTTTCTGTAAACAATTATCGTGTTTTTTATCTTACTTTATGCCAAATTGATTGCCACAATGATAGAATGACAAATTGACCGATTTTATTTGAAGAGGGGATATTTGGGGCCAATATAAGCTTCGGAAATCTAATAAAGTTTATAAGCTATAACTAAGTTTGAACAAAAAGCCTCAAATATACAAAAGAAATATATAAATATAGTTAGAAAGAAAAATTCGGGTTTTCTCATTTTCTTGATTTTTGTTCAAAATTGTTTTTATGTTGACACACCACATATGTAAAACTTTTTTTCAGCTACGATTGCAATTTGTGAAGATACTACTCATTTGCATAATCTTTTGATATATTCAACAAAAAACAGCAAATATATGTGGCCTGTCAGCATACAAACAAGTAAGAATCATGTTTTTATCAATAACTAGAGTTGAGTTTTCGATAGAAACTAAGTAAAAGTCAGGCATAACTCCAGATGCAACAGCTGCAACAGATCGTGTCAATAAACTGTATTTATTACAGACCTTTACAAATGTTGGCAGCGGCATATAATTTCGTTTGGTTGTTCAAGTTCATGGTGTATCTTTAGGGGAATCATCGATTATTGGACTAAAAAATCTGCTCTCTACATCGTCAAGGAAATTTTGGAGACAAAATCCAATCTTTTCATTTTTTTCCAATCCAAAATTGTTTTTTCTCTCTCATTGACTTTTCGTACTACCTCTGTCGTAACATATGGTCACAGTAAGAGGTCATTACGTTTTGAGAGGTCAAGGTTAACGTTCAAAGTCAAGGTCACACCAAAACATGAACATAGGCGGAGGTTTTGCCCTCTACCGAGTGCCCATTATTGTTTTAATAATAAAATAACTCCCAAAATTTATTTCAGTATTATTTTAAAAATACAGTTTAAAACTATGAAGACGTAAAATTTCACAAGCCTTTGAAGAGTGGTGGAGCTCTCCAATGATGCTCCTTTTTTTTTCTTTTTTTTCACTAATAAAGTAATTTGTAAAAAATTACGCAAATTTTGATAACTCTTGGTTTGACATGGCTCGAAAAAATACAATAACAGGACACCCTCATGAACGTGCTGGAGGAGATTGGACGGCTTTTCCCACGAAAGATATCGTCTTTTATGATACCACAGGGGACGTCACTATATCATTTTATTTCATTTTTTCTTATACCAAATTTCCTTCCCGTTGCTCAATTTACCTCTATAATTCAGTGTTATAAAAGTGAAGTGATGAAGGGTGCACAGTTTAATTCAATGCGTATAGCAGACAAAAAAAAAAGACTACTTTCCAAATATTAATCACGTGATCTTTGTTTTGCCATGAAGGATATATTTTTTCGTCAATTAAGTTAGAATATAAATTATATACTGAATGGATACTTTTTGAGCAATATATACGCAAAGATAAGTCCAAGTCAAGTATTGTATTCTCTTGCTGTATAATATACTATTAGATGGTTATATAATTTTGAAAATCCAGGAAAAATAAGAAAGAGAAAATAAAACCTATATGAAAATATAGCATCAGTAACAACAGATGACGTCAGCTTATATCAATGGCAATCTACTCAAAAGCCTTTGTCACTCTATAGATTATCTATAGTTCTAGTTAATTCCCTCTTGTTTGAAGGAAAAAGAGTTACAGGAAAGACGGTGCCCACAAGATTATTAAATACACGTGTGGAAAAGCTTGGTGATATTTTACAAGAACTATGTCCTCAAATCGTTCATGCTAATCCTTACATAACATGGCCAAAAAGACAAACTAGCAAAAAAAAACATTATCTACTTTTTTGTATGACATCAGTACAACCCTCATTTCATCTTCTATACTATTGTCAAAAAGTGAATCCGATTATAAAAACGGTTGATAATTTCATCTCAGAAAAGTATGGAAATAAACTATCGCCCACATACCATTCCGTCACGCTCTGTATTGGAGGAAAAGTCTAATACAAAGAAGAGGAAACACTTGCTAAAATTATTTGGCTAATCTACATTTGCACATCTAAATAAATCACCATTCCAGTTAGACTGAAGGAGATGTTTAATCGTTTCCTGAACTTTATAAACTAATATATTTTATTCATTATACTATAATACTTGTATCTTTTCAACAAGATAGGAAGATCAAATTTTATCTACGTTTATATTCAACGGTTACCCTTTTATAGAAAATGTTTTTCTGTTATATTAAATTGATAGTTTCTAGTTTTTTACCTAATTCTAAATTATGTAAGATGAGTGTTGACACTTCTTTCTTTTTTATTGCTCAGTAAAAATTCACGTTTCACGAACCTCTTCCTCTATCTATTTTATAAAAGGGTTCACCGGTAATCTCTATTACCCAGTTTAAAAGGTTTGGAAACTGGTTCAACCCCACAATCTGTGAGATAACTAAAAAATACTACACATCTATATGTAGAAAAATACAACTACCATACTCAGCAAATAGAAACAAACTCAAGAATAAATGGATAGTTATAGAACGTTTGAATACCATGTGTAGAGAGATATTTTAATTAGACTTGAATATGCAATTGAGGCCTTATTACCTACGTATGTAGGTATATGAATATATATGTTGTACATTCCTTTTAGCAATTTTGCCTGTATTTTAATGCATATATATATATAGGTGCACCAAATATTATACAGTTATCCCACTCAATTTCAAGTGAATCTTTTTTTTTGTTGAGCATAAACCATCAAATACTTTAATCGCTTTAAATTTCCTATTTCAATGTTGGGATTGTAGTAAAGTTGGGATAGATTCGAGTTATAAGGATCAAGTTCGAGTAATTGAACATTGCCTCAAGTTGATTTCAAGTAAAGCCATTAAGCAAAGTTCCCCCCTTTCAGTAAATTGATAAAGTCCATGTTTAACAATTAAGTGTGTATTACTAGTTCGATAAGAGAGTCAAAAAACTTGGCGTGCCAATAAGACAAAAAAAATATATATACTGCCAAAAATATGACAAGGGGTCATTCATAAGGCATGCGGTTCGGTTTTCATATAATTTGTACCCCTTCCCTCTACCTCCATGGTGACTTATGTGATTATTTTCTGTACCTCATCCGCTAGAACCACGTGTTGTTTTTATATACCTATATTGGCTCAATTTTATTGACGTTTTTTTTTTTTTGATTTTTAAACTGAGCTTTTATTAAAGGCTTCTTGCAGTTTTTTCGGAAAAATTTCCTACAATAGCCTTTTTTTAAGAGAACTTTTTTTATATATATCTATAGTACCTTTTTAGAAAAGGTAACTTTAAAAAAAAAGGTCGAGTATTTTTTCTTATTTTTGTACTATGTTCCTAATTACATCTTTTATGCCGTCTTGACATATTATTCAGGTGTAAATGGTCTTATATTGACCCCACACCCTCTTTCTTTGAGTAGGTACATAGTTGTGAATTATCTTCAGCGAATAAAGAGTGGATTAATAAATATGTAGAAACAACAGGAGATGAAAGTAATCAATAATTAAATATTTCGACTTTTGAACATTCTACTTTAGTTGAGTTTTTCAATTAATATTTATAGGTCAACTTTGATTGATTTTGAGAAAATTGAACATTTGATTAAAAATGAGTTTTATTCAAATTCGAGTATTACTCGAATCTAACAATATGGTAGCTATGATTAGTGTTGTGTCGGTCTATATTTAGGACTGAAGATCAGTCCAGTTAGGCCCCATTCAGTCCAGTCCCATGTGTCGGTCCGTAAAGAAGGTAAAATCCATTTCTGGTGACGTCATTCAGGGATTTTTTCCTTTTTTTGACAGTTAGGTTATATCGTAAGACTGAGCTGCACCATTGCTATTATATAAAAACAGACACAACACTAGTCATATAGATATTTATATTAAATAAATATATTTATATTTAAACTTTTGGCGGTTTTTTATTGTAACTCTAAGAATGCATGTATGTATGTTTGATACTATTAGAAGCAGATGCACTGATGCAATGGCTCTCAAACTTTTAAATTGTATAGGTACCACTAGATGAAATATTAAAATAAGGTATTCCAGTACTGCCCTATATTTAAAACTTTTAAAATTGAACAATTCTTGAATTTGATGTAATTGTTGATTTTTTTCAATGAAAAACCGATATTTTTTTCTGGTTTTTCTTTGAAAACCCCCTCTCTTCTTTTCCATACTAAAGTTTTCGTGTAAAGTTAGCGTATCACAATTTTAGAACCACTGCACTAATCCAGATATGTTATTATGTTTTTTGTACGTAGAAGATCAGGAATTTTTATTTCAGTTTTTCCCATATGTGTCACTGTTTGTTAGATATTAAATATTAGAAAAAGGCATAAAACTGATTCGTAATTATCTCATTAAGTACTTCTAAAATTGGATATGAAACCTAAAAAAAACATTCATTGCTTCGTACAGTTAATGAATTACAAGATTTCATAAAATTGTAGATCAATTACTTGTAAAAAAGCCTGATTTTTCATCTTTCTAGATGACGAGGACTTATTTAAAATAAATGATCTGTCATTTTTTAAAAAGTTCCTATAGAGCAGAAATATTAATGTCATTGCAATTTTGAAACATTAAAATGACTACTCGTATTATAACACTTTCATCAATGACGTCATTAATATGAGACTATTAACACTTTTTAATTAGTTCTGATACCGTCTAATTACCTCTGTCCCAAATACAGTACGACAACTTAAACATTTTTTTTCCTTCTTTTATTGGTTCCTTAACTTTTAGTTTTTTTCTAGTTTAGCGCCGCTTAGAAAAACACTCATATCCCCTTTCAAATGAAGGCACAACTGAATTTGAAAAAAATGCTAAATTACAGCGTCATATAGAATTAAATTCCCATTAACGTTGACATAATTAAATTAACAGTCTTGTGGGTAGAGATTTTGTTACCTAAGTAAGAAATATTGCAAAAATCTCTTATACATTCTCTTAATCAGATATTAGCTTCTATAACTTTGCAATGTAAGGTTTGGTTAAAGGGACGCAAATGTAGTTTTCAAGTTCATTACTATGGTTGTAAATAACTTGATCTGCTTGTGTCTTGAAAAAAAAAAACAATAATTAACATGTTAACCTTGAAAATTTGAATAATGTTACGTAAAAGAGCAGCTCTGTCATGAGGTTTTATTAGATTTGCTGCTACTTGCCATGAGAGGAATGAAATAAACACAAACCCTTACTCTGTATCTAGCAATGATATAGGCAAGAACTACTCCGACCTCTCTACCCTTTGATGTTAGACGTGGTGTACACGTGAGTAAAATATTCCGCCAAACATTGTTCTGTATAACTGCAAATCAGTTATAAAGCGTTTCCGCCGAGTTCTTCAAAATGAGAACAAGTCCATTGAATGATATATTGGTAACCAGTAAGACAATATTAAATTGGTAAAAAGTTTTAATACATATTCCAATATAAACCATAATCTGTGCGAATTTTTTTATTGGGACTTTAATTGAGGACACACCTCTATATTTTTCACATTTATTAGGAGTTTATTTATACTGAGTTTAGAGTTGAGGTGTTGAGGGCTTGTGTGATAAATTTATTATGATCAGTTTTATAATCAGACTTCCTTTTTATATATTCTTAGGTTAATTAATATTTCATATGTAGAAATGAAATAGTTATATTTAGATTTATAAAAATAGATTAATAATTACTACAAGAAAGTCATACATATGTTCCCATTTGTTATTTTATGTTTGTTGTACTTTGTTGGTTGATAAATAGCTTTCTCATTTCCAATAATTTTCAAAACCAATTATTGACAATTTTCAGTTTTAATACATTTACATAGCATTTCGATAGTACAAGGAAATAAAAAACCTGTTATTTTTCAATTTTCATTGTTCGCTGTTTATAATATAATAATCACAAGAAAATCCATGATTTATTCCAAAACGAGTAAATTTTATTTGAATTTTAATCCAAAAGCAGTATTGGTTCCAGCGTTGATGTTCTATTGGTGAAAAAGTAAGCTTTTCTGATTGACTGACCAAATATTTTCTCTATATGTTTTTTTTAACCAATACCAATTATTATCTGGCAAACAACTGCCTTCGAAATAAAATTTAATTACTAATTTGTTATGATCATAGGAACCAGTCCCAATTATTTGAATGGTTTCAAAGTAGAAACGATTTTAACCCAAATTAAACAAATAATTTAATCTCACAGATGCCATCCGGATCCAATTCCAAAACATTTAAAACAAATTGAGAATGAGAGATCAATATTTTGGGAAACTTTTCAATAAAAGGATAACATTTCATTCCTACCTATGATATTCAACATTGAAGAATCAAGAAATAGAATGAAGAATTCCAAAGTTTTAATAACTACTACAAACCTATAATTCCTATATTAATACCTTATTTTTTACATATCTGGATATCAATAATTATAGAAAGAATACATTTTAATACCAATTTGGGATACCACATTAATTATGTTTATTTATAATAAATTTAATTTATTTTTTTGAATCTTGGTATTAGTTTATTTGAAAATATATTTTTTGTTTATACAAAAATATATTTACAGGGTATTTTTTTAAACATTCGCAATTACCTCTGTAAATCGGTTTTTATACAAAAAAGCCCAAATGCTGAGTAAGTCCAGTACGAATGTTACTCCATCACGTCAGTTCCTCATTATAATTCCAAGCGTCGAAATACTACGTCTCTTTTTTTGCAGTAACAAAACTGTTGTTCACTTTTTGCAATTTATGATAAAATAGATAACGCGTTTTTGGCAAAAGTGGTCGGATGCACTACTTCATTTGGCCAAAAGTTAAAAAAAAAAGTGTTGAATAGAATGGTGAGGTCCAACTGACGATGATTCGCCGGAAATATGTTGGCCCAGCAGTGGCTAAAATTCTCTGAAATCCTGCTCTGTTTGAAAAAATCAACAAAAAAATAATAAAAAAACTGGCCAATTGATGAATGTGATCTCTGAAAGCAACAACGTAGCGTATTTTTTCAATGCCCATTGTGTCATCAATTCAAACCTACGACAACACAGCTATGCACGTCCGAAGGGACAACTTCTAACCCTGTCAAAAAGGGAGAAAAGGGTCATCCGAACCAAGCCTTGATCAAGCTAAAATAGAAGCCTCTCGTGAAAGACTTTGTCTGGTTCTTCTCAGATGATAAAAATTTGTGTCAAACCTTGAACTATAACATGAGGAATAATAGACAGTTTATAACAAATTGTTATAGCATCCCTAGGATCATGAAGGTTATGTAGCCACTGCAAGTTACAGTTCTTGGTGTTGTTAGCAGTGACAGTCACGTTATACGCCCTGTATCTCAAACAGGACGTAAAGTTCAACACCAATGTCTATATCAACGTTCTGTGCAGAAAAGTCTTCCCTGGATCAATAGCATAATGTAAGACCGACCTTGCATCAGGTAGCAAGATGGGATACCCTGTTCTTGGTCTCATATCTCGCTGGAATTGAACTCTTTAAACTATTTCGGGACTGCCAATGTTGAACAGTTTTCCAATGAAGGTACATACAACCTCACAAGATCTCTGAGAGATGGAGTAAGCAGGACAGTCGGGACTTTGCCAAGTGGGGCAGTCTAGAAGGTAGATGTACGTTTCCGATGGCGTTGTGAATATGTGGTTTGAGTTAACGGCGATTTTATTAATTGAGTATCAAATTTATGTAAAATCTTGATTTTTGTCAAAAAATCAATTAAATCGGTTAAGAAATAAAGTTTTACTTTTTTTTCTTGCCTTGTGGCTTGAGAACGTTAAGATGAATCCCACTGTAATGAATGGCATAATTTGCTTCATTTTCTTATAAATTAGAGCAAGTGTAAATAACTTTGTATTGAAAATGAACTTCTTATATGTAAATATTTTTAACTAAGACATTGTTACATAACGTTATAGAATTGAATGACAAGACTCTTTTTAAAATTTTCAAAAATGATGTCCGTCAATTTTTGAACATAGAATTTGATCGAGACGTCATTTAGTTCCATTTAGCTGACTCAAAGAACGGGTTATTTGATTGGTATAATGACGTTGGATGTGAGAAACAAAATCTAAATCATTGTTTACTTAATAAGTGAGGGATATAAGTAAAAACCTTTTAGAAGCAGTAATAATAAAAATTAGTGATGAAATGGAAATGAATAATCCATGGCCCCTTATTTAATATATACCTACATACGAGCCTCTTATCCCCTCTTAATATAACACAAACATATCCATTTATCTATATGTGTAAGTGTATTTCTAAGCAAATATCAAAAACAAATATGAAGAAAAGCGTATATTGTTTAAACAAATTAAAGAAAAGAAGAGAAATTTTCACTTTTGATTATAGTATAATAGCTTTAAATAAACCAGAAAGAAAGAGCTCAAATATTAGCAAGTCATTCTTTTTTCAAAAAACCTTTTAAAATGGTTAGGTTTTATTTATTTTTCGAGATACCACACTGGATCATAAATATCAATAAAAGTATTTATAAAACTTCGGTTTTGATATAAATACAGAATGTCTTAATATCGTTTGGTTACTTTTATCGTGTTAACAAATAAAATATTAACTATTCATCAACTTTTATCTAATAGTTTTTTTTAATTAATATTGTATGTACAGCCAATATTTATAGACATACTTAAATCAGAAATAAACTTTATATCCAAATTTATGGAATGAGTTAGAATACCAAAGAATTTTTCTTATAATTTAAATTCTTTATTTGATTCAAGTGACTTATATGAGTTCCAATATATCCCCTTTCAGATAAAATCTATAAATTTCTCATTTTTTAAATTATGACAATCAATTTTTGACTACTTTAAGTGTAATTTTCGGCTCCTCAAATTGATTAATAAGACTAATTTGTTGATATAAATTGACGATAAGTCCTCGAAAAATATAAACGTTATCTAACTCGATTTTGAGAAAAAATATTATAGATATCTTTTTGTTGACATTTATATAAAGAAGTATTAGTTTTTAAAAGTGATTACCTCCAAAGTAATACATCTCTTCTACTTTTTTCTAAGCCTTTGGCACACTAATTTTACACCAGACGCTGACATTTTGGTTTTGCACTTCTCTAGGTCTTATGATGATACTTTTTTTTAAATTTCAATTTGTGTTTCCATATATTTAAAAGAGGACAATAACAATATTTAAACACAATTACTAGTACATAATTTGCATGTTCATACAATTGTATATAAGCCGTAATATAAGACAACTAAGTATATAAGGTATCAGCATTAAAAAATAAAAGTTTTTTTAAATTTTTAAAGTATAACACAATAGTTAAGCTAACACTATATTAATTGTTTAACAACTTATATTTTTCAGAATATCTTTTCCTGGTAGGGATTACTTGGTGACATTAATCTAATAGTTTAATACTTTTTATGGTGACAAGAACCATCCTCATCCAACTTCACAGGTAGAAAAAAGGATGTCCTTTGAAGAATATGTACTTTCAAACCACTTTGTGGATAATGAATTATTCTTTTACTCAGACCCTTTAGGTAGAAATCATTACATCCTCCACCAATTCCGATTACTCAATTTGATTCGTGTTAAAGGGTTCCAATAATCGTATTGGGGCACTGATGATTGTGCCAGAAACAGGCTTCACTGTTTTTGTCTGAAAGTGATGCCGAGGAAGTGTATCTTCTTTAAAAGTCAATACAGAGGTCAGAACCTAGGTGAAGATACAACAAGAAATTGTTTTTGTTCCATTTGGCATTGCTTTATCACTTTGTCGATCAAAGTTCCAATTAGGAACATCAATACTGACTTGATAATTATAATGATGTAACCCATTATTGTGTATAAAGCTACGACAGCTATTCGGTATGAAACTATTCGTTTTATTAGCACCTGCAGTTGTGATGGGAGTAGAAGATGCAAGATTTTATTTTTTACGTACTTACTCTTAAATATCGAAGCAGTTACGTAAAATATATAGATAAATACACATTTAAGTTTAAAATGAAGTCTTCGAAGTAAAATTACATCGTAATTTACAAAAAATACGTGTATAAAACTCAAAAAATACGAAATTCACAAAAAAAACAAATATAATTGATGAAAATACTAAAAACTAGCCTCAAATACAAGTTTTAGATTGTCTTAAAATACTATTTAAATCTCTAAAATAGTGTCTTGAAGTAAACAAAAGTTTCGTAATTTTTTCTAAAACCAAAGCCAACAAATTCCAGAGATAAAAGTTTAATGCAAATTCAACACATCTTGCTGCTGCAGCAATAGTCTCAGCTCCTCAGGACGTAACATGTCATTGTTTGTTATTCTGTTTGCCTTTAGGGCTTAAAAGTTTAGCAAACCAAATCTAAAGCCTTGGTTTCCGATTAGACTCTTCTCTTCCCTTGGAAATCTCGAACAAAACCATACCTGCAGGAATGTCAGTATTAGCATGCTCTAATCATTCTAGGTATTTAGATTTACCTAGGACTTTAAAGCACTCACAGCGGGACAATCCACGAAAGTATGTAAAGTGGCATAAAAATTTTTACCAAAATACTTGCATGACATAAAAAAAACTTAACTATTCCAGCGGAGATTTGGAATAGAGAAGTAAACTTTCTGGTATCCTTTATTCCTTTAATAGAATTTAATATCCTCATTCTCCAGTTTTCCAGGAGCCATAATAGCTTCTTGATTTGATCTAATTAATTAGGAATTTACCTTTTAAGATGCCATGGCAAAGTATAATGTGGGCATTTGCTGCTCATGTGAAGGGAAACTTGAATCTTCTGTCTCGAAATTGTATATATTATCCCTATCATGAATGGTAAGAATTTCATTATTGATTGTATATTCCTCCAGAGGTGCAGTACATATATTTCCCATTATTATTCTGGAATATATATTCACTGTTGTAATTGTGATCCTCCATTCCAAGGTTGAGTATTTTGCCATATTTATAATTATCATCAAGTAAACTTTAGGTATTATTTGACGATACTTTGTTGGTAGGTAGCACAGAATGTTTTCTCAATGAAGTTCCACACATTGTAGTAAAGTGGATTCAGATTCGGTGATTACAGGGACAAAGTTCCTTTAACCAAAATTCCCATAACGGCAATGATATTTTGAAGTAGGATTAAATGACTTTTGACGTGCGACATAGAGCGCCATCTTGAACCCATACTGAATTCCAAATCCCATAGGAGCTGTTGGGAACAGGAAAAATATTGTTTGTTCAAAATACTTATGTATTGCATGCTATGCATTTTTCCATTCACTCAGACTAGAGAAAATGCTTTTCATCGCTTCCAATTATTAAAATGTACATATAGTTTCTTTCAAAGATCAGACATTTTTGAATAACTTCAATGCTTATTAACATCGAATAACAATTATATCAAACTATTAACCTTTTAAGTCAACAAAACAACTTCCAATGTTTTTCTATAGATAAAGTGAAAGAATAAATGTGTTATTATTGCAAGGAAAAGGGTCCAACAGATATTGAGACATTGCACATTTAGGCAGTTGTACACATGTTAGAAAATAACAAAAGTCTAAGTCAAAGCGACTTAGCCAATGACTTCATCTGCCAGAAGGGGTATTTTATACTCTATAGATAAAATCACAATTGTTTTTTTTTTTTTAATTTGAAAACTTTTACAATTATATTTAATACCCATCATGAGCTAAATTTAGGAAAGGGACAAAAAAAAATTCTAACTACAAGACAAAAATAATAAAAATCTTTGTAACTCTTACATATGGGGCCTGTCAACACAAAAGCAAAAAAAGATTGTAATTGTATTTATCGAAAGTTATCTTCAATGTTATCCACCAATGATTCTTTTAAACTTTTTCAAAACGCCGCTAATTCTACTTACAGAAGCCAAAATCAATACTTACAATAAAAATATGTGAAGTCGACAGACTTTATTTGAGAGGGGCATAACGAGGCCAATATAAGTTTCTCAAATAAAATAAAAGTTCTAAATTATACTAAATGTTCGTGGGTATTTTACATTATTCACAAATTTGTATTTGGTATATTAAGTAAAAATATACATTGGGATTTTCGATTTTTCTCAATATTGTTTTTATGTTGACCTACACAAATATGGCTGGAGAACTGAAAAAATATTGAGTTGGGAATAATATGCATGTATCCGATCTTTACACAGACACAATATAACTGGGATGACACTGTGTTCTCCCCCCTTTTACGAAGTAAAACTATATAATTATAAGTGTCCTATTGATTTGGAAACTATGACCTACTCTATGCCAGTCTCATTTATCTATTGAAAATACCCCTTTTTGACTTTGTTTTTCCCACCCCTCCTCACTTTTCAAAAAACATTATTCAACGACTATCTTCATCTTTGAATAAAAGCTAGAATTTATCATAAATAAACATAAAAAGTTGTAAAAACCCTATTGTGTGTCAATTTTAAATATATGTAGTTAATATTGGTAATCTGCAAGTACTCTTATTAAATATTTCTTACAATTTCTGATAATTCAAATCTATTTATTTGCAATCAAGGAGCACAATGCCTACTGATGAAAATCGTGTACATTTTGGTTATGTTGAAAAAAAACAATAAGCCAAAATCAACCAAGTACATAGTTTAAACAGGATCATAATATAAATTCCAGAGTAAATTTTTTTTCAAATCTTGACAAATGAACTGTATCTTTGCTATTTTGATAAGCAAAAATATATAAAAAAAGAGACCATTTTTTGAGTTTTATTTTATTTTATTATTACTTGGATCTTAAAGATTAATTTTACAGAGGAATATCAACTAATTAATCAGATATAGAAAGAGTTGTACCTATATCATAAACAATATTGGTATCTAAAAAACATCTGAAATTAATATAGTAACCTTGATAAGAATGAAAAATGATTTGGAAGAGAATAGCTGAGCTGTCATGACGTTTCAATGGGTCAGCTACGATCAGCTGTGATAAGGGAGGAAGTGTGGAAGGAAATAAACAACTTGTAAAATTATATTAAGTTATAAAAAGGTGTATATTTTATTATGCATCATACCATCGTGGAACGGGTCATTCCTCTAAGTGATTATGAGCTGCACCCGACAATATCCCCCCTATTTAGTCGAATAAGTATCGAAAAATATAAAAATATTGATACTAAGTTTGTTAGAGGAACCGGTGCAAAAATGTGGATATCCTGTCAACACTACTTCAAACAAAATTTGGGTTCAATTCTTTTGGTCGACTGTTGGACTCACGATTTCTTAGGATACCAACGTATATAATGTACAATATACACTTGTAACATAAATTATAAACCAGGTATTGACCAAATAATAATAAAAAGTAAGCAACATATTCGACAATAAATAAGACTCAAAGTCTTTTGCCAATTGGAATTGGAGGTGAAGTGCCTATATTTTGGAAATATTTA
Organism: Lepeophtheirus salmonis; assembly: GCF_016086655.4. Lineage (NCBI taxonomy): Eukaryota > Metazoa > Arthropoda > Copepoda > Siphonostomatoida > Caligidae > Lepeophtheirus > Lepeophtheirus salmonis. Next base: position 12,070,823 of record NC_052144.2, read on the forward strand.
TTTTATACATATATTTGATAAGTGTAAAAAAGTAGATCCTTAAGAACATCGACCTATGTTTTTTTTTGTTCTTCTTCTTGCAAATAAACGAATATCCAGACTCAATATTATTTTTAAAGTAAAAAAATGAGTAAAATATTACCCGTCAACACAAAAGCAAGCTAGAATGATTTTTCTCAAAATTGAGTGTAGATTACAATTGATTCTTTAACATCGAAGTATTGTCAATTTCTATTAACAAATCATACTTATTAACCATTTTCGTGTCCTGCAAATTGCACTTAAAGTTACCAAAATTATTGTCACGATAAAATAATGTGGAGTTGATTGTAGATTCTTTTTTCGTCAAGTTATCGTAAATTTCTATTAACAATTTAATCTTATTCATGCTTTGGACGTGTTGCAAATCGTATTTAAAGTTGCCAAAATTAATTGTCGCAATAAAAGAATGAAAATTAGTTGGAGTATGGTTTATTAAGGGACTAAATCGGGACAAAATCAAACGAAGATTCTATAGAATTATGGTTAACATTCTTTGATATCTTAATTCATCCCGGAAATTTGAATAGAATCGCCATAGGTCATGGCCAGCACGCTTGGGAGTTATTATCTTGAACTTGATATGTGTACGTCCGCGCCCCGGTGATATTAACGGATCATTAAAAAAATTGATGACTAGGATTATAACTGATTAAAGTATATCTATGAAATATTGGGCTGTTTCTCCAATGATACAAATTAATTAATTCTATTTTTTTTTTTTTTCCACTTTTGTTCAAGATTTTAAGATTGGCAATTCAATTGTTTTCTACCTTAACAAAAAGAGTTTATATTTGGGGTTTTGACTAATGCTGGATTAAATTATTAATTGAACTAATAAAAACAACTCAATTTTACTAAACTCGACAGTTTTTTGAACTCATCAGAAATATTATTTGAAGAAACTTGACAGTCTTTTGTACTCATAAATTATATTATTTGAAAAAACTCGCCTTAACTAAGAATTAAATTATTAAAACTTGAAATATTTGAGTATATATTAAACTCATCTCCAGTAGTTTCTACATTTTTATTGAGTATTTCCAGAATAGAAGAAATTAGATTTTATCAATTCAATAGAAAAAAAATTCCTATGCTTGCAGCTTAATCCAGAGTTTATTGGAAAGATCATATCCGGGCCAAATTAAGTATTTTAAATGAAATAAAGGTTCTAAACTATAATTAAAATTATTGGAAATCTTAACTTATCTCACAAACTTGAATAATACATTAATAATTGATTCAAGCGAAAAAGTTAACATATATATTAAGTTATTTTTTGAATAAAATATTAATAGATTTGGAGTCGTTTGAACGCAACTAAATTTTTGTACAAATTTTGGTATTAATTTATATTCAACCCCATAAATTTTGTATGTCTGTAGACATCTCACTTTTGAGTGTGCATTTAATATCTTACAGCAACGTGACTACTTTATATAAGCTAGTATAGCTTAAAGTCAGATCATCATATATACGTGTAATTTTTTTTAATAACGATTAAAAAAATGTTTTATAAATAATAGTAACAAGTATTTTGCATATTTATATTTTTTCAATATGTGTCTATATGTTGTTGAATCATCGCAAGATAATTTTTTGCCGCAAATTTTTTTGTTTGTTGTATCATTGATGGGGGTTATACTCAGAGCACGGCGTTATCTCAATAACACATAATCAATTTACTCTATTTTATTCCCTGTTGTTGATATTTCTTCATTTTTCCCCCTCCAGGCCTCATATCTGCACAAATCATTACTCTCAAGGTCTATGAAATCAGACGATTTTTATGATGTTTTTAAACAGTTTTAAATAGCATGAGAGTTTTGAAAATTGGCCTTTGAAGGCCGTAACTTTGCAAACATATTATTGTCATTAATACGAAACAGTAAAGTTTTTGCAGCCACAAAAAAAAACCGTCCCAAAAAGGGACATCTATAGTTATAGTGGTATATATATATATATATACAGCCCTTGGGTATGTTTAAAAAAGAGAAAACTTGAACTAACAAAGTCCCTTTGACAATTTAAAAGAATGTTTGGGAGGAGAACAGTATAGCTATCATCACGTTTCATTAGATTAGTTGTGAGTTGCTATGACGTCGTACGTTACTTCACCTACGATTACCACAAGGACTTACACTTATAATTCTGCGACAAATCTTCTGGTTTACTCTTTGGCTTGTCCAACTCCGTGATCATTAAATTCTATAATCTTTAAAGAAACAGAGGTTAAGATAAATATAATAAAGATTTCAACATTTGTGCGTTGGAGCAGTTCATGATGACATGGAATCTTATTACATTTTTGGGGATGAGTCTATGAAAAATATATAATAGAAAAGGAGGCAATATGTTTTCATTAGGGTTCTACATATGCCTACTTCATATTATCCCAAGTCATTTTTAAGGTGTCATGGTTCAAATATTGAATATATATATAGTATATTTTAAGAAGGTTTCTTTTATCTATTTGTTCGAACACAATACAAGGCACCATTAGCTTCAAGATCTTCAAAAAAAAAAAAAATACTTTAAGTATATATATAGTATTAAAAAATTATAATCTTTACTATTCTTTCGAAAAACACTTTAGAATTGATTTCATTAATATCTATGTCTAATATGTTTCCTTCAACATTCTTTCATCGATCTTATCATCCAAGGTGGTGATATATGAAGCCATTGTGTGGGAACATACCCACCTATACATAAAAGCCCCATTGTTCACTCAAGTCATTTGTTGTCATGAATATAACTATTTACATATTTATTTATTTATAGTTTTGTAGAGTTGTCGAGCGTCATGAATTAAGAAGTTAAGACAAAGAGAGGTAGTTAAATGATCTGTATACTTTGTAAATTTCAAATTGTAATATATTTATAAATTAAATCATTTATTGTTACAACTCGCTTAAACAAAACATTTAATGTATTTCATAAAGCAAACGTAATAACTAAGTCAATATTGCAAAAGTTATCAGTAAATTTATCCCTGATTATTTTGGTCGGTTTTAAGTGGTCACATGCTCTAGACCCTGTTCTTGAATAGGCACGACAATGAAAATAACTTTGTTTGGTTTTAAATATACAGAGAAGCGACCAAATACTTGCAGTAGGATTTCATTACAATTTTATGCCCTTTATTTTTAATTACGAGGTTTCATTACGCAGCCAGACGACAACTGAAATAAAAATAAACAAGTTTAGTATTATTTTATGTGTCTAAGTGTAAAAATAAGTCCCCGGGATACATATCCAATATCTACATATAGGAACGACTGAGATACGAACCTATGAATTTGAATTCAAGATAATAATTTCTCCCGAGCACGTTGTTCATTAAGCTACGTAGTTCCATACTGGACAAGACATAATAAAGCTGCAAGATTAAAAATCAATTTAGTATAGCACAATTTTAAATACTTTAGTATCTTGATTCAACTATACCACTGGTATACCGAACCACAATAGTTTGTAGTTTAATGTGCTTATTGAACAACATACGTTTTTTTTTTACATATGTAACTAGAGTTGAGATACATTACTTAGATATTGAGATAGAGTTGACTCAAAAAAATAAAGAAAAATAAAAGTAGGACCTTGTACTTTAAAAGTTATATGAATATCGTCTATTATTCATTGACATTCACAATCAGCTCATAAAAATAACGAGAGAAAGCAGATAGGAATTGTGGGCGTGTTCATTTACCGAGTAGTTCTTCATAACTTCCGCCAAAAAAGTTGTACATGGGTTATGTATTTGTCTTTTTTTTCAGTTGGTCACCAGGGTTACGGCAAAAGTTACAGATCGATTTTGATCTAAGTTTGTGAAAGGAGTATATACGGTCACAGCAAGAAGTTATTAAGTTTTGAGAGGTAAAGATGGCACAAAACACTAAAAATGAATAATCGACAATAACTTTGGAACTTTATGAGGTACAGAGGTCAAATTGGCGTCTTTATTATGTAGTTTTAATATAAATACTTCATGTATAGGGATGTAAATGGTGTATATTTTTTAGCTCACTCGTTTTTTTGAATTGGTAATCTGAAGCATGAATTTTCTTTTTCTTTGTTGTTGAACTCTCAAGTAGTGAACTTCCATTCCTATTACATTTAAAACATGATGAGCATTCGTGTTTACTCATAAAAGACGTAGAGTAACCTTGAATATTTCTTGCGATGTTGTAATTGTAAATCCTTGTTCGACTCAGAGTACAATTGAGGATCGACGGCGGAGTAGTTCTTGGCAATATTTTTGTTATTTCATTTTTCCTTATCACAGTTGAGTGTAGCTGATCTATGAAAGTATCATGACAGCGGGGATGTTTTACTCCAGAATATTTTTCACATCGTCAGGATTATCTTGTAGATTTTGGGGTTTTTTTAACATGCCCAAAATACACACAATGTCAATTACTACTAATACAGCAAAATATCTAATGTAAGAAAAATGACCGTTGGTGGAGGTTTGCGCTCTGGAGTGCCCATTCTAATTTAATATGTATTCAACGTTCAATTTAATCAACCTCATATAATTAAGTAAAGCTGATATGATGGAATAATTAAATACAATATTCTCCCGGGAATTTCTCGGAGGTTTAAAAAGCCGAGAGAAATTCCAGGGAAACCCTGATATTGATAATTGCATGCAAACATATTCTTTGATAACTTGTAATGAGATAAATTTAACAAATGATGCCTTGTAATATTAATATTATTTATCAAAAATTAGTAATACTTTAAGGATCCTTCATTATATCTTATATTAATATTACAAGGACCCCCCTTTTATAATTATATGTAAAATGAAAAGTTATAATGAACTAATTTAAATAATTAATTTATTTTGTATTCTTCTAAAGTTCTTTTATATGCTACCATTGAGCCTCGTAAAGCTACGAGAGACAAAGTTCAAATTGAATCAAGAATTTCAGGGATTTTTTTTTAAGTATACATATATTAAGAAGGATATACTTTAAATAACTTATCATTTAATTACAATGTCGCGAGTTTCTTAAATAATTAAGTATATTTGTTCCTTGAACAACAAAAAATGAATATAATGGAAAATGTGCTCTTGATAGAGTTATAACAGATATAGCCACCCGGTATATGAAAAATAAAGAAACATACAAAATTTATTAATAACATATTTTCCTCTTTTTTAATGATTCTGTAATATCAAATAATAAACTGGGATCTACCCGTATTAAATTTTTCATTTCAAATTATTTTATCATTACGTACACATACAAACTAGCTCATCCTCTTCATAATTCCCTTTTTTATACCTATTTATATATGAACGTTCTTCAATTTTTTGGATTCTTAATTTTTAAGGTGCATTTTCGAATCGACAACCCATACCTTAGAAAACTTTGAGACATGGGAAATCGATGTTGTTTTAAAAAAAAATCAATTTGTTTGCGAAAAAACAAACTTGCCCTCCAGAGCCCAGGAATCTGGTCTAACCAGAATAATTAACATAGCTTTAGAAACGTAACTCAGAATTTGAAACAACTTTTATTTAATGTTTTAGGAATTTATCTGTCTCCGTTTGTGAAATAAATACCCTGGTTATACTTTCTTATTAGCGGACGGACAGACATGTACAAAACAAATACAAATGTAATATGTTCGTATTGTATCATAATGAAAATAGGAATATTTTTTGCAAGATATGTATAATGATATTAAGACATCTCTCATATATCTTATTTGGCTTTATAAACCATGGACATTTTATGAAAATCGGTCCATAGATGGAGACCGAGAAAAAAAAAATGGTGCACGGTTTGATAACGATTAAATTTTGTTTTACATTCTTGTCCGAAATATTGGTCTCGAAAAATCTCTTAAGACCAAACCTGTAAAAGCATCGATATTGGACAACACTAGTATTTATCATATGCTAAAGAGTCATATATTTATGATGTCCAGTTGATGATAAAGATTTAAAGATTTTTTGGATTCGGGGGTATGTAATAATTTGGGGTCTACTACATTGAGAACTGACCTACAAAACCTTTTCAATATGAAATATATCAGCAGGCGCGTCCAAGGGGGATATCAAGTTTTGGACATACATAGACAGTGTAAAGGGGGGGGGGGGTCAAAAATTGTACTTTTTTCTGGACGTCATAAATCTATGACCCCTAACAGGATTTTAAATAACTCCATCTGTCCCGTAGTTTAAAGATTTGTGTCCCGGGATACCTCTCAAAGACAATTTGGTGGGAAATGTGAAGCCTTAGCATAGGTCCAACATGGGATATCAAATGATTGGAGTTTGATATATTTGCATACTGGATGAATAATGGTTTTGAACAAGAATTTATGCATTATGCCAATGTTCATTAAACTGTTCGTAAAACAATTAACGATACTGTATTTTGTTGTTTTTTCGAGCTATTAAGTCCAATTGAAAATATCCTTATTTTGTATCGGAATAAAAAGAGGAATATTTTCTTAATACGTCTTAATATCTTAATACATGTTTCAAATATATTATTTGTCTCCATATACCATTGACATTTTTGTGAAAATTTCCAAGGACCGACGGTATTAAGAACTGATAAAAAAATAAAAAACAGTTTCACACTTGTTCAATGTTATGCTTTATACAATACTAGCCATTGAATACAATATCAATGCAATCTCTACTGATATTTTATTGTTTTTATTATTTTCACTTCTTTAGGGAATTTATATAGGTTTTTGTACGTGTAGGAGTGTCAGAAAAATTATGATTCAGGATGGAAAAAAAACCACATTTATAAATGTGTTTTTTGGTTTTGTTTTGTTTTAATATTCAAGATATATTCTAACTTAACCATTAAAATATCAATATTTTGAATTTTAAATTATAAAATATATAATTTATTAATTAACTATAGGATTTTAACAAAATTAATAATATAAATGGAGGAGTGTCTGGGCCAAAAGTGTCCAAGAGCCATTTAAAAGTATCTTGCAACGGAAGAAATGGGTTTCTTTCATTGCTGGTGTCGAAAGTGGGTTCTTCACCCTCACAAGGCTCTTTCTATCCTCTTTTTGATAGCTCTCTGTACAATCTGGTGTGAAACTGTCCATTTCCTTTAACTCCTTTGGATACAGTTTATACTTTTTGACAGGCCCCTTGTTCCTCTCTAACGCTTTGGAATTGCTGACGCTGTAGAAGGTGGTCCTGAAAATGCCCAACTGCATGGAGGGAACGAAAAGAAATTTGTCAATCACGTTGAAGTGTCATTTTCTATACTTGTTCGTAAACTAGAGAGCTCAGATTTAGTTGGTTTCATAACTAATTGTTTATGGTTTAATATATCGAAATATGAATTAATTTCAATTACTCAACCTTTATTAATTATTGAATTAGTAATTAAACAGATTTCAATTGACTACCAGGTGGGTAGCGTTATAAATCAAAAGCATTTTTTGAAAGTAAAAAAAAAAACCAAAAAATCCTAACATTAACTTTATTACCAAGAGCAGCTTAGACCCCTTTTTTACGTGAGAGAGCCTGAAGAATGGCACTAGAACCATAGTAGACATTTCCCCCTCCCACCACGTTTTTCGAAGTAGTGTAATAGGTAAAGTTGAGCTGTCATTAGGCTAAAATAATGAAACCGAAAAATCAGAATGGCAATCCTAAATTAGCTATGAGCAGCTGTGATATGAAGGTAATAAACACAAGTCCCCGTCTGTATCAAGTAGGGAAATAGACAGGAATGACTCTATTTTCGGAATTTCATTCTACTTTGAGTCCAACAGGGACTTACAATAATAAGTAGAGATGTGAATATTTGCTAAATTGAGGTGAGTGTAAAAAGAATTATGAGAGAATGTCATAAAAATTATTATAAATTGGAGCATCGATATATCTGCTGACAGTGATCACTATGAAGTATAGTTAATAGTTTTGATATGTGATAATTTCTAAAATAAATAATTAATAAGAACATTCATACTTTACTCTTACCAACAAACATGTATACTATTTTAAAACTAACGATAACCTCAATTGAGTAAATATTCACGCCTCTATTTATTACTCTACAACTTATAATTCCTCAGTTTTAGTCTACGTCATTCATGAGCAAATGCACTTTATACATAGATTTAGCGATGTGAAGATTGTCTTAATCTTCGTGAGTGTAAATTAAACATAGAGATATATATTTCCAAAATTGAATGACGACAAATCTGCTGAAGGAGAACACAATACAGACTATTGTTTCGCGTGCGAGTTTTTACTGTTGTTGGTCACCTGAAGAGTCGCCTCGACTCGACCTCTAACACGGGAGCAGGTCTTAATCATGGTGTCCTTAGGCAAATTCCGGAATTCGTCCAGGGTCTTGAATAGGAGACAAATTTTGTGTTGCAGGAGGATCTGTTGGTGTGTTGCTCAACTTCGACCCACACAAAGAAGTGCATGGGGCAGCATGACTTATATTTTTTTATTGAGGGGGTCTTGGTTTTTAGAATTGTTTTTCAAAAATATCCAAATATTACAATTTTGGAAACTTTTTTTCTAAAATCCATTGCTATTTACAAATAGTTATATTTAAAATATTCAATTTTTTTTAAGAAAAAAAGTATTTGGAAAAAATATCAAAAATCCATAGCTTTTCACAAAAAATTAATAATTTTGGATAAATATTTCAAATTGTAAAATTATTTGGAATAGAATTTAAAATCTATGTTTTTGCTTTACAGCATAATTTGACCGAATGACGAAACATATTTCTAGTAAAAAAACAAAAATTCCTTAAGGCGGTACAAACCCTCCCATCCAACCCCTGCAGATGCCCCTGGGTTGATGTCCGGGGAGCTTAGGGCCAAACACTGGATTTAAAAAAAAAAAAAAAAAAAAAAATTAACAACCAGTTCAACCTTAGTGTGGTATGGGTCCGAGTCTTTTTGCCAGACGAATGGCCTCCCATTTGCAACGTTATCAATCTAGGGTTTATCATATTTTCTCCTGATAAATAAAAAATTTAATAATAACAGCTTTTGAAATAAGAAACACTGCTCATATTGCCAACAACAACAGAATCTTACACGCGAAAGTGCTTAGAATTTACAAATTTAGTTGTAGGGTCAACATAAAAATGAACATAAGCGAGGAATGAGCATGAACAAAAAAAATACAAAAAAGTACAGTTTTCTTTGATTGATGTAATCGTTTCGTAATTTTGCTCCTACGCTATTTATTTTTATAAAAAGTTCAGCATAAGTTGATTTTTAAACCTCTATTAGTGCTTATGCAATTAATTAGCATAAATAATATTATGTATGAATATATTTTCTTAGACCTATGGTGGTAATATATTGCATATATTGAACCTTGTCCATAGAGAGACCTCTTTTATTCATTACTTTTTTAAACTTCAACTTAATTTTATTAATTCATAAGGAAGAATCATCTTAAAGACGTTACAAGGAATCAAGTTTTCCTTATTTTTAAGAACTACAAAAGTATGACTGAACGGAGTCCTAGGTCCTAAATAAAGACTGGCATAATTCAAATAAAATTAACACAAAAAACAGGACAAATTTTAGGGAATATAGAAATACAAAAATTAGCTTCATTTTATCGAATATCAAAAAAATAAAAAATATTTATGACTTTTTACTTGACCGATTTATAAAGGAGTTTTTGACTAGTAGCACATTATGCATAGTCATGATCTCAGTTGAGGTTAAAAAAAAGGTAAGAAACTATACCAAGAAGGAAAAAAATCTTTCAATAATAAAAGCTTACTATAAAGTTCTAACCTTTAATATTAGCTGAAATAAAAAAATCATTATTTGTATCTCTTTGGCAATAAAAACAGTCATTACATGACGGTTGGACTCGACGATATCATTATTTTATACACATTTTCAACAATTATTTTCCTACCAGATGTGGTGCATCTTCACTTTCTTTGGGGGGGAAGAGATTGTTTTTTTGGGGAAAAAAAATCCATAAACCCATTGTTATTTACAAAAAAATGAATTTTCTTTTTTTATATTCAAAAACTAATTTAATTCAAATATTAAATTTTTTCGAAAAAAAATCAAAAATCCAGAGTTATCCGCCAAAAATTAAAATTTCCGAAAAAAAAATTCAAAGATAAAATATTTGAAAAAAGTTTCTAATATTAAATTTTTTTTTTAAATTTCAAATATCAAATTTTATGAAGAAAAATTTAAAAATTCATAGCTATTTACTCAACATTAATTTTTTTTGGAAAAACAATCAATATTAAATTTTTGTAAAAAAATTTTCAACATCCATGGCATTTTACAAAAAATTACACATTTTAGAAAAAAAAATACAATATTAAATATTAAATTTTCTTCTCTACTGCATAATTTCCCCGAATGACCTTTTTTTTAAAAGTACAATTTTCAAAAAAAAAATGTATCCGAAACCTTTGACATCAAAATTACCGGAAGATAATTGAGTAAACCAAAACACATCGTGATTGGCTGTTACCATCATCATTATTCACATTTTCAACACCTCGCTTGCGTTTTCGCCTTTATCCAAGAAAAACTATTATAAATAGCTTATTTTTTCTTTGTTAATAACCATCTTTGACGCACGCTCAAACAATACTGTGTCAAACAATCGCTAAACTTTGTAATAAATTTTGTTAGTACAAAATTTTATCTTTCTAACACCGTCTAGGGTAAACTGATCGGAATTATATAACATGGGATACACATTACTACATCCATATATTAGAATAATAATGGATTTCATTATATACTACTAAAATATAAAACAGCGGAGAATATATCATGCAGCAAAATCTCCAAGAGGTGAAATTTCCACAGGCAAAAAGGGTTGGTAAATTTGACAAGTGAGAAAATGTTGCTGGCAAAATAACTTTAGACTTAATGCTTTAGAGACGCGAGACTCAGCTCATAGGTAGAGTCAGTTATATACACTGGCAAGAAAATGATTTAAAAAAAAGGGAATGTTACTTATTTTTCCAACTACTTATGACTTTATCATTAGGTATTAGAGTCATTAGGCTAGTAACATGAAGACAAATTAAGATTCCATATGGTTATAGGCATTTATTTGTTAAAAATCAAAGTATTTTTGTTTAAATTTTAGCTCCATTAAAAAATCCTCTCTTTGCCGCTATAACTGTTTTACAGACTTTACTTGCTCTTATTTTTTTCAAGATATGCAGGTATGGTATCTTTCCAAGCATTCTTCAAAATCTTCCACTTACTTGTGGGCACTTTTTCCGAACTTTCTGAGTTAGTTTTTCCACAATACCTCTATTGGGTTCAAATCAGGATATTGATCTGGCCATTGTATAATAGATAACATGTGAGAAGTGTCTTTCTTTTCCAAGAAGTTTTTGCAGAGGTTGGATGTATGTTTGTCTTGTTAAAAAAAACTTTCTTCCAATCAATATATGTTCAGAAAAAATGGCTTACGTCTTCAGGATAGAATGATTACCATTCTGAAGGAATTAACTACCAATCTCTCATACTTGCCAGAGAGATTCATTATATATGAAATTAATCCTCTCCGAAACAGCTGGAATTTGAAAGACAAATAATTAAAAAATATTTTATGTATCTATTTTTTTCATTATAATTTCCTTCGGGTTAAATTAGAAAATATTTGATAGAGACATAAACATTGATAAAAGATACGAAAATATTTTTTTTCTAAACTTTTTCATACCAGTATAAAAAGGACGTCACATATTGATGAAATAAACAGTAAGTTTGTCATTGTTTGTTTTCTTGAATAATAAAAGCAATATTCTCTAATCCCCTCCATGAAAAAAAAACGCTTATGGACACAACTCTCAATTGGCAGCCACAAATATGTGATCAAACCTCCTCATAATTGGCGGTACATAAAAATCTTTTCTTTACCTATTTGGTGTTATGTACTTATAATGACCATATGGAAAGGATAACAGAGGGGTTGAATAAATTAGTTTGTACAACTGTCTATTCATATTCTAATACTATAAAGGGGCACGTCCTGTTAGACGTATCTACAGTAAAAAGGTTTGTATTTACAGAGGAAAAAAGGAATTAAAAAATCGTCAGTTACAGACATATCTTTTCTTTCCGTCTTTATTCTTTTGCTAGTTGTATATTATCAGTGTTATTCCAAAACGAAAATTGAAATGAGGAATAGAGAGGAAGAGAGAGAGATTAACTCAGACTCCTTCTGACTGCCCCATTAATCGTATTCATTTCAAAAGGAACTCTTCCCCTTATACATACATATGTAGATAAGACCCATTTCTTCTCATTTCTATCTGTCTATGTTGCTGCGTGTCTTGTTTCTTTTTATGAGTGATAGAGGAGTAGAAGCTCAGTCATTGTGAAATTAAAAATAAACACATCCTTCTTTGTTACTCATTATTTTGATGATTAACTAACTAACAAAGTAAGTAAAATAACACAAACAAAAAGAAATAATGGGATTTTAACAAGATTTATGAGTCCTTTCATTAATTGTATTGTATATATCGATGGTTTTCTGACCTTTTTTTTATGGTTGACTGAGTAGGAGCTTCATTCATTTGTCACTTATTCTAGAATGTGTGATTAACTTTTGTTATTATTTTCTTCTTTTTTTTTTTGCAAACTCACTGATACATACAAATAAAGGACTAACGAATCCAAGAATCAAGTAGGACATCTGGACATTTCTTATTAAGGGATAAATACTAAGAATCGATATCAAACGGTTTTTGTTAAATATTTGTGGTATATGTTATAGCTAGCTCCTTACAAAATATTTTTTTACTTAAGAATATTTCTTGTTCTTACAGTTTAATGAAAGTACAGATAAGAGTTTATTTATTACTGGAGCTGTACTCGAGTTCAAGTTATGTCCAAGGTGTACCACCTACTTACAATATTCAATATTATGTAAGTGGGCATGGGGGAAAGATAAATGTGTAGGCTCTTTTCTTTCTTTCCGTTTTTAAAATTTGATTCTTTAAGAAATGAAATACAGGACCTGTTTCTTTATTTGGACGGGAAAACATAATTTTTGAGTGGCTTTTTTTATAATTTTTATCCTTATTTTATTAGGTAACGTTTTTTAGAAAATTAAATATGTCTATATTTTTTAAATTACTTCTTTTTTTTAAAAGCTATTTATAAAAAAGTCTTCTTCATAATTATTTATTAATCAGCACGGAGCTCCCAACCTCCCTCCCTAAAACCGGCCCTGAGTACAATTATAGATTTGATATTTAACTTTGATTACATCCGAGTTAAAAAAAAAAGCACCGATATTTCATTAATTAGAATCTGGTCACACTGGTAAAAAAAAGGACATGTGTATCCAAATAGAGTTGGATTCAAAACGTGCAGTGGCATGGATTTATTACAAAAAAAACAGATTTTTATGGAATTAAGGAAATACATCTCAAAACCAATATGTAATATGTTTAGATACTATAATAAGCTATATTTTTTGGTGAATATGTCCTTGTACACAAGTAATAACAGCCTCAACTCGCCGGCGAACAGATTAGCACCTCATGACGATGAAAGGTGACTCTATAGAGTGGCATGCTGTCACGTTGGCAGCTCGGGGTGAATCCAAATTAGGATTGATGGTGTGGAAGATGTTCTTCTCGAAGAGTTTTCTAAACTACAAAGTCCGGGGGGTTGATGGACTTTAGGAGGGCCAAATGACAGCAGGCCAAATTTTGTCCATATTGCTGCTGTGAATGAAACTGACACCGTGCCGGAGGAGATCGCAATATCGTTACATTTTCTGTTGTTACTGAGACATTTTTTTACGTTTTTGAGCTTGTTGTAGATGTTGTTGTTGCGTAATGGAATCTTGTAAATTAAATAAAATTATAAAATCGCAATCAGTGGGTGCCCACTCTGTAATTATTTCCTTTAAAAAACTAAGTTGACCATTTTAAATTATACAAATGTAAAAAAGGTCGGAATCCACGCGAGCATAGATGTATCACAAAATATCTGGGAGAGAATGAGAACTATTCAAAAAAAAAAAACCTTAACCCCAACGGCAATTGTATGCAATTATGAGTTTGTAGGGTTCCAATTCAGAGTCAAATCTGAGACCATATTAGAGGTGGATTCATTCCAGGCTTTGGTACGAAAGCCCGTTGCCCGAATTTCATTTTATTAAGCCCAAAAAGCCCAGGCCCGATCCTTCCAGCTCGATTTTGATTTAATGTAAAATAACTCCATTGCAACTAATCAAGGACGTCATCCTCGATTTGACAACTCATGAAAAATAAGCTGACCGTAACGTTATTGATAATTTGTAGGTGTTCCACTTACACTGATTACATTTATTACTCTTCTGTCCTCCCGAAATGACGGTAAAATTATGAACACATAAAGCTTTGAAATCACTCCATGTGGTTCTGAGTCCATTAAAGAATGACTCCAGTATTGACTTGTGTTTTACATTTCATTTTTTGTACATTTAGGTCTTCAAAAAACCACCAACAAAAATTGCAAACGCTAAATAAAAGCCATTCAATAAATAATGGTTTTATCGGCTTAAAGACTTCTTAGAATTTCACTCCACACAAAACAGACAATTTTATTGTCTACGTATTCCCCTTGATAGGCAATAATTTATCACAATTTGATTTTGATTATACCTCTCACTCTCTCTTTCAAAAGAAAGTAAATGAAAAAGATCGGAAATTAATTGGCCAATCATGTCATTACCAATAACAATGGGACTATTCTGTATTTAATATGCAGTGGGGGAATTGTTCAACGGTGACAAAAAAAAATCTATTGTTAATTTTCATTGGTATGTTCATAAAAATGCAACTTTTTATTAAACCCTTTTCTGAAAAATTGTATTTTTAAACACACTTATTTTAATAGGATTTATTGTTTTTATTGTCAAAAATAAAAAAAATAAAAGTTTGCAAAAAAAACAAAAAAAAAATAAATGTGGGACTGATGTCCTCATCAACAGAATAACATATAATCCATATAATAGAAAAATTATATTTATAAAAATTCCTGATGGAATCTTTCCTTTTAAACATTGGCATATAATCTATTGTTTAATATGATGAACAAAATAATGTGGTAAGGAGCACCGTGTATCTTCAATCATTAATTCAAACTAAAATCAGTTGTTTCATTAATTAATAGTTTAAATACACTTTAAATGCCATATTTTTACTAAACAAGTGTCCACATTTCAAGAGTCTCAAGTCTCACACAATAAGCTAAAAATTTTTAAAAAAAACATCATTTCTCACAGTTTTATATAACACATTGAATTTGTAACCATTTTTTTGAATATAAAATAGATAACCTTGAATTTGAGATAAGGGAACGGTTGAGATTATTATGAATTATTTTTATGAAGAATTATTTAAGTTTTTATCTATAAATCACATAAAGCTGGATTATAGTTTTATTAATACTTTGAAAGTTAATTATCTTTATCATCAAAAAAGAAAAAAAGAAATTGCATCTAATTATGTTATACTATTCACCAAAATAATATAACTATGTCCATAATTTACACAGGATCATAATAAAAATTCCACAGTGAATTTGTTTTTCAATCTTGGCAAATGAACTGTTTTTCTATTATGATTTACAAATTTATAAAAAAGCATCATACATTCACTTATGCTTGATCATTTTATTACTCGTATCTCAAAGGATAATTTTAAAGGGGAACATCAACTGATTATTAGATATCCGTAGTCAGTAAATTCAAAGCAATATTAGTTTCTAAAAAAAACATTAAAATTAACATGGTCACCTTGACAGGAATGAAGAAGAATTTGGAGAAAAGCAGTCATGACGTTTCATAACTTTATCATCTATGAGAATAAGGAAAGAAACTCAAGCCTTAATCCGTGTAAAACACAGATAAATATGTAAATTATTTATATTTAGAAGCGTCTGCTGGGATTTTTTTGCTTTTTACTAGAAAATTTAATATTTGAAATTTGATTTCATCTTTTAAATTTTGTTTTCAAAAAATTTGGAAACATCCAAATATTTTTTCCAAAAAAAACGTTTTTTTGTGAGAAATTATGAATTTTTGAATATTATGTTCTAAAAAATTTAATACTTGAAATTTTTTTCCCAATAAATATAATTGTTTGTAAAGACTTGTGATTTTTTAACGTTCTTTCCAAAAATAAAAAACAATAATAAATTTGAAAAAGCTTTATAGAAATTTTTTTGAATGTCATCTTTTTTTTAATTCCCAAACCCAACCACACCCTCGAAAAAAAAATATATATATAGTATTACCGACGACCTGATATTGACTTTAACACCATGTCCTATGCCAAATGGAGTAATTGTCATACTCCAATGTGTACTAATCCGTAATTGGTGTAACTCCATCTGACCAATTAAAGGAATTTTTATCCTTTAAAAAGACATTGTCATGAATTACTTTGTTGTATATTTATTATTTCACTTCTGAGTAGTGGATTTCCTTTTCAACTACATTCAATTATATTCAAAACCTGATTGAACATTTGTGTTTACTCACCTTGGGGATTTGTTGCGGATTTATAATTGTAAGTCCTTGTTGGACCATGAATAGAATTGCATATCGACATCAGAGTAATTCTTGGTAACGTCCTTTTGTGTATCCTTCTCCTCTCATCCCTTGTCACAGCTGATCTAATGAAAAGTCGTGCAGGATAAGCTGCCCATCTCTTGAACATTCTTTAAATTGTCAGGCCTACCATGTTTAATTTTGCAGTTGTTTTGTACATGTCCAAAATTCTACTGCTCAGTTATTCAAACCCCAAAATACTCATTATTGGCTCCAAAATATTTATGTAAGTCTGATTTAAATAGAATAAGTTGTTATAATAAAAAAATTCAAAGTAATGTTCATGAATATAAATTATATTTGAATGTCTATCACTAATACATTACGTAAATATTTCATTACGAAAAGTCTTTCTGGAACGAATTATGTATTCGCAAATATAAAAAATCGGAATAAATACTACTCAACGACTGATTCTTAAAATTCACAACCTAATAAGCAAGCAATTTTTTTTATGTTCATTACTTCTCATTTTCCTTGAAATGGTATACCCATTTATATATGTATAATATACATTTATAAAAGGGTATATATTCCCCATTGTCTTGAGAGGTCAATCTACGGTATTTACATTGAGTAGTGGATTTGCAATGGTCCTCGTAAAAAATGAGGGTTCATAAAATGAAAAAGGTAAAGAAAAGATTATAAAGTATCAATTGTGTTATTATGTAGTAATGTTGGTCGTTGTATTTTTTTTTTTTTTTTTTTTCGTCTTATTTTCACAAAATGAGTCTGGGAAAAAAATTTGAAATTTACCCATTTTTTCTTAACAACTGAAAAAAAAATGAATGCATTTCTTTTTCAAACAATAACACGTTTATTTAATACTTAAACTCATGAGCATGTATACAATATGAATGTAGGTATTTCCATTCAATTCATTGATCACGACTTATGAATTAGATCTGGGGCATTTATATCATTTTACGAGCAAAATTGATGTATTATATACAATTTCTAATGAAAAATATGAATGTTTATGATGTATGTACAACATAGCTGTAAAAAATATTACTTAAAATGAGTACGATGATTTTTGTACTTACAACTATATATTGGCCCTACGGTCCTAGTTAGAATGGAAAAAAATATTGATAGCTAGATTATACGATACTTGAGCAACGAGTGATACATTAAAATCTAAAGACTTTGAATTTTAAACTTCAACAATACATAATTAAAGATAGAGTTTCAACATAAATAATACTATAACTAGATTTTTCCCTGACCTCTTTTATTAATTAATTTAGCGGCCCTTACCGTTAATGATGGTGGAAGCAGAAGGCTTGTCACCCGCTGTAGATGTAGTAATCTGTCATGGTGTCCCAGTACTGGCTGACAATGGCTTTGAGGGCCTCAGTGTTTGGATGATGGACACGGCAGACCTTCCCCTAGCCATGTATCCAAATAGTTATGTCGAGGGGAGGAGGGGCATTAGGGCTGTATGGGGGCAAAAAGAGTTCAAAAGACTCATTCAGACCTTATTACAAAAGTATTGCAACGAAGGAGATGAGTTTCTTTCGTTTTTGGTGCCAAGTGTGGCCTCCCCACCTTCACAAGGATCTTTCTCCACACCCTTTTTTGATATTTTTTGATAGTGTAAAATTCCGAGATCTTTTACATCGTCTCTGATGTACTTGAGGGGATTAGGCAAGGCTGTTTTTCTTAACTCCTACGGGTATTTTTGACAGAGCCTTTCTTCCCCTCCAACGTTTAGTACTTGCTAACGGCATTGCCATAGGTCCTACAGTTGCCCAACTACTTGGAGTGAGCGAATGGAAATTCTTCAATCAAGTCCAAGTGTCATTCTCTTGACTTCTACGGAAACTAGAGAGCTCATGTTTTTTTTTTTGTTGTTAATTTTGTTTTGTTTTAACTAATTATCAATGCTTTAATGTATCGAAATAGGATTTCATTTCAGTCACTCAGGCCTTACACTGCCACTTGGAAGCCATCATTGCCGCTAAGGGAGGCTGCATTAATGATTTAAGAGAGCTCGGACACAAGTTTATATAATATTAATTTTGTTGAAATTCTATGTTAATTAATAGATTATATCATGTTGAAGTTTAAAATTCAGTGTTCAAATTTTAATGGACCGCCTTGTAACTCACTTTTTTTTTACGTCAGTGATACCAATATTTTTTATGTTTATTAGACAGTGACGGATTTAATTGAATTTTTTCTCAAAAATTCAAACTTTCTTTTAGTATTTACAATTCAAGATCATATGAAGAGTTGTAAATTGATTGGATAAATGGTCCTAATGGCCTTTCTTCTACCATCAAATAGTCCCTATAACAATTTCATAAAGCATATTTTTTAATTTATCGGTCCCCCTGTATCACTATAATACCGAAATGCTTAAAAATAGGTTCCTAGATTGTAAAAAATTGTTAGTCTATCTCTAATTTTTTTTGCAGAAAAGAATATTATTTTTATTGAACCAATTTATCTAAAACTTATGTTCAACCTCGTCAAAACAAGATTTAATTCCCATAAGTATTTGTGTATTTAGTAAATGGGTGTTGTTATTGTTACCATATAAATTTCTTAAAGACTTTAGTTTTGATACCCTTTAATTTCAAATATGTGCTCTGTTCATAATAAATATCAGATCAGGTTTATGAACATTTTTTATTTCATTTTCCAAATTATTTGTATACTTATGAAGCCTTGAACCAAGATTAAATTGATATTTAGAAAAATTACTCATTTTAATTATAGGTGTATATCTGACGTAGATAGAATCAAGCAATTTTGAGAAAATTATAGTTATAGTCAAAAAAAATTAATTATGCATAAAAGTTTTTATTAGTAATGAGGAACGCCTTGATTTTCATCTTTTAAATTGATTTCATAAAAGTTAACTAGTACATATTTAGATATTTGATATAAAATTTCTTATAAAAGGAGTTTAAATATTCGTCACTATGCTAAAATAAATTATCCTCATTGAAGACCCATCAATAATTCTGAGTTATACAAATTGAGAAAGAAAAACAAAGATGAGACCATGTGGTGCAGGATTCAACCATTGATTATGTCAGACAAAAGGGGAATGTTTGATCAATGTTGTATGGAAGACGTTATATTTGTTTTTGAACAATATTAAGTTGTTTCAATTTGATTAAAACAAATACTTTCAAGAATATGGGTAGTTGGTTCGGCAAATATGTCGCATTGTTTAGATATGGACAGTTCAAAACTGTCAGTCGGATTATATTGGTCATTATTTATTGTGCCCATCCTAGTCTTATGACCGATTCTATTGTTCCATGGGATTGGTCATTAATACGGTCAGTCCGGACTGTTAATAGTAGAACTGCTTTAAAAAATACGAAATGAAGTTGAGTTAAGTCATTAAAGACCAATCTATGTAAAGTTTAAGGACTAATATACAGGACTGAACTGTATAACACTACAAGCTTAAGTCATTGATCAAAATATAAAATAAAAAAGGGATGGGATGATATTTTTGTAGTGAAAAAATTCTTTTTTTTTTCTTGCACTCAACAAAAATCCCATTCTTAAACAATGTGATTCTATTTTGTTTGTCGGGGGTGGATGTTTAAGTGAAAATAATTTATATACATATTCTATATTTTATTATGATCATTTTAAACGCCTCTTTCCATAAAGGCAAAGCAATAAACCAATAAGCAAAAAGTGCTTATTAGCTTGAGTAGAGAAAGGGCTATATAGTATTATTCAACGCCTCTAGCTGCCAAAAAACAAAGGTGTAAAATAAACTACTACTATGAACAAAGATTGATCCCATGGTTCTTATTCCACCATTTGGTTCATAGCTTTTCTTAGAATGTATTTACAACAAACTGGCATTTTTCTAAAATGACCTTATAATGAAACTAGAATGGGACACGGTAGAGTGCAAAAATCCCGCTTATAATCAAATTGAGTTATGTATCTTAATTTTTTCCAAAGCAATGGTCAATTATGCAGTTTTAATGTTTTGTGTTACTTTGACTTTTGACCTTGACCTCTCATAATATAATGGCCTCGTACTAGTATTATATCTAATCTTCGTACCAAGTATGATGAAAACCGATGAGTGACTTTTACTATAATCCTGGTCACTAACTAATAAAGAAACAGAGACGAATACATACCCTCCGTTCAAGGTGGAGGTAAACCCGTAAATTAGACTAACTCGGACTGAATGAATCTGGAGCATTATAATTGTTCTTTTTCCTAGTTAAATTTCATTTTCTGAAGTATGATTTTTAGATTTAATGTGCCTAATGATTCCATACAGCACATGGAAACCCTTTTGCATTCTCTGTGGTTATTTCTTTTTAAATAAATTAATATTTTAACAAACTTTCTTTCAATTTCAGGCTTTGCCTGATCTTTTATTTTCCTGTTAAAATCGACTCATTATAATTTGAATTTTATTTTTAACGACCCTGTCCGAAGAACAATGTTTTTAGTGTATCGCCATGAGAAATAAATGAGGACCATTATTTTTATTTTCATCTGGACTGTTTGTTGTAATTATAGAAGAGATCTACAAAGTGTATTATTTTTATTTTTAGTAGACTTGCCTGAAGCTGTATGCTGTATGTATTTCTAGGTATTGAGCGAATATGAAAAATAGGTATGTACTTAAATAGATACGCGGTTCATATGAATGCTATTTCCTAAAAACAAAGGCAAAGATATAATTTATGTACCTTCATATTCCATAATTTTGCATCTTTGTACTTGGCTTGCAAATAAATAGTTACTCAAATAACCAATCATGATAATATTTTTTGAACCATAAATTCAAATGTTGAAAATAGTAATTAAATATTCGGGAATTGAAAAATATTCGACTTTTTTAAACTCTAAATCAATGAAGAAAAAAAAATATGTCAACATATTTTAATTTTATTACATATATAAAAACTTTTTTCACGATACGGGAAAGACAAGGTTGCCCATATTTTGACAAAACGATTACGCCATTATCTCCAACTATTGTGTCTAATTAATAAAAACAATACAATTTGCCGTTATCTTTATTATAAGGGTGCTTAATTGATAAGTAGACACTTCAAATCTGGAATTTTAACCAGTTTTATTTTGGAAACTAGGGGACCACAATTAACTAAGACTTTATCCAGATGTTGACATATGTGTTGCCATTTATAATTTTCAAGTTAGCCTCCATCGAATTTGATAATGGCATCAATGCGCATCTGGAATCTCTGACAGATGATGATAATGTAATATAGACTCATGAAGTTCCAATTTCCAGCAAAGAAAGCTTCGAGAGCTTTCAGATTATGTACCCTTGTTCCATAGGACCTGGCCTAGACATTGGGCCAGAAGGAAAAGTATAGCGGGTTGACATTAGGCAAGTATGGATGCCTCATTGTTTTGGGCCAGAATGGAATGTTGGTCTCTAAAAAGGATTGTGTAATCTGTGTTATGTGTGCCGTCTTATAAAAAACTACATTCCCATCTAGATATATTCCCTGATCCAGAGAATCATCTTAGTATTCAACATGTCGACGTGGTCACTAGCCTTGATCTGTACCCTGTCTTAAATCAGATGAGTGTCATTATTACTCCGTTAGATGCAAGAAATCTGAAGCTCGTCACCGATGTTGGATAATTGGTAGTTATCAGGGTGCAGGCTTCCTCTTGACGCCAATACCGTCATTAATGGACTTTTTAACGTTGTAAATCGTAAGATAATAATTATTGACATAACCAGTCTGCATGTAAACTTTAAAAAGAAAGATCAGAATTCACGCGCAAATTATAATCATTAGAGTTATAACATATATAAATAGAATATTCAATCATCAATAGATTTTATCCTGTTTCCGTTATTTACTGTCCTATTATAATTAAAATCAAGGTTTTACTAGTGTGGTCTTCAAGATTGTGCCTCCATTTAACAAACAAAAACTGTTGAATACTCCAGTTGTGGCGAATATTCTTAAGCAACTGAACCAATCCCTAAAGTTTGAATATAAATTCCTCAATAGACCAAAAAATTTCTATGAAATAAAAAAGTAAAATTTATAATTGGACATGTCTCATTTTTATTACTTTTCGTTCATGATTGTTCTATGTTGACGCATCACATTTGTACTGGAATAAATGACTATGTAATGACTTTTTTCTTACATTATATACTATGAAGAAATGTGAAATCATGTTGTAAAGGCATGAAGTAAAAGAAAAAACGAAAAAATTCAAGAATAAAAAATAGTTGTAATTCATAAACTCCTACCCATGGAACCCGCGGGTTTCAAAACATAACATTAAAAATACATTAAAACACATATTTATTTAATGATTCATTATTTTTGAAAAGACGTTATACGAATTCTTTTATCTTTTCTATCCGTTCCTTTAAGACAGAATGTCTAACTCCATAATAAAGAAGGAGAAAAAACAATAGGAAACAGAGCATAGTATGAAGGAAAAAAATACATCCTTTTAATAATCATTAGAAACAGACGTAAACATTCGCGGTTAGCTTTGAAGGAAGTTAACTAGAAACGACTTACAGGTGAAGAAGAACTAGCATTAAGCATTTGGTTTCTCTCAATTCATCGTTCCCTTTTGAACCTTAATTTTTCGTTATGTCTCCATTGTAAAATCAACAACATCCCATAGAATGCAATGTCATCATTATGACCTCAGCCATCTTGGCATAGGCATAAGCATCCTAATGTTTACAGAGTATATGTGGTGCATCAACATCAAACAATATGGAACCAAAATCAAGTAGAGGAGAAAATTACAATTTATTCTAACAGATAAATCCAGACAAAGATTGACTCCAACAAGATAAATAAATAGCGCATTGCCGTAAATTTCACCCCCATATATGAGAAATTAAAAGTCTTAACAACCATTGGGTTCCGATCTTGCAAAAAAAGTTTAAACAACAGCCATGACAGCGACGCGAAGACTGAATATTCCTGTAAGCGCTCGAGCAAAAATCGGTGCTAGGGCTAGTATAGACACCACCGGGTCCAATGATGTTCTAAAGAGCCTGAAAATGTCATATAGCCTCAAAAGTAAAAAGCCTTGGAGTGACAAGGAGAGGACTCCTACATTCCTGACCGGCCAGAAGAAGAGGTCAATTAAGGAGAATCCAATAAAGTGTATGTCGAAGGTGGGCAAGGACTTCTCTGTAGTCACGATGACGTTAAATAGGATCCACTGACTTTGGCCTCACCTTTTATGTCAAAGGATAGGCTAATTTCCTATCGGCGTCCACCTAAGCCAAGCATCTGGAGAGCTGCTCCAAGATATTTTTGTCGTTGAAAGATTGACCAATTGTTCTTTGGAGATATTTCTTTATTAGACGAAAAAGCTTTCACCTTCGGCGTCCAGAGGAGAAGGAGGAACGACATTTTAGATCACTAAAAACAAAAACGAGTATACATATAGTCTTATATTTCATAGCTGTATTGGAGTCAATTATAGATTTGGTATTCCAATTTGTAAGACGAGTTAAAAAAGTCAAGAATTTTAGCTATAGTATGTAACTTTTATTTGATTTAAGAGACTTATATTGAACACGGATATACCTTTTATTTAGATGTCAAAATGGATGGACAAATAGAAGGACTAACACCTATACCGTCTAAAAATGTTCATGTCTAAAGCCTGGCTTGTAATAAA
Source organism: Lepeophtheirus salmonis (assembly GCF_016086655.4). Lineage (NCBI taxonomy): Eukaryota > Metazoa > Arthropoda > Copepoda > Siphonostomatoida > Caligidae > Lepeophtheirus > Lepeophtheirus salmonis. The sequence goes on from NC_052144.2 coordinate 12,095,115, forward strand.
GAGGGTGCCTGCTATGGAGGACTGAACAGAGGGTAATAGAAACGAAGAATGAATAAAAGAGACAGACATAGGTAGGGATGTAGAAAGAGACAGAGGGGAGAGGCAGAGAGATATATAAAAGAAAAAAGTTAAAAGTATGATTTTTTCTTGCATTTTCTGTCAAAAACAGCCACTAAATGACCTTCAGGGATCCAAAAAATTAAAACAATGTCCCTAATTATTTTATAAGTCTACTTGCTAAATTTCAGACGAATATTCTCAACTGTATTGGATTCCATGAAGGAAACGAAAAAAAAAATCTTAAAAATTTATAGATGCAAGATAGTCAATAATATTTTATTACAAAGCTATACAATATCATCGTATACTTACAGTCTGTAGACAATAAATTAGCCACGACGTTTGCAATAATCGGATATTTGACTCCAATCATCCAACTTTTCTCCTCCCTAATCGATCAATAACAAATTTCAAGGATCTAACCATTTCATAAGGATTTTCTTTACTTCCTCACTAGATCTTATTTAAATAGATTGTTATTTTTCTTTGGAATCAAGTAGGCGTCCATTTTTTTTTTTTTTTTTAAACCATTTGATGAATCGTTAACAAGATTTACTCATTTTATGTGATAAAAATATCAACTAAGGAATTACATTTAGTGACATAAATAAAAATTTACTAAATAAATTTCTAAATCCACTATCTGAAGTTGTTTTCAATGTATACTAACATTTGAAATGTTAGTCTAAATCCTTTGTTCGGAGTGTTTTATATATAAATAACAACAACCACAATCAAATCAATAAATAAAATACAAGAATTACTAAAAAAAATTACATTAAAACTAATGGATTTTTACAAGATTTTTTTTAACTTTTTGAATTAATTTTTATCTCCTTTTACATGACGGTCGAGCTCGACAATTACTGTTATTTTATCCATATTTTAGACAATTATCCTTCCAAAGCATAGTGCATATTTGACATCAGAAACGCAGAAACGCAATTGAGGAAACCAAAATTGCGCTGTATGAGGACCATAAATACTTTTCACATTTTCTGCTGCCTGGCTTTAGTTTTCGCCTTTATAGAATAACTATAAAATATGGTGTATTTTCTTCTTTGCGGGTATCCATGTTTGATGCACACTTTAACAATACTGAGTCAATGACAAAACAGTTATAAATTTTTTTAATACAAAATCTTATCCTTCTAACACCATCTAGCGTAAACCGATCTCACTTATTCAACGAGAAATACACATAGCTAAACCTATATATTGGAAAAATAGTAGATTCATTTTTACTGTAATATTTTTAAACAGATAATCAACTTTCCATAAAAAAAACGGATAATGAAGAGGGTAAAGTCAAACTTTAACCATGATATTGTACTAATACTAATTATAGGTCTAAATACATTGTTAGGCCTTTTTTTGTATCATGGAATGTTTATAGTATATCCATGCCTTGGTACTGCTTAATATTGTATACTTTATATAATGTACATAATATATAAAAAAGCGAAAATTAAGTCAGATTGATGAAAGATAAATGATGATTACAATTAAGTTTCAAAAGATGTAATGGTATTTTTAATATGTTTATTCCATCGCAATTCCGTTTGTTTTGTAATGTTAATACCTTGACTTATTCAAGAGCCCAAATATAGCATTTTACCTATTATATATAATTATATTAGGGTGACACTCCATATGTAGTGATCATTTTGAGTTTTTTTTTTTTAAATCTTACCCTAAAGATACTTTAAGAAAAGAGGCCACATAATAACGTAAAAATAATTATTCGTAGAACAACATGTGCCTGAAATACAGGGTGCATCATCATAACTTCCTTTTTTATTGCGGGGTCGACACTGAAACCTGATTGGCAAATTGAGAAGTTATGACATAAATAAAGCTAAAAACGTTGACCATTTTATAACACTCTGTAAAATTTCATTTGTTCATCGTTTTTTAAGTTATCAAGAAAATGGCGTCTAAACGTGACACTCACGTGAAGATCTGCGCTCTTCTTGATGCAGGAAATAAAATTTTGACGCTCAATTCATCCCATGGATTCGGGCTAACTTCAGTACTTCAGTTACTATCAGGATTTGGGTTCCTAAGAAAAGTTTGTTTGCCGTAAAAAATAAATTTAAATAAAAGGTTTGACAGAATATTTCACTAAAATTAAAATAATAGCGAATTGAAATCTAGAGTTTTTACAAATGTGGTTAATAATATGCAAAAATGAGTATTTCAATTCATATTCGTTATTTGCAAAATTCTTTGTACATGAATAACTCCAGGGATAAAGCAGCTAGAAAGTTGAAGTTAAGACTGCCATATTTAATGTCAAGCAAAAACTTTAAATTGGTACAATTTGTTCTAATTAGGTAATTGGAATCGAAATTGCTTCTGAGAAAAACAACAATATTTTTTCAAATCTTTACAGAATCACCTATGTCGAATTAATTTATCAACAAATCATCCACTACTATGAAAAATATGTTACCAATTAAATGTTTGGTATTTTTTAACCATTCCTCTAAAACTTCTTTACGTTAAGTTTTCTTAAGAAAAATGATGAAATCACTTTGTATTAAAGTATAGAAGTTATGTTTGTTCCACAAATACAAGTTTTCTCATTTATTCAACTTATTTTATTGCATTTTAGAAAAATGAAGTTAATTTGTCGCACACTGATCATTTATTTACACACTCTCAATCAAAAAAAACTAGAGATGATAGTTCTGTAGAGTGTTTGCTGAATAAAACTGTAACATTTATTTATCCCGCAATGACGAAAGACAAAAGATATTTAAAGCCTTGTAGTGTTTAAGGTGATTTTTGTTATTTATACTTGTTTTTGTAATTTAATATTCTAAAATGTATTAAAAATTCTACTATAATCAAAAAGTAACAGTACATAAGAATTGTACCCTGATATACATACGTATATAGTATTGTGTATATCCCTAAAGCATGTGATCCCTTTGTGGAAATACTCTCTTCTAGGGTAAAAATATATAAATGACATATAAATAAATATTTGGTGTATGCTCGATTAAACGTTCTAGCCTTGTCAAAGAAAAGAAACATAAAATTGTCAAAAGGTTTTGGACCAAATAAAAGATTTGATTACTATTCCTTTTTCCTTTGATTATTTGATGTATCAATAGGATTTCAATTTAATTTGGTATTTACGAGTATAATGTTGAAACTCTGCTTGAATAAAAATAATTATCTATGAGTCTTTGAGACGACTAAATCAAAAATATTTTTAATAACAATTCTAAATGAGCTTCATGGGCCGTGAGTAAAATGTAAAATTCATTTTCCAAAACATTAAATATTAGACAAATGATTTTAATATTTTATTAATGTCTTAAATACAATTAGTCATATAAATCAATTGGTTGAAATTATTGTGAGATAATGATAATCATTTTTAATAGATATATAATGAATTCAACCGTAGCAATGGTAAGGGTGGGCATTTTGTAGACAATGAGGAGAAAGCGTGAGATACTGATTGACAACTGAGGAGAAACCTATAACTGCTAGACAAACTAAGTCGAAATCCAAAGAGGCAATAAAGGCATTTGATAAAAACCCAGCTATTAAGTCCGCCGAATACTCCAAGAAGAAGAAGGTGGACCAGTCCACAGTTGATAAGGTTGTCAAAAAGGCTGGTGGAAAGTCACTCAAAGGATGGAGAGGTCCCTTCTGTACAAAAACAGAGAAACATAATTAAAAGCGTTCTCAGCGTCTTCTGAATCACTTAAAACATAACAGAAATCGGATAATTGTTTTTCTGATGATAATAAATTTACTGTAGACCTTGTTTACAACAAGTAAAATCACATGGTGGTTTGTTTGTGTTATACCCTCAGCAACCTTAGACTGTCGCAAAGACCAAGCATTTGACTTCTTTGATGTTGTTAGGGATTGTACTCTCAATAGGAGGAGAAATCTTGATCCTCCTGAGACGGCCCAATAAGGTCTATATAAGCTCTTTTTCTTTTCATCGTGATTATTTTGTTCGTTTTGCTTATCTTCTTAATATCAAATCAAAGATGAAAACTTAAGCTTTTAGTTAGTGACTGAAACTATTTAACTAAACTTAGTAAACTTATCCAAAAATGCAACTAAATATTACTTTTCCCCGTCTTGATATGTAGGTATTTAGCTGGGTATGAGCAATTTTAATAAGGAAATTAATTTTACAAAAATTTAACATGTGGTATTGTTGACAAGAGGGACGTTGCTACATTTCAGCATTGGGGATGGGGCTAAACCCATATTATTAAATTCTATATATATATATATATTGTGTGCAATTCTGCAACTTGTATAAGAAAACTGATCAGGTTGCAATTTCTTCATCTTGAAAAATATATATTATTTAATTATAATATTGGTTGTTCTTATAAATATGTAATTGTAAGTAATATAACTGTGGGCAATTGAACTTTATAATGTGCTATAGAATACTTATATTTAAGTAATCTTTATTAAAATAGTCAAAACTTACACCATTAATATATTAATCATATAGGCTCTTTTACTAACTATATAAATCAATACAAAAATTAAATTAAATAGATTAAAACTTTACAAGGAATTTTTAATTATTGTACATGGTATATATGTAGGCTGTACCTACAATTATTGAATCCCAGAATTCCTTTGTTTATCTCATCTCTTATGTATGTTTTTTAAGCATTTTTGTATCTGTTTGATCTTTCCAAAGATATCTTACATGTTCGGGAGGAGGGACGAGCAAAAAATAATAAGAAATTGGGACGCTTCCTATTGACAGAAACAACAGCTCATTATTTTTCAAAATAAAGTTTCTTTCATACATATAGAAGTATATATGTATATTACAGTAAAACTAGGGATTTTCCCTTACTGGGAACACAAAATACAATTTTGTAGAAATCCATCTAAAAAATTACATCATAATCACGTCTTTCCATAAATGGTTTTTAAGGGGCATTTTGACAGTAAAACGCTTCTACAGCTATTTACTATTGATTCTTGGCTAACATTTGGCATGTATACATATAAAATCCAAAGTCAACTTGTGCATGAACTAATCTTTAAAAAACTTTAATCTCTGCAAGATGTCTCAAGTTCCTGTAATAAACAAAAAGGTATACAAACTATTTATACCTATTTATAAGAAGTTATCTGCAATGTTACTTTTACAGTTTCCCGTACCTGACCGTTTAATATGTAATGTTTGACTCTATATATTTATTAGTGCCGAGGCTCGGCCTTTGACTGAAAAGAACTTTTCTAAAAAAACCTTTTTTTCTCTCTTTTATGATAAAACTCATTTTTTCTTTGATTAATGAAGGACATAAGGCAGGAGAACAATGATTTTTTTATCAATGTCATCCAAAATTGGACCAAATAAGTTAAAATTATAACTGTTTAATAAATTAATTCCACACCGAAACCTATCGGTAATTTATATACACTATTCTAGATATTTTTTTGGCAAAAATTTAGGCCTCTTTGAAATTTTGTCTTATAACATATTCACCGCTTTTTTTATAATATAGGATCGATTTTTACCTATACTCTTTAAAATTAAAATATTCGGTTCGTCTATATTCTAGTATAAGTTTGCCCGTACGTCTAATTTCTATCTTCAATTTGGAGAAGATGACAGCGTATAGTTGAAATTCTATTGTTGCAACCTTCGTTAAGTGAAGCAATGCAACGCTTCGTAATCTGAAGAATATACCATTGGAGAAGGAAAAGAGTGATCTCGACTTAATTGATCAAAGTTGAACGAATGATTTTCCAGGAAAAATTAGACAATCATTCAAGTTTTTACTGTATATTTCTTTCTATGTATGTTTTTAGTAATTTTCTGTTTCAACAGTTAATGAATTTGATGGCATACACAGTTTCTCTTCATGATACCTTTTACACTCGTCCTGTACTTATAGTGTAATGGTTCATAGGCGATACAAAAAAAAGTCGCAGTGGTTTACTTAATGATATGATTTGTGATCTTCTTACTCCACAATCGACTATGTCTGCCCCCCATCCCCTCGGAATGATTAATAAGGGACAAAATCACAACCTCCTTTACATAATCAAAGGTGTCCACAGGATTATATTTTGGAGAGCTCCGTTTTGTTTACACAGCATCATTTAAACGAACGATCTTCTTTTTTTTTTAGAAATCCCCAATTTTTCCCGATAAACTTTCTTTAGAAAAAAATCCTTACATTGATTTGATTTGGGGAGAGGGGGACTAATTTTATTCCATGATTTGAGGGGCAGCTACAGCCCCTTCAGCCCTTGCCTCTGCGGACGCCCCTGATAATGAGACTTTTCATTTAGTTTCATGATCCTCCAAAGTGTTAGTTGTCAAAATATCTCCAAGAAATTGAGATTTCTCTTCTCCTAATAAAGTAATATATTCAATGTTGTCTCCAATTTTGAGATTAAAAGAAAAAATTTGACGTACAGAAAAACTATATAAGCCCCAAATATAACCATGATTATGTCTCTTCCTCTTTATTTCCTTAATATTTTTCTTTATTCTTCTTCTGAACCATTGCTGAGATGCTACAGTAAAGACTCAAAGTAAAGTTCGAACCAATAATATGTAAACATCAACAGGCGGCAAATATGTCACGTGGTAAAATAAACTGTCTGCGTATCAATATAAAATTTATAAACGATTGATTTAATTTAAAAATCAAGTTCATATCGTTTTAAAACGTCAAGTTTTGCTGGATATTCTTTATGTTTCACATGAGGAAACCAACGAGATGTATGTAATTGATCGTTAGTTAGTTAATGCAATAGATATACGTCTTTCAGTCTCTTTAACAAATTCCTTTTCGGATTTTTTTCTCTGTCTATTGATGTACATATAAATGTATCTACCTATGATTGTAATTCAGGGGGCTCTTTTTTGTTTTGTTTTTTGACAATGATGAATCCCTTGGTTTTACTTGGACAGGAAGCAACAAACCAAATGATGAAAGAAAGAAAGAACCTGATGTTTTCATCAAGGAATTATAACGAATTATTTATTTTTTCATTATATCCACGACTTCATGTTGAGAAAAAGGAATTAAGTTATTATGTTGAATCTTATAAATATACTTTTTTTGTAAAGTAATACAATTCTTTTGTTGTGTGATTCTGGAGCTCATACAGTGAGAAGGACGTGCATAGAATGATGTAAAAACCACTTTAGGTACGAGCATAACACATGGACTAAAAAGTCCTGGCCTTCACAGATAGATGGTGCTATTTTTTATTATTATTATTATTATTTACCTCAATGTCGGTTAGAGCCTGAAAAGACAGCTGTCAACATTTCAGGGTGATCTGCTTTTATTTTGTCAGTTAGTGTGCTAATTGCGAGGCTACTTTTGCTATTTCCAAAACAATGGATCAAAAACAATTTTGAAATTTAATTTTTAAACTACATCTTGATCGGAAAAATACTGTTCAAGCTAAGAAATAGCTTGAACAGTCTTATAAGAACTCTGGTCAATAAAGCAAATAAAAAATAAGACTATTAGATAAACGCAAAAAAAAAAAGTATGTGTTAAGCCCAGGATTTTTTAGCCCATGTTTAGTAAGATGATGTATAAAAATCGTATTGAATGATTTGGACTGCTTTAGTAAAAATCACATCTTGGAGGACTACTCAAAGTCAACCAGAGACTCGTTTTGTCTACTTGAAATGTGATTTCTCATATTTTGGATCACAGATGGTGCTCACTTTATCCCGAACAAAAGTGTCCGAGAACGAAAAAGCCGTTTCAAGTCACGTCCAAAACTCATATTTATCAAAAGTCTATTTATTTTATTACATACGTCATTGGACATTCTAAGCCAGCGGTTACTAACCAATTTACTGGAGAGGGATTTGTTTCTACTGAGATTATGAAATTGGAGTAAAATTAGGTAAAAAGTTTAAGAACCACTAGTTTAGAATATTCAAGAGTTCATTTAAGATATATATTCTTTACATACTGTTTTAGATAAATTGTTGTCTGATAATACTACTTATAAATTTATTATTATAAATATATAATTTACTATAGAAATATACTTAGACAAAACTCTTTCTTTAATGTGTCTTCCATTTTGGTCAAGGACTTTTTCCACACGACCCTCGAAAATGGAACATACCCTAGCTACCTTTGCGGGATCAAGATTCTTTGCTGCTGAAATGATGGATCGCTTTAAGGTGTGCAATATTGTTAAGGTAAATCCTGCCGGTACCTTTTCTAACGCTAGCAATCACGTGGAATTAAATCTGGGTAGGTTTGAAACCAGACTTCAGGTGGCCAAAAGTGATGGGTCTTCAACCATTCAATTAATCCCCAAGTTTTATATGCTGGTATAGTGACTTGATGGAATGAGTAAGGCCTGTCAGCAGCCACAGTTTTCATCTTGAGTTCAACAACCGTTTCGATGTCATTCATGTAAACATCTTGGTTGATTCCGACAACATGGCCTTCACTACGGATGACGCCAAATTTCATAACTGCAGGCAGGTTGTTACTTCTGAAGACAGCAGACACTTTGTAAACATCTTGGCCGATCCACCTATGTTTTTAGTTGTTAAATGATTGATCTACAGTTAATAATTTTTCATCAGAAAAGAAACGAAGGTAACCACCAGGGGATTTTAGAGAGGAAAGACGTATCTTCCCATGGATCACTCTGTTCGTCTTCATTGAATCAGTGAGAAGATTACGATGCTTTAGGCGATAATAGGTAAGGGCCAGATTATTTGAAACAGGAAAGTTGCCTTCCTGCATAGCGATATTTTGCCAACTTACAATTCATATATAACTCTTAAGTTTTTAGAGAAGTATAGGATGATTATTGATTCTATAAAAAATATGGATGGATTAGTCTATAAATAACTATATTGTCCATTTTTTGGTTCAACTAACTTTTGGCTTCAAAAAAATTCCATTAAAAGCACTTTATATATTTTTTCTCTTAGTCTTTTTGTTTTGTTACCATTTCAACTGTTTTGGCGGCTTCTTCCTTAGTGTCTTTTTAGGCTGGTGCAGTCAAACATACATACAATGCCAACGGAATGTGTCCCTTTTTACATCTTTTAATATGATAATATAAGCATCTTCATCAGTTAGCAGATGTTATCCTGTAAAATGAGGGATGCACTCTAAAGAATGGAATTTTAATTAAGAAGTAGATTTACGTCACAAAAAAACAAACAAATACATATAGAAACGTTGTTTGTTTGTTTGGTCCTTTGCTTTTGAAAAGGGTCAATATAAATATAAAAAGTACGTAGGAAGTTTTTTTTGTTTAAAAATAACATAAGCAAATGTTATGTGTAAACTATTTATTTAAGCAATCTTGTGTGGCCTGCCCTTATTTGACCTTTGACCTCATAATTACTTGACCCTTCTTATCTATACTCTATATAGATATACACGTATGTATATTTGAATTGACTAGGGTCTTTAATATACAGGGTGGTCCTGTATAATATGTAGTGTTCCATCAAACAAATTAAATTATACACAGATTTGGATTACTATTAAAATGTTGTATTTATACTTTTTTACATATTTAGTATTGCCCTATAATGGACAAAAATATCAACTAAAGTCATTTTTCTGGAAAACTTTTGCTTAATAAAGACAATGTCTAGGTATTATCCTATAATATTAAATTATTTTATAGTAATCACTCGATAAATAACAAATATTCATTTCAAACAGTAAAGATAAAGGTATTATCATTTATGCATTAAAAAATGCTGCTGATATTTAAAAATAAAATAAATTGAAAATGAACGTAATATTTCTGACAATTTGAAGAATATTTAGAAGAAGAGCAGCTTATATGTTAAGATGCTTGATTAAAACATCTTCTATCAGCTGCAAGAGAAAGCAAACAAACACAAATCCATCTCAATATTTACCAAGGTCATAATATAGGCTAGAATTATCCAATGTCTATCCCCAGTTCTACTACGAGTCCAACAAGGCCATTTAATTACAACTAACTACCAAATCATCATTATTAATCTCTTTTTTTCATAAGCACACGCACAAGTAATTACTGGATGTTTCATTGTTCCCTTTTCAAGAACTAAATGATATTAATTGCAGCTTGAGTAAATAATAAAGCCGGTACAGATTGTCAACTAAAACAAGCAACTCCGGCTTTTTAGGACATATTTTTTACATTTCTATTTAATCAAGTTGTTTTTTCTGTTGATAAATATTAATGATACACTCTTTAAACGAGTGTGAAATGGATAATTTGATACATCACTAATATCCTTGTTAAGTATACATATATATATGATGTGTACAAGTTGCAACTTGTATAATCCAATTTTACAAGTTGTAACCAAAAAATAAGATGTATAATTTTAAATGAAGGATTTACAATACTTGGGATGAGAATAATGCAATAATTGAGTAAATCATGGATGGTTGAGATATCCATGATGTCACTTTTGACTATTTTAATAAAAATACTAAAATAACAATATTCTGTGGCACATATTAAAGTTCAAATGCCATCAGTTGTCTTAATCATAAATACATAATAATTATTTAATTTAAATACCTCAAAATGAAAGGATAGTATTAATAAACCTAGTTGGTAATTAGAAGGACCAATTCTTGAATAATAAATTTGAAGACGAAGAAATTGCAACTCGTACTCAGCGTATACAACTATATTATTTACATAAAGTAATGATTCCCAAAGAGATTTTCCTGTCGGAAATATCAGGAAATAAACAATGAAAGCTGAGCATTTCAATAGGAATTTCTTTTCTCTCCCCTTTTTTGAATTTTCAAAAGTTTGTTCAGCTTCTTATTTCCTTAGCCCCTCCACTAATTGACATATAACTCCTATTTACAATAAATTACTCTAATACATATGCAAGACTAGTAAGAACAAATAGAAAAGACTGGACTAATTTGTTTGTTGTTCACATACTTAATATATGAGCAGTTGAAGAAAAAACAGAAAAGAAAAGGTTTTAAAATACCTTCATAAGTAAATACTTTTGACATTCCTGTTGAAGTACTTTTTTTTTTAGCCTAATGATTTGATAATGCAGTCATATTTCTGCAGTCAGTTATAGAGTTAAGGAACATGACTCTGTAGTTTTTACACTGGATATGGGTGAGTAGTGATTTTTGAACAACAAATCATTATCACATAAATCAGCAATTATGCTACGAACCATTGCAAAGGGGGAAGGGGGTAATTGATCGACGACGAATGAACTTTCATTATTATAATTAATAATAAGTGCAACCCCATTACATAAAATATTATAGGAATATTAACCCCAACAAAAAAAAAAACACAATTTCATTCCCCCAAAAAAAAAAAAAAAATAATTATATGTCCTTTTATGACAAATAATTTTAAAGAATGACGTCAATTGTGAGATATTTATCTGATAACACTCTCTTCACAAACAAATACAGCTTGAGTAAATTAGAGTCCCATTAATCAATAGTTCTCGAATAGGGATTAGCGTACCCCTTGGAATACTTAAAACCATTCCATGGGTACTAGACATTTTGCAAATATAGGCTAAATTCAAAGGTATTTTGGCAGCATATCTAGGATCTGACCTTCCCATCATCTTTTAAGGGAAAAAAGAGTTAAAGAAGGAAAATATATTATGATGACAGTGCCATCTGTTGTTTAACAACAAAATAAAAGCGCATGCGCAGGCAGGACGTTATTTGTTTGTTTGTTTTTGCAGGCACGCCAGCAGCGTTTGATGGTTCATTTAAATAAAATGCATCTATAAACGAAGTATTTATCCCTAAATCGTGGAAGAGGCTGAGTTTCCTTGTTACGAGAAGCGCCGTAACCAATTTAAAGAATGAAAACTTCTGTAAGCTGGACATTCACTCTGTCTTGAGAGTTAGAAAGGAATTGGAAGAGTTTGGAGGGTATCATGAATCAAAATAATTTATGGTGTCTGGACCCATAAGTTTAGAAGATCATATCATGCCAACATATTTTTTCTCCAGTGCCCTCAAGATCATTGCCAATCAGTGCATCAAGGTCCGTGAAGGTAATGCCACGTCCTGGATTGAGGAAGTTGCAGCTGGAAGTCATTTATCTGGCAACAAGACTTGGCTCCATACCACACTACAAAGAAAAGATTGACCTAGTTTTCAGATTTTTTTTCAACTTTGTTGGACATAAAGTTTGGCCTTCAAGCTCACCAGATCTCAAAAGTTATGGATTTATTTGTGCGTGGAGCAGTTGAACCACACACACCTGCAACTCACAATCAATCTGAACTGATATCCAGGATCTGGGATTAATTCCGGAATTTGCGAAAAGATACTGTCATCGAGAGAAATATCATGTTCCAATGTAGAGTTTATATAGATAAATAATATTTTTTTATTTAGCTTTCATTTGACAGTGATTTGTATTAAAATGGGATGATTCGTTTAGGAGAAAATCCATTTTTTTATCGTGTTGGTTGTTAAATAGAAGATGCACACCGTACGTGGTCAAAGTCTAATAAAACAGACAGTATTGACATAGTGTTTTAAGCCTTTTTTCAACTGAAAATGTAAAGAAAATTACAAGTAGTACATCATTGAAAAAAGTAGAGAATCCCTGTCATAAACTGTAACGTCATTCAATTGAAAGTATTGTGTAGAGATTTCGTTATCCAAGTCATAAATATAGTAACATCAGGATGGCCCAATTTCACACTCCCAATGAAGTGCAAGAATGATGCAAACACAATTTTTAGCACTTTTGGCCACCCTCTTAATAAGATCATAATCAACTAATTTTTGCTATGGTCGAGGAGATACTAATGCAGTTACCACAATCAGCAAAGACTCCCTTATTTTAGCCACATGGTTGTCGTTTATTTTTTTTTGCATTACTTTATTTTATAGAACGCCATATTTTTTGCCCTTTTTAACAAATTGAGTCCATATTTTATTAAATCACTTGTTTTTGAAAAATCAATCATTTTGAAGTCAATTTGTATTGACTTTTCCTCGATTTCTATTGGTTACACTCTCCTGGCACCATTGTTCCTAAATTAAGATAGTTAAAGTTTACACTTTTAGGGAGGACGGCTCTCGCTGTGTTCGTTTAAAGCATGCCAACGAGATGGGGAATTATTTAGACGTATATGAAAAATTTAAAAAAAAATCAATAGATTTTTGACAAAAAAATAATTAAAGAGTTGATTGATACTACTGAATTATATATTAGAGAAAAGAAAAAAATGGTTAAAGTTTAACAAAACTAATTTTACTATTAAACTGAGATACTTAACGGTTCTTGAACTCCAAAATATGTCTCTGAGTGGTAAGAGTATCCGAAAAATGTGATTTAAAAAAAGGCGTAGTTGTTGCAGGGTAACAGTTGTTAATTGTTTCTATTTGTATGTTGCCCCTGATGCTTGTAGAAAATACTCTCCTTTTTTTCGGCTTATTTAAATACGAGGATTGGTACAGAATTTAAGTATGGTGACAACGCTAACTACCACTGAATAAATTATTTTGGGAGAGCCTAACCTTCCGGAGATTACTACCCTTCTTTTAGATATTCAACACATTACTAAGAGTGATATAAATACATAAATGTTCTCTGAGGTTTGAATAATTCTTTTAACAAATTTAATAAAGAAATAATGTTTGAATACATAATATGTACATTATACTGATGGTAATGGATCTCCTTAAGGAAAATACAGCACCATTTGTCCGTCCGTCTATCAAAGATAAGCAACAACAATAAAAAAGCTATTTTCTGTCGTTTTATTTTGTTTTTTTTTTCACTTTTCATCGTTGAAGGGGTCTTTAGATAAATTTGTAGAGATTTATCATGGTTTAATTTTAGGTTGAAGCATAAGAAAAAAGAAAATGAGGTGTAATCTATATCTTTCTTTGGCCCCTTGCCTGATGCTTATCCGCACAGATGAATATATTATTATTATTGCTTTAGATCTACGTTATTGTTGTTGTTTTTTTTACTATTTTGTGAATAACTGATAAAAGAGCATTATTAAATTAAATTGATTTAGAAGGTATCTATATATATACTATATACATATGCATTTAAAATATATTCCTGTCTCCTCAGGCCTTTGGTAATGGGGTTGGGGAGTAGTAATTTATAATTGTCAGTTCAGTCCTGCATATCAATCTTCAAATTATAAGAAAATCGATTTTTGATCACGTTAATAATGAGGATTTTTTCTCAGTCTTTTTTTTTTAAATAATAAAACATCTATTGCTACACTTCAAATAAAACATACAATCAGGACAAGCGCATGTAAAAATAACTTTAACTTTTGGTGTCCAAGTTAGTTGGATTAGGTATCTTACTGCAGTCCGTCCTGAAGGCGTTCTAAGGATGCTACATTGTTCAGCCAGGCACCGAGATCAGAATTTATCAAAAACTGGAGAGGCTGGAGACAGAATGCCCTTGAAAAGGTGTTGAATATTGACTAAAAGCTGTTGTCTCTTAATCATAAACTTAGGCCATTCATAAGCCCGATGAAGTGGTTCTTCATCTCTTAAGCCACACCCACGATATAGTGGGCTAACTTCATGTTAGTTTCATGTCAATGATAGTGTCAACGTAAGGGACACTGCCCAATGATAAACTGAACCATGGAGTTCAGTTTTCCTTTCTCATAGTCTTTATCAAATCTATCATTAATTCAATACATCTTCAAAGGCATCTGTAAGATTATATATATAATTTTTTGAAAATTATTTTGGAAAAAAATTTCATAAATTATATAAATATTAAATTTTCATAAGTTATATAAAAAATATTAAATTTTTCGGAAAAAAATTTAAAAATGTACAATTCTTCACAAAAATTTCCTGAGTCCAAATTCCGATATTCAATTATTTGGGAAAAAAAATTGAATTATGAGGAAAGAAATTTGAAAAATTGAAGTATTTGGAAAAAAAATTGAAAAATTAAAATAAGTTTAATTTCTTAAACTTAAGAAAAATAATCATATATTCAATTTCTAGTAAAAATGAAAAATTCCTTAATTTGGGGAGGGGGGGGGGAAGGCTAAAGCCTTTGTGGACTTGCTTCTATTATTAAAAAAAAGTAAACGAATGTTAATTTGGTAGCCCTCACAATTTGGATGTTATTCTTAAAAACAAATGAGGAAGCGACGTAGCTCAGTGGATAACGCGCTCAGGAGAAATTATTATTTTCTTGAATTCAATGTGTATTGGTTCGATACCCGGTCATTTTTAGGGAAGAAAATGAACTATCAAAGATAAGTCCGATGGAGTAAATGCTTTATCATAATTAATCAATGCAAATCCATCCAATTAATTACAGAAACATTATAAAAAAAGTGCTGAAACGCAATTGTTGGTTAGAGTATCTCCCCAATCGTAATGATATAAAAAAAATTCACTCAAAAATCGATTTTTACGATGGTATAGATTACGTCACTTTATTATTTATAGTCGTTTACCCTCATGACGTATACAATTGTTGTTTCCTTTGCAGAAACCACCTTGATACTTCATTTAAAAATGTGTATTCACGGAGACTGCACAGTTTGTTTTAGAGGAATATCCAGGTTTATTTACTCAGTAACTATAAGTTGGACCAAAATGGTTGAAATTATCAGGGTCTAAGTTAGAGTTGTGTTGCTCCTTATTTATGCTGCCAATCCAGTCTTAAGACTTGTCCCAATTGTCTTTAAAAACAGCGGTCACAGTGAGGCGGTATTAAATTTTGAGAGGTCAAGGTGACCCAAAAAAAATAGGACAGCTGCAACACTACTTAAAAGTATAACAATTATGCATATTTATTTCTACTTTACCTTTATGGGGACAAAGGGTATTTCCTTTTTTTTATTCCTCAACTCATACTATATATAAAACTCTTATTATTTAAAAAAGAAGGAATCAAGGATACAGCCACCGCCCTGAAAAAAACATGACTATTGGATCAATCTTTAATATCACTTCTTTGTAGATATGTACATTAAATAACTAATCATGGATTGAGATACTTGAATAATACTCAACTCTCCACAGTATGGCACCCTTCTGCTTTTTTATAGCTCCAACGATTCATATTTCTATACATATATGTAGTTATATTCAATGTCTCTCTTAAAGGATGGAGTAAGTATTTTGTACTTACATATAGACTGAAAGAATAACGAGCTATTTCCTGATAATTACAAAAACAGACGGAGTTTAACAATGTTTTATAGTCATAATATTTCTATGTTTATGTGAAACGCATTTTTTTAAGGAATGCATAATAGGGCCAACGCCATGTTGGATGTAAAGTTGTTGTTAATATTGATAGGAAGATTTTAAAAAGCCCCATTCTGATTCTTTTGTCAATTTTGTCAGTAAAAAATCCCCAATACAGACATAATTTTTAACACTGTTAACCATTTTTAGACTAAATTAATCACTGGTTAGAGCGTAATAAAAAAACTTGCATCCTTGCAGGTTGAACGATGCTACATCACTTCTAAAGGAGTCTTACAAGTAATCCCGTACAGTGAAGTTTTGAATAGAAATTCAAAAATAGTTTTTCTAGAGTGCTTAGATTATTCTCTTACTTCATTAGGAAGTAAATATCTCACCCTCTCGTGGTATATTCGATTGAATATTTTGTCAGGGGGTTCAATTAACTGCTTCTCCTACTGAACTTACAGACTTTGATTGATGCTGGAAGGAAATAAATCAAATGAGCTCTTCTTCAACATCATAAATACAATTCAAGTCAATTTTAAAGTATATTTGTGAAAAAATGTGGCCTCACTGACAATTTAAAGATTTTTGAAAAATGCGTCGATTATTTCTATATATAAACATAAAAAAAAAATTCGGGGCCTTCAGAAACTTTTGAGGGGACTTGAAAAATGATTCAAATAGCAATAAAGAACGCTTGTTGAAGGGTAAGGTTCTGTAGGGCACTCAATTTTAAGAAAAAGTTAAATTAAAATATATTTTACCTTTGTTCTTTTTATAAAATGTATATGAAATATTTTTTTGTTAATTTCTTTTTGTCTTTTCAATGAAATATGTGTGGATTTTTTCATCTAAAAAAAGTACTACATATAAACGTCGTTTGCAGAACCACTATTTTTTTATTTTTTTTGTTTGAATCCCTCTTTTGTTGACCATAGCATAGCTACATAATATAATAACACCATAGGAAAGAGATGATTATACATTATTACTATGTATTTATTTGAAAGTTGAAATTTGGTGTAAAAAATAAATAAACTTTTTATATCTTCTAAATGTTATTTCGGCTATTCTTTTTATTGTAAGTTTAAAGTATAGGGGAGACTGGAGAAGATTTGCAACACTTTTAGGTGTTTGTTTCAATTACTCGTAGCTTGTTTGACCCTTAATACTCGTCTAACTATAATACAACTTAACTAAATATTGTGTTGTGAAGGATCACTCTCAAAAAAATAGAAGAACTGGAGTTCTATCAGCCCGGTCCTTAAATAATTAGTTCTAGAAACGGTCTTTATGTGTTTTTATGGTAAGTACAATAGCTGAAATGACGTCGTTAATAAATATGTCACTTCAATTCTTGAAAGTTTATCATAACGTATTTCAAAGAGACAAGATACATTACGTTTTGTTTTTTTATTATTGAGATTAACATATAAATGTATAAATTATATACAAAATAAATGAAGGAGGAAGGATCATGCAAAAAAATTACTTTACTTCCGATGCCTTCGTCTTTCCTGGGGATCCCTTTCGTGTTGAAAATACCAACAAAAGCAGTACTTTTGTGAATTTTGAAATTAATCATGTTGTCCCTCTGTCTTTATGATAATAAACGAATAATACTAAAGTATTATTCGTTCTAGCTATCGTTCATTATTTTCTTTGTTATATTATTTAATCGTAGCTGCGAGTAAACAAAATAAAAAGATAGGTAAATTCGCCTCTTGTATGCCTCTGAATCAAAATTATAGTCTAATAACATTTTTTTTATTCAAAAATTGTGGAATATAATTTTTATTTGGACCCCTGGAAGATCTTAGAACTGATTATGTGAAAGAATCTTTTTGTGAACTGACGCTTATTTCTACTAAACAGAAAGATAATTTCCAGCACCTATTTACAAATAATAGTGTTCTCTTACTTTTGCAATAAAATGGATACGAGAAATTCATTCAACAGTCTAAATTTCTCGGTATTGTTATATTTATTGTTGTAATATTATATTTTTAGTATTAATATTAAATATTAGTCTTCTTGTATAACTTATGTATTGACAATAAGACAAATATTAGTACATTTTTAGGGATGACAATTTGGCTCCCAAATCTCGAAGTATAGTTTATTATCAAGACAATAATCTACATACATTATATTATCTAGTTATGATGTAAATATTAGAACTATAGCTTTGTGATGTTTCAGAAAAGATACTGTTGTAACCAGTGTTATAGAGTCGAAGGTTTTTTGGCGGATCTGACTCCAACTAATACTCTGAGTATTTGTAATTATGAAACTACGACAAAGCCTTTACGTAAACTTACTTTCTAGTCCCACAGCTTGAAAAGTCAAGCTTTACGCATGGACGAGAGTTATAAGCAGGAAAAATGTCTGATGGTATAACTATGGTAAAATAAAGAATAGTCCAATGATTATACGATAGAACAACTGTGCCACATGTCAAAACGAACTTAGTTAATATTTATATGGGGCATCTATCTGTTTTGACAGCATATACTCTGTATTAACCTGTTTGAAAGAACGATTTGCTTGTCCCGGACGGTTAAAAAAAGTTTTAATCTAAAGCCCTCTACGATTTAGACTATTTGACTCTAACTTCGACGTTTTGAAATTATTCCACTACAAAACTAACTATTTGAAACTATTGCCAATTCTGGGTTTATTATATAAAACAATATCGACTTTAATTCGGGAATACTGTTGATAAATAAGTATACATGTGCTCCCCAATCTTATGCCTTGATTACACCCTTCTTAGCTTTTCCTTTAATAATAATATCAATTTTGGGAGTGTATGTAACGTCATAAAATACATTAATAATAGATGGAATCTGTTCTTCGATTTTAACCTTGCTTTATCCCTCCCAACTCCATTAACTATCTTTGCTGAAAAGATCTACACGTTTAATCCAAAAAATATCCCAAAAGCAAACTAGAAACCTAATCGATTTTCGAGATTTTGTTGCAAAATCAGTCAGAAAATGATTTTGCTTGATTATATTTTTAAGAGAAATTAAAATTAAAAAGTAAGGGATTAAAGTCTCACACAATCCCAACAATATTCCCAATTTCCTATCCTATTTTTCACTGCAAACTTCACCTAAAAAGCCCTATATCTTGTACCTTTCTAGAATGTGAGCGCGAGAACCATGGGTGCTAAGAGACATATTGTAACTTAAAGGTTACATTGACTAACTCGTTACCATAATAAAATGAATCTGCTCCGACAAAAAACTTCAACTATTTAAAATTGTTCACCTGTATATGTAACTATTTGACATAATTTTTTTCGAAAAAAACCCAAAACCCCAGCCTCCCCAAAAATATGATCCTGCGGACGCCCCTGCTGTTGCAACTCTCCCCGGTCTTTCCTATAGAATAAACGAACATATGACAAGGTAATTATAACAACAAAAAGAAGGATTTGCGAAACTATTAGCACTTAAAATGGACATCCTCTCAAGATTGCATGATTCGTGAGTTGCTTTATAGTTGCTTGTTTTGTTTTTTTCCTCTCTCTCTCATTCTTTTTGCTAGTTTGACAGGAGTAAACGTTATCTGTGACTGCTTGTTCATGTTCTTTTTCTTGAATAACAAGAACAACAAAAGAACAAAATGATAATAGCAATCATAATATTAAAAATAACAACACAAGTTTTGTGTCTGTGTTGACATTACAAAGAACTCTATAATTTATATTATTATTCTTTTAAATTGTTAAAATGGTCTTTTTTTTTAAGGTATGAAGACTCAAAAAGGCAATTTTATAGTGTTGTCTCCCCCCCCCCTCCCTGTAGTTGTTGTTGGGTTTTTTTTTACATAATGAAAGTACCCAAATACTTGGGTATTCGTTTGTACATAGTAATTTCAAGTGTCTTTTTAAGAAAGGAAAAATAGTTTTATTTTGATTGAAATGTTTACGTGTACGTAAGACGAAACAACTACAGAAAACGACACTCAAACAGAATGATTCTTGTGTCCCAGTGATCCGTCAACACAAAAGCAAGTAAGTATGATTTCTTTTAAAGTCTGAATTAGTGATGTGTCGAATATGTGACCTATTATCACAAAATCAAGCTATAATTATTTTTTTTAAACTCAAATCTGGATTACATTTGTACACTCAGACGAATTGCTTTTAAAATTATGGAATTATAGCAACAAAATGAATTATCCTTTTAAGCAGTATAAAAACAATTTATTTTTTTGTGTGTTGTATGTATTGAATGTGCCACTTAGACAAACAATAATGAAAACGCATTTATTTCAAAAACGGAGACATTTTAAAGATAAAATAAAAGTTGTTCAGAATTTTGAGTTACGTAGGTAAGGTTATGTTCAATTATGATCAAACCAAAGTCATGGTTTCTGAAGGGCAAGCTTGATTTTTGCCTAATAATATGATCTTTTTCATAAAACAAGATCCCGTGTCTGAAAGTTATTTTAAGGTATGGATTATTGATTCGAAAATGCACCAAAAAACTACAAATCCACCAACCGTATTATTGTTAATACAGAAAAAGGGAGAACGTGTGTTAAATACGAATTAAAAATAGGAATTAGACAGAGGATGAGCGAGTTAATCTTAGTATGTATCTTCAATCTCCATGATGGTTGAAGAAGGAACATGGCAAGTTAGCAATGACAATAAATAAATCACAAGGTCAAACATATGAAAAAAATGCTTTATATATACCCAAATCAGTATTTTAATATGGTCAATTTATGTTGCATTTTCAACAGGGTCAAAATTGTTGCAGATTTGATTATATATATATTACATGGACAGAAACAACAAAAAATATAAATTATTAATTTACCTAATTATAGTAAATCGTTTTAGTTTAGAATTTTTAACATAAATAAGCCAACTAAAAATGAAATTTTTCTAATGTTTCATTGGCTCTCTTATGATAGCATGCTCTTGCTAATAATTATCTATAATATTATTTATAATAAGGTATGTGACGTTACATGTTTTCTTTTTCTAATTTTTATCTGTTCAGACTAAAGTCCATCGACTCACTCAGCTTAGACCGATGGGTAGCTAGTCCTGTTCATTCAGTTCAGACCGAACCAACACTTGTCATGACGTGTTAATATATCAGCTGCAATCAGTCGTAAGAAGAAGGAAATATACACAAATCCCACCCGTATATAGTTAGAATTACTCCGATGTTGATCCCCAATTCTACTCCCTAATTTTTACTCCATGTCTTTCATGAGTACACACACCTGTTATTACTTAGATGTTCCGTTTTCAAAAATTAAATAAGAATGACACTAGTTTTGGACAAAAAGAGTTCATGTTTAGAATACAAACTATAAAAAAACACAATATTTACAATGAATTTTTTCTCCCTCCATTCGGATTATTGTTGGTTTGTTTGCATGTAATACTCGTAGACCCAGGTCTCATCACCAGTTATGATGCGTTCAATGAATTTTGGGTCAGAATTCGCACGATAAAGCATGTCCCAAAAGACTTGCTGCGATAATGTTTTTCACAGAAAATTCAGCTCTTTTGGAACAAACCGTGCAACGACGTGTCTCACACACAAATTTACATCAGAATGGTACTTATAATAACTCCATTAAGGTAAAATGACGATTTTGGTTCAATAATTTCGTTCATTGTAAAAATCGTGGAGCACTAGAGAGGTAGACTGACTTATGTAGGTGTTGGAGGCAAACTGGTCTACAGATCGCTCTCAAACTTGGCATCATAGTTAAACATTGCGCTGTTGACCTAGAAAAAAAATATGTTTTTAAAGCGCAGGCAAATTAAATTAACACTTCTTGATACTTTTTTAACCGAATTTATACAGTCAACCCTGTATTAAACAATTAGACAAGGGATACTAGGCAAGTGACCGCTTTTTGGAGGATGATATCATGAACTAACTTTCTTTTTTTAATCGAAGTTTGAAATTGGATATGGTTTGATATTTTTCTCTTAACTAACCATATATCTAAAAATGCAATATTCGATACATTTAATCATTTGGGCTAAACTTGAGTTATCTTAAACAAATATTCTTTCACTTCTTTCAATAATTTACTCTGATTAACCACAAAACTCCCCTTTTACAAATAAAGAAGATTAATTTGATATTTTTTTCTACTTAAAAGAGCCTATTAAAGCCAAGTTCGGTAAGATGAAGACCAGTATTTCTCAAATTGTGAACTCTGAAGAATTCCCAGTTACACCACAAAATTTATATTTATAAGTACACTAGTCGGAGAACCAAGCACTGCTCGGATTTATTAGTCATTGTCAAACAGACAACCTTTGATTCAATAATATAGATATAACAAGTTTGTTGTTACACGGTTATTTTTTATATTAGGGGAGGGGGGTGCCCATTCATGAAAATGAGCAAATTCAAGCACTCTGAAAAAATAAAAAATTATTTCCGACCAAAAAAAAATAGTTATTTCCAAAAATATAGGAGTGAGCTTATTTATACTTATTTGATTCGATTTGGAGGCCAGTAAAGTGGTTTTGACCTTTTTTGGTATACAAAGTATTTCGTATGCCTATAATTTGCTGTTCTTCATAATCAAAAATAAGGGTTATATACGTACTTTTTTATATCACTTGAGAAAATGAACTTTAATGAAACTTCTGATTTCAGCAACATCACTTTAAAATTGAAACTTCTGAAATTCAGCAACATCACTTTAAAATTAAAACCTCTGAATCCCTTTACATATAGTGAATGTCGTTAAAAAAAAGTCATTTTCAAAATGGCTATAGAATTAAAAAAACACTTTTCATGACTGAAACTTTAGAAACATAATTTTTTGATATACTATAACAGAAAATTGAATTAACAGGTGATCCTAAAAATTGGACGCCCTAGATACACCTGTTAAAAATAAAAATTTAGAAAAAGATGACTTTTTTGTGAACTTTGACCTTTTTATTACCTTAAAAATGTACTTTATAAATTTAAAATGTTATATAATTAGAGCTTTAAGTATAAAAAGGCTTTAATGATAACTACCTTCACGAGTTTCTTCGCATTACTTTGAAAAAATATTAAAAAATACGTACTAATTTGGTAAAAAGTAATTTTGGGTGTGAAAGAGGGGTTTTGGCCGGATTTTTTTTTTTTTTCAGAGTGCTTAAAGAATAATTTTACATCCAAAAAGTTGGGCTACAATATAATTTGATTTTAACACTTACTTATTTCAAGTAGTCGTGCAGTTCCAAAATATTAAGTGCAGACTCAAAAATGAATCATCAAAAGACAGCCTTAAACAAATTTTATTCATTAATATACTAGAAAAGAACAAAAAATTGATTGAAGGTCGTGAATTTCAATGAGTACAATTAAATAACAATAATTTGATTTCTATATTGTACTCAAAAAGTACATTTAAGTAATATATATTAAACAAACAGTGTTTCTCAAACTATTTACTGCTGAATAATAGTCAGTTGCACCTCAAATATATTTATATTATCAATATGTAAATATCACCAAAACTTTTGTAGGCTTGTAGGAATCAGATTTGTTTATCTCATTAATACAATATAAAACTTTGAGAAGCTCTGCTTTATACTATAAAAAACAACTAAATTATCTCAAAGTGTCCTAAAAAATTGAATATATAGGTGATAATTGACCAAAATAATTCAACGAGTACGTTATATATATCAAATTTTTTGAAATAAAGTCAAGAATTTCTACTTCTTATCAGATTTTTGTTCAGAATTGTTTTTTTGCGTCGATGCACTCTTTATTTTCTTTGTTAAAAGTAAGTTTTTGTAAAAAAACAAAATATAAAAAAACAGAAATTATTTTCTGCAAATAAACTAAAAGGAAAATACTACATAAGAATATAAAGTATTTGGAGATAAACGCCCCGTTTTTTTAAAGGAATATGGTTTATTTTTTTCTTCTTTTTGTGAATATTTATATATATAATTACCTCTTTCTAGCAATTATAGAAGTAATTACTCTGCAAACCTTCGGACTCTGAGATTTTTATTCGATGGATGTACCTGGAGGGGAAGGGGGGAGGTGTACAAGCTTTTTACAAACATGGAGCTGTAAATCCTCAGTGTTTTTAAGAGTGCAAGTTTTTTTCCTCTAGGTAAACAGTTTGAATAGTGTGTTTTTTTTTTTTTTTTTTTTTCTAAAGCTTTAATATGATAATTTTTTCAATTTTTAGGAGAGAACATTTAAATATAAAGTGTAACCTCGAGGATGTGAAGACATGAGTACGACTAAACTGCTCTCCTCCACGCCATTTTTTTATCAGCCACCATGGGCCCCTCAACGTAGAGATGATGAGGAATTAAATTTATGCTCGCTACGTCAAGTCTGTCAGGCGTGGTAGAAAAAATGATGAGTAATAGACTTTTTTTCTATGTATCTTGGTTGCGGAGTGAGACTTGTACTAATTTCCTTACTATTAGAACTGCTAACAGCTAATCTAATTATAAGTTATACCATCTAAGCTGCTCTTCTCCAAAACTGTCTTCAAATTGTTCGGATTACCATGTTAATTTTTTTACTAACCAAAAATCCTCATAAGTTATAACTCAAACATAAAAAATTACTTCGTATTTTTGCCGTCAGCAATATTTTTTGGCTCCCCCCCCCTCTTCATTGATTGGTTGAATTAGAATAAACTTTGCTAATCTGTGAACAATTAATAGTGAGAATTAATGAATTCATATTACTTATTTTCATAGTTATGAAGAAGATGGCCAATTGTTGGTCATCTATTAACATACTTTAGACCTTTTTTCTCTTTATTTTCCTATCAAAGGTAGTGTAATTTATTAAAGGTATCTACGTTTTTTTACTTCATATATTCCCTATATACTTATATTGGCCCTGATATGGCCTTTCTAATAAAGTCTAACAAGATCTCATTCTCTTATTTGAAGATCAATTTTAGCTACTGTATGTGGAATTTGCGATTTGTTGATATAAACTGAGGATAATTTGTCAACAAATATAGCACTGAATTAGGAAAAAGTAAGTCTAGCTTGCCTTTGTGTTGACGTCCACATATATTCTTTGTTTTTACCCTTTCGGAAGTGTAAATAATATATACACAATTACATTTTGTGTCTGTCAGATTTCTTCATAGCTATTTTTTCATTTTCTTTTGACAAATTTCTATCCACGCTCACCAGAAACAAAATGTACTTAATGATATGATATTTCCTGCTCTTCACATCCCGGGTTTTCTTTATTCTTCTACTTCTGCTCACTTTACCCGATTTTTCATCGTCTTTTCCCCTCGCAATAATATTCTTTTTGTTTTTTCCTCCTTATTTTATTTGTAAAAGAAGGCAGATATAAATTGCAATACATATTATTCGTGACCCGTGATTTTTGTTATTGTTAATGTTTGTGATGTGTTCATGCTGAGGCCATTTTCATTTACGATAACTATTTTTCATCATTACATAAATTTGAGTATTAATATTTTGATATTTCTTCCCCGGAATTTTTATATATGCGTTTCTTCATTATTCAATCTTATTAAGAGACGCTAAAACACTTATTATTTAAAGTATAAATAAATTAGGGATTCAGCAGTAGATCCACTTGAAATTTAATGGTTAGTGGGCATTTAAAAAAGTGGTTCATTATGGGGCTATTATAATTCTTTAGAGTTTGGAGTATTATGGATTTTACCTAGGTAGGCAAGTAAGTATTTTTATTATTATTCAAGCCTGAAGGGGGATACGAACTGCTTTATAGAGTTACTTTAATCCACAAGCAATTGCAATACAAACTGGGGCTTCTTTTGTGTCTACACACAGTCAATGCTTCGATTACAAGTCTTTTGAACAAGGGGTATCTGATTTTACCATAAACTACGTTTATAGTTTTGAGGGATTTTTAAAATATAGAGAAGAAAAATATATGACTTCTTGTTGTTGTAACCTAACTATTGTTTTATTTTTTATTTTCTTAAGCTGTTATCATTAAGATTAAATTTTTAAAGATACATGAAAGTTTAAAGTAATCACTAGTCCGTGTTCTCATAAATGATTATGAAAGTAACATTGCCAGATTAATACTTATTAGTTAATGGCGCCATTTACAAAACTATTATTCTATGAGATGGCTTTTATTTTCAATTTGAAGGAATATTCGGAAAAAAAAAAAAAAATCAATAATTTTTTGTATGGGATAGTTCATTACTTTTAATCAATTATTATTTAAATAAATAAACTGTGCATTTTCAGTCTATGTATTCTTGCTCTATGTAGCTCTTTAGCTTAGGTAGAATTCGAGAAAATGGCTATCTCCCTTGACCACACTTTTTGGGAGCATATCAAGGGGATCATATTCCCAGTCCCCCTATCATATTTTTTATCACTCTGAATGTAAGATTTCATTTTACAAATAATTCTCGTTAATGAAGAATAACCTGTAATTATAATAATAAAAACTCCGATTCTTCAACTAAAACTCCCCCCTCTCCCTCCTCCTCCTCCATCTTAATTATTGATGGGTCTCTAAATATTGCCAATTGATGAATATTAAGTGCTTCATGATTAATTACATACTTTGCTCTATAACGCTTTTTTATATACCTATACCTAATATGAAGGTATGTTTGTTTGTATATATTTCTCTAAATGAAGGAGTGTGGAGATATT
Source organism: Lepeophtheirus salmonis (assembly GCF_016086655.4). Taxonomy (NCBI): domain Eukaryota; kingdom Metazoa; phylum Arthropoda; class Copepoda; order Siphonostomatoida; family Caligidae; genus Lepeophtheirus; species Lepeophtheirus salmonis. Next base: position 12,122,034 of record NC_052144.2, read on the forward strand.
TAATTAAGAATTCGTTAAATAAGGAGTGGTCTATTTTATAAATCATATATTTATTATACTTCATAACATTCAAATTACATCCAAGTGCCAAAAAGAAAGAAAAAGAAAAAAATGATTCACCCCCCGTTTTGACACGAGCATCATTTTTTTAATAGTACATAATAGAGGATTCCTCATGACTTTTACGTATTTATAGTCATAAATTTAATACGTTTTATTAACACCTTTCCCCATAAAATCAATTCCAAAAGGGAGGAACAAACATAGAGTTGTAGAAAATATGACCTTCCGGTTGCTAAAAAAAGAGAAACACAAATTTACTTGGTCACCCTGATAATTTGAATAATATTTGGGAGTAGAGCAGGTAAATTGTCATGAAATTTCCTTAGATAAGCTGCAAGCAGCTATGAGATGAAAGAAATAATCACAAAGTTTACTAGGTGTATCTGGTAAATATATGTACAAGAATTACCCAAATGTAGATCTTCAATTCTACTCCGTGTCCCAGGGGTGTGCCTCCAACCTAAATTAAGGAATTTTAGATTTTTACAAGAAAACTTTAAAAATTGAAATTTAATTTAATTTTTCAAATAATTTGTGAAAAGCTGGATTTTGGAAACTTCTCTCCAAAGAATGTAATATTTGATTTATTTTTTGTCAAAAATTTAGCATTTGAACTTTTTTTCCAGAAATTTTATATTTGAATTTTTTTTCCGAAAAATGTAATATTAGAAATTTAATTTTTAAAATTTTTAACTGTTTTTGAACAGCCAGGATTTATAAAAAAAATTTCAAAAATTTTAATTTTTGTGAATAGCTGTGGATTTTAGAAAAAATTTAATAATAGAAATTTATTTCGAAAAAATTTAATATTTGAATTTTGTGTCCAGAAAAATTAATTTTTGGATATTTTTTCAAAAAGTTATCCGAACCAACCCTCCCAAAAAAAAATGTATATGTAATCCTGTGGACGCCCCTGAGTCCATCAAAGACTTACATTTATAACTCTACAACAAATCGTCAGTTTGGCTCTTTGTCTTTAACGCACTAGTAATTACTTTATATTTATTTGTTCGCTCTTCACGAAAAAAAAATGTATAACAGTTGCGGAACTATAACATAATTACAGTTTAGGGATGGGATTTTTGTAGAGAAAAAACAAGGTTTAGCGATTTTTTTTTTGAGTTGGCAAACTTAAAAGGAAATTTTCTTATCCTTTTTCCTATTTATTTCTAGGTGTTGTTACTTTTATTTTATTCCTGAGAAGGGAACTTCCTTTGTTACTACGTTCAATCATAGCCAAAACCGGATTGAAACTTTATGAGTTCACATAAAAGACGAGTAACCCTGACAATTTGTTGCATCAGCGTCATTTTTATTCCCTTTCCTTTACACTTGAGTTTTTTACTTGAGACCTTCTTCTTTTATGAAATTAATACACTTAAAGGTTTTTAGTGCATAATTTGTATTCAGATATATTTTTTGTTTACAATTCTCAGGAAATAAACACACTCATCGTTATACGTAATGAGTTTAAATTAGTTTAAGATCAAACTTTTTGTAAACATCGCTGTTAAGATTCCCTAGTGTTAAATTAATTAATTAATATTATTTTGTGATGAATTGGCTTGATGTTTTTGGAATACATGAAATTAATGTACAGAGAATAAAATAATTATGTGATTAAAAAAATGTATATACATATGTTAAGATTCAAATTTGTTGGTGAAAAAAAATGTTTCTATAAACATGTTAGAAATGTTAAACCTAATATTTATACTTCTATTCTTATTTGTTATTGTAGACATCCAACAAAAATTGAGTCTTAGGAAAAAAAAAATGCCGTTTTTATTCTAGATATATAAAGTTGCATGAATAGATCATCAACTTGCTGTTAACATCTCCCTCTGAAAGAGTAATTATCGCCTCTCTTTTGTGTTAATTGATTTAAAAATGCATATTAAAATAAACATTTATGAAACTAAATAAAATTATAATATTTTCCCTGGACTAAATTTATTTTAAATGTAGAGGGTTCAACATTTTCAGCAGTAATTCATTTTATCCACAGGCAACCGATATTAACAAACGCCTTATTTAAGTAATACCATAAGTATCGCTACCGCCTTATCCTCACACACTACAAAAATACAAAAACAAGCATTAAAAGAAAAAAGAATTTAAAAGACAAATCACTTTATAATAAAGTCTTCTTTTTACAACATAATAAATAGAAGGACTATGAATATTGAAATACGAAGTTCATCTCTTAATAAATGACATTTTTAGCAACTTCTACTAAGCTTTTAATAAATAACTCTCTATATTAAATAGCCTAGCCCATTTACAACTGTATTTTTTTAGAAATATCGAGCTTTCATAAATTTTAAGTAAGCACTTTTTTTTAAAAAGTATGATTGACAAATTTTGACTAAGTTGATAAAATTGACTTTTTTTTTCTCAAAAACTTTGTCTTCTTCTTCTTCAATTATTCTCGACGGATTATCAAATTTTTGTATGATAACTTCTCATGAATGATCAAATTGTTTTCAACAAATATTGATGGTATTTGTTTCTTAAATTACTGTCTTGGGTTTAAAGAAGAAGTGAAGCGAAAGGTATATGTTTTTTTTAAATCCATTACTCATAGCGCACGCATTATATATTCAAATAGCAATATTATATATTGTTTATGCTAAAAAGTTATTTCATATTATGATCATATCGAAGATCAAAAAGCAAATTCTGATAAAGTTGTTCATTATTCCATAAAAAAATACCGAATAAGATAAATACTCAAAAAAAACTTTATCTCTTTTAAATGGAATTTTGAGTAAAAATTACAAGATATATAATAATGAAGTGTTAAACTGTAATTAGGAGAGCACCATAGGGAATCTTATCCCCGTAAAAAGGATTGTGCCCCTTACTAAAATATAATTTTGGACTACATTCAAAATTTATGCACTGGACAAGTCTTTACTTTAAAATGTATCTTCCAGATTTGGAACTACTCAAAGGTATACTAATGTAATAAATGTTAAATAAATTGTCTTTTAAAATAATATATTTTCAATTTCAAATTTTTGACTTTTATATAAAAAAGAAGTTTATTAAAATTTTCAAAATATATAATAATGTTATTTTGAAAAACCGGTGAACTTGAGTCAACTGCGAATAAAATATTCTATAAACGGCCCGGCCTTTTCTTGAACTTGGAGTGTTATTGGAAAAATGCATCAAGTAAAGACTATTATTGAAAGAGAAATATGCACTTAATTTTGAGGGAATTTATGTTAGTCACATTTCCCGCTCATTCCTAACACATTTCCCTACCCCCATAAAATCACATCATAATGTACTTATTACGCAAGCAAATCAAATTTTTTGACTCTTTTTTCTTTAAAGAATATGCAAAAAAAACACACCACTCAAACCTCATGCCCCGCTATCGTAAACGCAGTAAAAAACATCATCGCTTCTCTTTGATAATGTTCACATATAGTAACTGTATGTATGCTATACTACAGTAGTGTACACTATCAGGGGGGAAAGCGCTCTTCTTAATAACGAAAGAACCATAATATCTCCGCGCTGTTTTTTTTTTTAATTTTATATTTTTCCCTTCTTTTTCATAAATGTAAAAGAATAATGGAAATCTTCAGTATTATTTGAATCGTGAAATAGGTCGGAGGAGAGACGTTTGTGTTTCCCATAAAGATACAATAACAGTCATTTATATAAGTGCCGCGAAATTTAAATGTATATATTTATACATATATATTCATAAAATTGGTAAGATATACATTTAAAATCACAATTATTTTGATGGCTAAAAAAACAAAGAAAGTAAAATTAACAAACAAATAAACTTTTTACCCATTTTTAATGTAAAAATTTTCTCACATACTAATTATTAGATTATTACAGAGGGCCATATTGAATTGAAGTAAAAGTCATTTATATATATAAATATTTTAATAATCTCTTTTATGACAAGACATCTCAAAAACCTACAAAATTCCATCTTATTATTTAATAAACATGTCATCCCCTATTGACAATATTTTTTAAACATATACATAACTATTTTTTGTCTTTCTTTCAGTGGAAGCCGACATATTTTATATAGTAAAAATTATATAAATCATTTTTTACGAAGAAGGCATTTAATAATAATGTCCATCATTGACTACTGTTGAGAGACACACAAAAAAATAATAAAAAATAATTTATAGAGGCAGTGATTATACTTATATGTATATTTAAGTGAGGAATGAAGTCCTATTCATCCAGAATGGTTTTGTCATTCACATCCATGATCATCCTTATGGTAGCACAAGGTAAGTCCATCGTCCGTGATCGGATTTTAATAATACTTGTTTACTTTTATAAATAAACATTGGTTTTCACAATAATGTAAGGCAACTTTGACAGACGAGCTACTAAAAATTTTCACTCCTTGCTCGATTTATAGAATTGACATAATGTTATGCGAAAATAATTTAGAATGAATGTGATAAATAAAATTTTCCCCTGTCGTCGTACTTATGGCTTTATTATTGGTGGCCTGATTGGAGTGACTATGGATGGCTCACCAGTAATAAGGCCGATAAATCCTTAAACTGATAAAAATAGTGGGGGCCCATATTGCTTTGTTGAGGTAATATTAAGTCTGTTTAGAGCGACTCATGTTGATGTGAGCTAATGACCAATAACTCTGTCCATAGAACAGAGTTACTTATTAGTTACAGGTCTATTAACTAACGGTCAACATTTAATTGCAGTGACTATGGATGACTCATCAGTAATAAGGTCAATAAATACTTGTACTGAAAAAAATATTGTGGGACCATATCGCTTTCTTGATGTCATATTAAGTGTGTTTAGATCGACTCATTTGGATGTGAGCTGATGGCTACTATTGCTCTTCAACAGCTTCAAGTCCATTAAATAACACTCAACGGATTTTATAATTATTCAGTTTTTTCAAGAATATTTTCTCAATCTTTTATATTTCGTATCATCTGGTTAAAAAAAACAAAAACATATATCAGGATCTCCAAGTTACACCATTATTTAGAGCTTTTTAGATTTGTCATTTTTTAACTGAATTTTATGATGCAAAAGGAATTTCGTCTTGTTTTTTCACATTTTGTTGTTTCGTCTTTAGATTGTTTACTCTTGTCTTTATTTCGTCAAGAATAGCTAATATTTTTTGTGAGGAGATGAAACTAAATCAAAATTGTTTTAAATGACGAATATTACACTATAAAAAATATACCTGAGGAAATGTCTCATATTATGATAGAACTGTTTTGTCAACAGACTTCAGTTGGTTTTGTATAAATTTCTGGAATAATCAATGTTCTGATTCTTGTAGGATATTAATAAGAGATACAAAATGATTAAATAAATCATCACTTGCATTAAAACATAGAAAACAAAAAAATGGGCCACTTTATGTCATTTTGAGACTACCAAGACCTAAGGATATCCTACCCGAAGGGCTACTACTAGGAATTTTGACATTAGAGTTGTTTATATTTTTACCTATGAAATATAAAGGTAACATAGGAAATAAATATATATTTTTTTTTTTGGTTTTGCCTTTCAAAGTGGGAGGACATTTGTGTTTTTTTTTTGTTATACATATGTGTATTTCGTCTACTTACAAACCGATTCCTTCAAAGAACAAAAAGTTTTTTTGTTATTTTGTATGTGCTTTTTTTTGGTATTGTGTTGTTCCATGCTTCATATTTATATATATATAAATATGAAGCATGAAACCGAATTTCAGACAGAGAGTGACAACAGTCAAAAATATTTGAATGTGAAATTTAAAAAAAGACAGAGCGGATTTATGACAATACATACGTTGTTTAAGTTGACTTTATAACCCTAAAATGTTCCCCTCATTTCGACAAAAATAACTATTAGTTTCTTTGAATGAGTTTTTGATGAACAAAGTGTGTGTTTATTCAAACAATTAAAATTATTTCTGATCCATGAGGTTATTTTGGTAGAAATACATTGATGTAAATTCCATCTGTCGTATATAAAATTACATGGTTTTACAATTTAACCGATTGTGCAAATATCTAATGAACTCTTGCGGAAAATTAATATTTCTTAAACCTATCCAACAACATTTCCAAAAGATGAGTCCTTTTTTTAAATTTTTACAGAAATAGTCATTTTTGTTTAGATTTGATTCGTTTGGGTTTTTATTAGAATGGCTATTAATTTAAAAAAAAAATAATAATTTAGAAAAACCACCAATAAAATGTGAATGACCCTCATTGACAAAACCGCTGCAGATTCAGACAGTATGATAAAAAATTTATAAACATTTGTAGAATAATACCAAGTCTTTACCGGAGTTGATCAGTCCACATTTTTTTTTTTGCAAAATTTTTAATTTGAATACTGTTTTAGTAATAAAATTTTAGTTCCTATCACAGACAGTCTAAAATTCTTTAGATTCTAACAGTCTAATAAAAATTATATATATATACTTGGTGGGTAATACACCGTTTTGTCCCGATTTGATCATTTTGGATTTAGTTTTTGTAAGATTTTTAACTTCAATACTCTTTCAGTAATAAAATCATAAAAATAAAATGTTCGTTCCTAGCAGTGACAGTCTCAAACATTGTGGATTTAAATATTCTAGTAAAATTCCTATAAATATGTGTAATGGAAATCACAATTTCGTTCAGATTTTATCCATTTAAATTTAATTATAAAAAACAATAACTAATTTCAAGACTATCAGAAACGGTGTTGATTCAAACAGACTGTAAAAAACAAATTTTTTTACAGCAATACTCTGTTTCGTCCGGGATTAATTATTTTGTGTTTCGCTTTTAGTATGATCTTTAATTTTAAGACTCTTTTAGTAATAAAATCCAAGAAATTATGTAAGTTCATAGCTCTGACACTTTTGAAGAGTGCAGATTGAAACATTTCGGTAAAAATGTCATTGATATATGTACTAAAATATCCCTTGTGTCCAGATTCGAATAGTTGAACTTGGCTTTAGTATGGCATTTAATATTAGGACTATTACTGACAGCTTTGAACAATACAGATTCAAACACTCCGGCAAAAGTCCTATGGATGTTTGTACAAAAATATATCATTTATTACAAATATCAAACTGTTCCAATAAATTTATTGTAAAATTATAATTTCATTATCATTTTAGTAATTAAATCCACCGCACATTACATTTGTTCCTAGCAAAAACAGTCTCAAACACACACATTTCATGAACTGCATCAAAAGTATTGGACTGTTGAAAAACTAATTCTACTAAGTTTAGGAACCCAGAGATGAGCAGAAGGGTAGTATGCCATTTGAGGACATACAAATCTTCTCATCCTCGGACCCTATAATTAAGCCCTGTCAATATCAGATGAAACTAAAAATATTGCTCTTTTGAAAAAAGGTTCTAATCGAGTTTTTGACTTATATTTACCTCTTCAAACAATTGGCATTTTTGTTATTCTTTTGATACGGACAGAAAAATATTTGATTCGATTCGACTCATCGTTGTTTGGTGCTACTATTAATCCAATAAAACATTCCTGTCAAAATACTTATTTTCGGTTGTCCAGTGTTTGTCAACGATGTAAAAGAAACATAAAAGACATGAAAACAGCTGCAATTTTATTATTATTACAAGGGGAATGAAAAATTCTTTACATTGTCCCCCACTTTCTATGTTGTATTTATTATTTTTTTAATCAGTGTAGACAAATGAAGAGGCACAAGTCGAGAGGGGTTGGAGTGTCAAAAAGGAATGAGAAGACTCATGAATCAAGTTTAGAAATTTTTAAAAGAATTACTTGGAAGTAATGATATGCAAAAAAAAAAAAAACTTGACACACACTACACAAAAATAATAAAAAAAAGGTTGGAATTTTAAGTGTCGAATTTTATTTTCCTTTTTAAATATTTTAGTGTATGTATTTTGACATCTCCATTACCAAAACAAATAGGAAGAAGGTGTGTGACAAAGACTTAAATACTATAAGTAAGCTACAATCTTAAGCCATTAACCCAAAAGACAAATGAGTTTTTTGTTATCTTAAAAACCCCTTTGAATTGATTTGTAAAAAAAAAAAAAAACTTTAAAAAAGCAAGGAACATACAAATGACATCATTTTTAAAAATATTTGTATTTTTAAGATATATTTAAAAAAATACGAACCGATGTGGAATATTAATTAATACATTTTATATATGAAAATGTATCTAAACAGAAATAATTCTCCGCTATTTTTTAATAAATTATATTCTTATTAGTAATGATTAATTATACATTTTTTCAAAATGTTACATTTTTATAACTATTTACTGTAGAGTTAATAGAAGAAAAAGTCGAATAACTTGACTTTCCTAAGAACTTGATCACGTATATAGTACCTGCATATAACTCGACTATACTTAAATATAACTAAAACTTTGTCTACAATATCTTGAGACAACAAAATATGTAATCCTTAGTAAATTTTAGGGAATCACGGCTATTGTTAAAAGAGATGTAAAAATTGTTGAATTCCTTGGGAACGTAAATTTAAACAATAGTGTAGGTTGATATATTTGAGAAATGTGGAGAGATACAAACAGTAGTTGATCCCTTGCCGTCATTGTAAGTTTCCCCATTGACAAAGAAAAAACGATGGGTTTTTTTGGGGTTTTTTTTTTCAAAATAAGGAAGAATAGTTAATGCGAGCAACTTACCAATATGTACTTTCTTTGACAATTTTCACATCTTTAAGTATTGAATTCTACAAGTTAGTATTCAAATGATGGACAAAAAAACACTAACACTATCATAACGTTCATATAATGAGCAAAAAACTCCATTCTTATAGTTGAATGTCGACAAAAAAAGATAATTGTAGAATACATAATCAACTATGAGGAAACTAACTCTCACATATAGCTATAAAACACTTTACAAACCAATAACTCTGTTTTCTACTTGCATATTGTAAATGTTAAATGTTTTTTTGAATAAAAATATACTATTGAAACAGATCAATATAGATTTTTTAAAGCTCAATATTACCAATTCATTTTGTCGAGTTGGGTAGGTGGGCCTGATAAGTCCTACTTGACTTGGACTAGAGTTCATATTCTGAAGAACTGTGACTCTACTCAAACTCCGGACCAACTTTGGAACACTAGTGACTCGAATTGATCTCATAATCAAAGTCTTGGGACTTGAATTGGACTCGATAGTTAGTTTATCTGTAACTCAAATAAAGCTTATTGACTATGGACTAGTGATGAAAATTGGCTTCATTTATTAATTTGTCATTTTTATTTATTGGAATCAATCATTTGAAGAATGAATTTTAATCTATTAAGCTGCTGTTATTATTATTTAACTCCTGAGTCGAGAACATTCTTTTCTACCATTTTTTTAACATGCACAAAATAAAAGCAATTTTCATTACTACTTTAGACTCTAAATTATAATGACGATCAGAGTACTAAATTTGTACGTGATACAAAATTTAAAAAACTTGGACCAGGATCAATAATCAAAATACGAAATAAGTTAGAAGCAGTGACTTGAAACTCGACAAAGACTTTCAGAATAAAGATTATTTCTCGCAATCATTACAAATATGTGCAAGTAATTTTAAAAAACTAAAACATTACAGTAACTGATAAAAGTTTTTGTTGATTTTATATCTCGGACAAAACTATTCACTAAAATTCGAGTTATCTGACTTTAACTGTATATATCTCTATTTCTATCCATCATTTGTTATTCTATAGCTATATATATATATGCACGTTTTCTGCATCATTGATGCATTTTTTTTCAAAATTAACTTTTGACAAAAAATAAATAAAATTTTCTTAATCATGAGCTTCGAATTATTATTATTACTACATTTTTATTCCGTCATAGTAGTAGTTATTTGCACAAAATGTGCAAATAATTAGCATATGTATATATATATACAACACATAGTATTGTTATATTGAGTTTTATATAGTGAAAGTTATTCTTTATTTTCTTATATAAGAAAGGTGAATTGACAATTGGAAATCAAATTAAAATTCGTTAACTAAAAGCTTTTTTTTTTAAATATCCCTCTTGAGCTCTCTTCATTGCTTATAAATAGTTATATATACCTATTTATGTATATAATTATAGCCTCTCCAAAGAAATAAAATAGGAAATCGCTAAAAAAAGGTTATTGAAAAAAAATCTCTTTTTTTTCACAAAAGGAAAAAAATAAGTAGAACAAATAATATATACGTATGTATATCTTTTTAATTACCGAGTTTTTTCTCCTCCTATTTTTTTTTTACTTTTTTTTCAAAATGGTTCCCTCAGTTGCAGGATCTTTTATGAATTTTGAATTTTCCAAAACCTTGTGTAAAGTTGTTGAAATAACGTCGCAGATTGCATTTCAAACACAAAGGGACGGCATTTTGATAGCATTATTTAAAAATAGACAGTTTTTAAAAAAACTTACGGCCCAACAAATATTTCGTTGATACATAGCGAGCTATCTACAAGTAAAAAACAGAACACCGCAAATGTCATGAACTAGCATGTTTGAACAGTATTTTTACAGCTATATCTTAGTGTTATTTGCCATGAATTTACAGTTATTTTTTAATCTGCATTTTTTTTCCGAGAGAGAAATGCCGATTTATAATTTTTAGTAGAATTTCTCTCGACCTGGAGTCATCATTCATCGTCTCATTATGATTAAAAAGTGAGTTATTTTATCTTATATAACTATTCTTTTTTATTAGTCTTACTGTAACTCTAATTGTGCTATTTCATTATTTCTAAGTGTTTCATCTTAAAAAATGAGATAAGTTTATGTAAATTAGAGCACGTTTCTCTTTCCAGAATAATTTTATATATATTTTTATTATTATTATCCTTATCTTTTTTTTCTTTTTTGTTAAATGTTCATTTATCAATTATGAAACTTAACTTAAGAGTCTGGTTTGGTGTGCAATGGTGGTATTCATTTTAGAGAAAGAAACCCTGTGAGAGGACAAAGGGATTACGATTGGGGATACAATGTATAAGTTTGTCAGCTTTTCATTCTTTCTCTTTCAATATTGACAGCGGAAAGTGGAAAATCAACTATCACAAACTCTTAGAAATTAGAAAAATACAAGAAAAAAGTCGTATTGCAGTAAACCAAACCCCAAAAATTATGGATGTAATTGATTAAAATTTGTAGTATGCTACACTGAACATTAGCTATGAACAAAAATGTTGCTAGGGGCATCTGTACAGCCCTTTTATATTCAGTTAAAAGGATAAATTCATTGAAGATTTCATATTTAGCTATAGAGTGTTATTCAAATATACTAAACTCCCCCAGTGTACCAGAAAGTACTAACGTAGCTACCTATGTTTGGACAAATATTGATCAAGTGATCTTTCTGTTTGCTACTTGATATATAGCCTTGGTGGCCTATATCTATTTTTTTGTCAAGGGTGGTATTTGTGAAACTGATGTTTTATCCATCGAGTAAGAACGAAGTTAGGAACGAAAAAAGATTCCCTGCTGTGCCCATTTGTGTGTGTTTTTTTATTTATTTTGCAGACGTTCTTTGTGCCATGAAAGCAATGACTTTTTTTTTGTAAAACAAAAATAAATGTGGGAAAAGTTATGGTCATGAGATTTTTTACGACTTTTGTTTACATATAAGAGAGTGCGTCAGGAAAAACGTCGAAGATGATCATAGCTAGTTTTTATCTCAATAAAATTAAGGTAACTGGTAAACACATCATTCTGGTGTAGAATCCTAACGACAATGACTAGGATTGATCTTTGGCAGGGGAGAGAGGGGCTCTTTGACAATTTTGAGATTATGTTCTCTCAGTCAAATAAAGGTCAGTGGCGAACAAATCACGCTGATATGGAATCCTCAGGCCATCAATTTGCCAAATTTTAGAAAAGTGACAATAGACAATTTTGACAAATAACTTTTATTTCTGTTTGGAAAAAACAAAAAGCTTTTTTTTAATTTATAATTTAAAAAATCCAATTTGAGAGAATTGACTATTTTTTTAGAAAAGACAAATTGTCAAAAGGTGTTTTAGAAAGTTATGATAGTTGAAATTAAAAATAAAGAATATAACCCAGGATAATCGGATATTTTACCATTTTAGTTACCAATGGGCCGTTAACGTAAAAGTAGGTAACAATAATGTTTCTGAAAATTGAGAACATATACACTTGAATTCTTCAACTTATTATCGTCAATTTCTATTATCAAATTGCACTTAAATTAGTAAAAATTGACTGTCACAATATAATAATGATAAATTGATAGATGATATTTGAAAGGATCAAATCAGGGCCAATATAGGTCTATTTAATCATAATAAATTTATAAACTACAGCTAAAATTCTTGGGCATCTTAATTTCTCCCACACATTTGAATACAATCTCTGTAATTTAGTCAAATATGTCTATAAAATATTGAACTATATATAGGTATATATACAATTTAGTATTGTATTAATCCTTATTTAGGACTGAAGACTGCGAAACCGTCCATTTCAATTTAGTACACTTTGATCCTGCATATCAGTCCTAAAAACTTATAAAAGTCGATCTTAGATGACGTCACTCAACTGTTTTAGTACTTATGGTCCTAAAGACAGTTCTTAAAGACTGATAGAACTAGTCTTAGACTGGATTGAACCGAAACAAATAAAAAAGGACCGATACAGCACTATAAATGTATGAAGTAAAATAATAAAGTAATATTTCTCCTTTCCTCCAATTTTGTTCAAGTTTTTTTTTATGTTGACACACAACATATGATATTATTATTTTTGCACTCTGTATATATATAAATAAAAGTTTTTAACGAACAAAAAATATTATTATTATTCTTTTTAATTCAATAATTGTAAGTGAATAATTAGGGGGGACTTTGGCGATTTTTGATTAGTGTATTTTTTTAATAAAAATTGCAACTTTTCCAAAGTTTTTTTTTTTTTTTTTCCCCCGTTATTTTTTTTTTTTTTTGTAACTTTTTGTAAATTAAATTAAAAAAATCTTATTTTAAAAGGTTATGGCTGATGATATCCATTTTGTGTACGACACATATTTTAAATATTTGACCTGATTTTTTTCCCCTTACTGAGTTTATTTATTTATTTTCTTCTTTGAGTTGTCAAGAAATTATCTTGTTCTTTTATAGGTGGGTGATTGTTGTTCCATTTTTCCTTTGAACTCGTTGACATTTATGCGTTCCCTAAAAAATAAAATATGTTTCATAAATATATATATATGTATAAATATCTTATTTTCCTTAGTTTCTTCCTTTTTCTTAACGCTTTGAAGAAGGAAAAAAAAACAACTTAATCATAATACGTACTTTTTTCCCCTAATTAAAATAACATTCCTTGATTGTCCTTAGTCATGCAAACCTCTTTTAAATATATACGAATTATGTACTATTAGTGGAAAGACCCGGAATAACTCCGAGTTATTAGGTTTCAATGAATATATACGAACGTCCTGAAGGGGGTGGGCTGGAGGGAAGGAAAAAAGGAAGTTAGGCATTTTACTAGAAAATTTTATATTTGAAAAAAAATTCTTCACATTATTATTTAAATTTTTATTTCAAAAAATTAATTTCCTGTGGAAAGATATGGAGTTTTGAAATTTTTCAAGAAAAAATTGAGTATTTGCATTTATTTTTACATAATAATTAATTTTTTTTTAACATTGTGGATTTTTGATATTTTTTTTATAAGTTTATTTAATTTTTGAAGAAATAAATAATTTCCTCTTAAGAGTATGGATTTTAAAAATTTTCTACGAAAAATTTAATATTTGAAATTTTTGGGAGAGCACAGATTGGTTATAGGAAATTTTTTTTCAAAAAATTTAATATTTGAAACTTAATTTTTGAGAATAGTTGTGGATTTTGGAAAATTTTCCTCAAAAAATAAATAATCTAAATTTATTTCTGTAAATAGATGAGGATTTGTGGATTTTTTTGAAAAAAAAATTTACTTATATAAATAATAGAATAATTTTTTTGGTTTTTACTATAAAACTTTTATTATTTTGCGCAAATTATGTAGCTGAGCAAAAAATAGAATTTTCTGTGAATAGGTATAGATGTGTGAAATTTTTTCCCTAAAAAATTTGCTTTTTGGATTTTTATTTGAAAAAATTTCAATAACCAAGTTCTCCCCCCCCCCCAACCAAAGAATAAATCTTGCAAACGCACCTTGACCCTGTATAAATGTTTTAAATCTAGGGTAAATTTAGAGTGATTAAAAACGTTAAGACTTAGTCCTTGAGATGGTAGGGTATTTTTTAGTTGACGAGAGCACAAACTTTTTGAGACCGACCCAAGACTAATGGGGTAAAAATATGTATCACTATCATTTCAGGGATAATTTTTTCATGAAAAGAAACTCCTCTTTAAAAGTTTAAAAAAGAGTCTAGATAAATAGAATCATCTTTTATAAAACCTATATATTATACAATATCTATGTCTGTATGTAGGTGTTATCAGAAGGGATCAGACCCCCCCCCCCTCTCTCTCAAAAAAGAAAGAAAACAACGACAAAGGAACCCTTTCAAAATAATATGCGTACACAAATTATAAAATATTTTTCTATTCTATTCTATTATTACTATTATCATTCATTCCCTGATTTTAATTTTAATTAAATTGAGATTTATTTCACCCCCTATTATATTCCAAAGGAACAAATTTCCATTCATATTCTGCAGGTTTAAGTAATATATTATGTAGTACTATAAAAGTATATGTTTCAAATATTATATTAAAAGCCACGCCTGTGGATATGTAAATTCTAAGTATTTGATCGCAAGCAAATTTAGTTGTTTTTGTTGGCAATCTGAGCAGTGTTTTATTTTTTATTTTTCAAAGCTGTTATCATTATTCTTTAACGAGAGAACATCTAAGTATAAAGGATTCTACGTGATAACTACAAATAAAAGTAATATTATTCATCAGTATGTTAAAAAAGAAACCGAAAATGAACGCGGTCACTCTGACAATTAGAAGAATGTTAGAGAAGAGAACGGCTTAGCTGTCAAGACGTTTCATTAAATTAGATACAGAACAGCTATGCGATTATTAGAGAAATAAACGCAAACACCATCCCATATCTGGCAATGATATGGGCAAGAATATCTCTGACGTGGATCCTCAATTCTAGTATCGATATGTCAATAATAATTTTGTTACCGTAATTGCTAATAAAATATAGGTATAGTGTCAATACTACTTAAAAGACATCACACAACCTCGTTTTTCATCTATTTTTATTTCTTGTTACATTATTAAATAGATGGAGTTTTATGGTCTGTAAGATCGTTAGTGCCTCATTTTATATACTATTCTATAATGGCAGTAATAATAACTCAATTAATGGGTTTATTTGCCCCCCCCCCCCATCCGTTCTCCTCACCTCTCTTTCATGGTGGCTTTTATATATACTATGCTAATATGTTACACATATCCTCTTCTTTTAAGGTTACATTTGTATTGCGTCAACATAAAAACAATCTTGAACAAAACCCAAAGAAGGGATAAAATAATGATAAGAATATTTTAAAGTATTTAACAGATAAATTTGGAAAATCTTAAGAACCACCAATTTTTTATTATTCCAAATTTACATTTCACAACATTCAATTATTTATAATAAGATCTGCCTTTCTTGATAACCTTGTTCACTTGGCGCCGGAAGATTTGGCAGGTACGGGCGACATCGTGCGGATCTAGCTTTGCCATTTTACTGGTTTTAATTTTGCAATGTTAATTTACATTCACTGGAAGAATACAGTAGCCCAAGGAAGACATTATATGTATTTTCCAACAATACAGTGGACCTGCCCACACTACCAAAAAGTGCAGATCCTAACTTTTGGAGGACAAATTTGTGGCCTACAAACAGCCTAGACCTGAGTCCATGCGATTTTTATCTCTGAAGGAGAATCCAGCATGATGCCTGTCCCAATTATCATTCATCTGTCAGGCCTGAAGAAGTCCATTACCTGTACAGTGACAATGCCAGATCCATATGAGATCGCTCCGGCATGCCAAAGCTTCCGGCGCCATGTGGCAGAGGTTATCAAAACAGTCGGATTTCATTATAAATAATTAAAAGGTCCTTAAATGTGCCTTTAAATGATTAAAAAATTATGGTTATATCTCATCTAGTTCATTCGTTATAAGCCTTTAAAATTTTCCCAATCCATCTGGTGCAGGTAATGGACTTCTTCAGGGCCTGACAGAGGAATGATAATTGGCACAGGCATCATGCTGGATCCTCCTTCAAAGATAAAAATCGCATGGGCTCATGTTTGGGCTGTTTGTAGGCTACAAATTTGAGCTCCAAAAGCTTTGTGGGCCGGTACACTGTCTTGTTGGAAGATGTAATTTTTCTCTTGTACACAGAGCTCAATGTTTCATATACTTATTTGGGTCAATTATTGGCTTCTTATTTAAATTTCTGGGATGAGTTGAGATACCCAGGAATTTTAGCTATAGTTTAAAACCTCTATTATATATAAAAAAACTTATTGGACCCTTTTAAATACTTGATATAATTTATCTTTCTCTTATTTTATTTTTGCTAGTTAAAGTGCCATTTGCGGCGCCTTCAATGGGTTAACTCAAATAATTTCATGTTAGAAACTGATGATCACTTGTCGTAGTAAACAAATAATAATCCTCAGTCACTTTTGAGAAAAATCTTAGTCGCTTTTTTTTCTGTTAGTAAAATAAATAAAATGGAATTGAAAAGATTATAAAAAGTTTGTAATATATGTTTTTAATAAATAATGATGCTGTTCTAAAAGTACAAAACCAGTGGTTACCTTGGTTTTTTTCCTCTCTTAGAGACTTAGCATGTCCTGCTACTTGGATTTTTTTTTGTTTTTATTTTTCGTCAAAGTAATTCTAACATGCAAATTATAAATAATTTAGCTCCTGCTTTCATGTGTCTTTTATCGTTTTTGTTTTTTTTCTTTTTGATTGGCCAATGCAGTCATTTTTGAGTACTGCGTAATGTAGTAATACTTAAGGAACCCCTAAACATGGGGATAAGCTCTTCTGAGTCAAGATTCATCACGTTTTTGTAAAAAAAAATGAAATAAAAGTGGAGAAATCTATTACACAGTAAAGCTTCTACTAACGAACATTGTACATTTTGTATGTTATCCATTAATACAAAAGCAATTTAGAATTATTTTTCTCAGGTGACACTTGAATTCAATTTGTATCAAGAAGATATTCTTAATAACCCCTCATGGTGTATTGCAAATAACACATAAAGTAACCAAAATTGATTGTCACAATAATAGAATGATTAATTGACATATTTTATTTGAAATAGATCATATTGGGGTAAATGTGAGTCGCTTAAATCAAATAAAGGTAACAAATTATAGACAAAATTATGGGGTATGTTAATTTTCCACTAAAAATTTGAATATATAGGCAATCAATGATTCAAATATGACATTGAAAATGTGTGTAAGCAGGATTATTTAGTGGAAAGGGTTATTTTTTTTATTATTTTTTGTAAAAAAAAAATTTAATAATTCATTTTTTGTAAAAAAATTTTAAAAGTCAAGACAATTCACATATTCTTCGAAAAAAAAATTCATAAATCTTAAGTTATTTGCAAAAAAATAATTTTTCTGGAAGAAAATTTCAAAATCCACTGCTGTTTACAAAAATTTAAATTTTGTGGAAAAAGTTTCAAAAATATTACCTATTAATATAAAATTAAATTTCCAATATAAAATTTTTCTGGAAAAAGATTTCAAGTATTAAATTTTCTAGTAAAATGCAAACATTCCGTAATGGGGGGGGCTCCAGTTCCTCCAGCCCGTACGGAAAAAAAATTCCTTGATTTTTGTTACAGTTTATTTTTATGTTTACGTATCACATATGTATAGCATTTATTTCAACATTTAGCATTTATTTAAACATTACCGTTTTCTATTATCGGTTATCACTGTCAGTTTTAAGTATATATGTAACACGTCTACTATAAACGAATAATTGTGTTATGTTTTTCTACGTAGGATTAATCGTAAATAGAGAGTTTCCCCTGTTTGTGTTTTCAAATCAAATCCTTTTTGCCGGAGTATTTTTAATTATGAAATACACTTTTTATTTACTATCTACAATTGAACGATTTTTTTTTTTTTTCAATTAAGATGTTATTTTTTAGAAAAATTACAAGAAAAACATGATTATTTCTTGAGCAAAATTCCATTCATCAAGTCCCCCCTTACTCTAAAAAAACACAGGTGAATTGAATGTGTACATATACAGGCGCAATAACTAAAAAAATGGGGGTTCATGAAAAATATACATAAAATATTTACGAACAAAATATATATATATTTTTTTTTTTTTGCTTTAAATTATATTTTGACAACATGAAAAATGACTTTTATTATTGTTATTTTCTTCTTATACTTTTGTTAATCATCTTTTCAACAATTTTCATTAAGTGACAGTGTTTCCTTATTTATCTCATTTTTAAGGGGGAGGGGAGTGGAGTTAATGTTATTTCAGTCAAAAATAGTCAGAGATAAGGAAAAGTCCTTATACTACAAGTCCAAGGTGAGTCACAAATCTTTGCTCACATATACAAGTCATTTTTTCTCAAGTACAGCTCATGTCCTCAGAAAATAATAGATACATTAAACAGTACTTTATATCTTGGAAAATCAAAAATATCAAATCAAGAAACGGAGAAAATCCAATTTTTTTTTACTTCCTAAATAAATACAGCCGAATATTTCATAGACGTATTTAAGTCAATAATAGGCAAATTATTCAAATTTCTGGGATGATTTAAGATAACCAAGAATTTTAAGTATCGTTTAAAACTTAAATTTAATGGTAACTACTTATAGTGAGTCCGATATAGCCTTTTTTAAAAATATAAACAATGTATAATTTGTTATTTGTGACAATGAGTTTTTCTACCTTTATAAGCGCCTCCAAGGGATTCACAAGAATTATTTATAAATAGAAACTGACGATAATTCTTCGAAAAATACAAATCTGATCCAATTTCAGTTTGGCTTTGTGACGACAGAAACTGACTGCTTCTTTTTTTTTAAATTTATAATTTTACTCTCCTTTTGTACTGATATTTAAATTACCAAAAAAAAAACAACACGTTATTTTTTAGTAATAAATTATCTTTAACTTTAGTTTAATTAAAAGTAGCTGGGTCATTAATTATATCCTACCATAACACAAAAGAGTACAACTGATAAAATAATTCATTATTTTGCCCTCCCTTCGTCTTTGGAATTGCTTGAATTTAAAATAATAAAATAAAAAGTCGAAAGCCAGCAGGGCATTTATTTGAAATATAGGTTCATGGTGCCTATATTAGATTAATATTGTTTTGATGTACCAATACCCTATATAAGTATATTCTTAGTGATCTTACTTTACAAAGTTATATATTGTATTGCATATAGTCTCTATCCTTATATATAATTGTGATGATTGGACACAGAATTTTAAATCTATGAAAAAAAGCAGAATTGTCCTATTTATTCTTCGATCAACTGCAAACAGCCAAATTCGGATGGACAATTAAAGGCAAATTAAAGGCTCTATATTTCATTTTCCGGGATCACTACAATCTGGCCCGGTAGTATGTGGCTAGTAAAGAACCATTCGGGCTATTCCAGTGTGCCCTGTATCTAGCCTGTTTGGCCATGTTATGCCGTACCTCAAGTACTGTATATACAAGGGTGGTCTGAAAAGTTTACAATATCAACGTGAAGATGGCAGCATCGTAAATAAAAGCTGGTCACATCAATCTAACATCTGTTAACAGTTACTCACTAAAGATTCAGCCATTTTGGACGCATCAGCTGTTATTTAACAGTTGTTTGAGTGAGTTGATGTGAGGGGTTTTGCGAAAACGGACAAAATCGAGTATCGCTCTGTTCCATTATGTAATCGGGCTTGGGCCAGACAGACAAATATTGACGTCATAGAGTATAACAGTGGTACTCTAACAATTAAGGAAGGCAATATATAGCTACTCTTGGTAATAGTTATACTCCTTGACGTCACTATTAAAAAGCTTGCTTGAAGTCAAACATCAGTCAGACAAGCGTTATGGTATAAAAATGTGTTTCTATTAACCTTGCTATACACCATTATACGCCCGAAATAAAACAAATGTAATCTTGACTGCATTTTTTTAAAGCAACATTCCGGCTTGATTTTGTGTTGACGGCTCACATATCTGAAAAATCACTCATTCATACACATATAATATAAGAAAACTCATCCCCACTTGTTTTTGTATTGACTCTATGGCTATAAACTGACAATATTAATTCTTCAAATAATAAAAAATAATCCAGACTTACTTTTGAGAAAAAACTTTCTAGCTTGCTTTTGTATTGACGGATCATATTATACGTATTATGTACGTCATCCTTTCCCGCAATACTATATTGTTTTTTTGATTAGCAAACGACGTCTTTCAAACGATCGTTCACTATTGATTATTATTCTATATCTATATAAATATTTTCTCTTATTTTTCTTCTCTTTCTGCTTATTCGTAAATGTTACTGTATAAGATAATATATTCTACGTACAATGTATACACTCATGTTTCAACATCTGGTAGGTTGCTTTTGATGTGGCGTAGCCATGTTTTCAAATAATCTGAACATTTATTTTCTATAATATGTAGTGTACAAGTTATACAGTTTCATAAATAGAGATCTGGTAATGCGTTCATTTTAACATCTCTAACAATCACCAAGTAAATTGTGCAATTATATGTTTGCACGCTTAAAAATACACTTATTTTCACATCTCTACTCGCCATGATTTCCTGTAACTACATTTTCGACAGAGAAGGGGAAATGAGCACATTCTACGCGGATAAACAAACAAATGCATAGTTGTAAAGAAATATATTGATTCAGTATCACCATAAAGATCATTGGGATTAAAGTGAAATGGTCGTCTTTTTGCGCGTGCAATTATACAAATTGCTTGTACTGTTATCATCAGTGATACTAATTGGAGCATTTGAGACATGTTAAAAACAAAAAACCAAAAATCAACATGGTCTCCCTGATAATTTGAAATTTTTTTTCGAGGAGAACAGCTTAGTTGCCTTTAAAACAGCTACAAACAGATTTGACATGGATAAATGGAAATAAATAGACACATAGGCATGAATTACTCGGATCTCGATCCTCAATCCTACTTTGAGTCCAACAAAGACTTACATACAATGATTACACCGCAATAAATCCTCAGGGTTACTTTCCGTCTTGAATGAACCTTAAAAAATGCACCCGATTTGTATCACTAGTTATTATATCCAGTGATGCAAATAATCGACATGTAAAATAAAAGAACCCTAAAATGAATGATGCAATCCTGACAATTTTGAAGAATGTTTGGAAGGGGTGCAACTTCACTGTCATGACATTGTATTAGATCAGCTGCAAGCAGCCGCAACATGAAGAAAATAAAGAGAATCCCACTCCACGTAATGCAAATTCCGATGTTGATCCTCAATTATACTCTGAGTTCAACAAGGAGTTTGACTTATGACTCCAGATTAGCAAACTCTCCGTCATTCATGACCACATACTCTATAGTCATTACTTTATACATAAATGACAGTTATTCACGAATTAAATCTTTCTAATAATAGCTCTGAAAGTAAAAAGAACGGTTCAGATTGCCACCTAGAAAAAACCGCTCCCGCTTTCTGGGACATGCTCAATACAGTACTGATTATATCCCTGTTGTACTTTATACAAACAAATTGTATTCTGCACACATAAAAATGCACGTATTTCACATCTCTAAACCAATATCTCATGACCAAATAGATTATAGAATTGTATAATCGCACGCTTAAAGATTTGTGCATTATCACTTCTCTAATCATCATTCATTTTAATTGATAACTATCATTTCATTTTCATTGTATATAATTATGCCTTGATTATGTATTGAGGAATAATATGCTTCGTGGGCATTTAAACTTTATAATGTGCTACATGATATATATTATCAATTAGTCATTTTCATCAAAATAGTTGAAAATTACAGCATTAATAAATCAACAAAATCCAAGAAACATTCAATGATTGAATTATACTCATCACATGTCCTACTTTTCATCCCATTTTTTGTATTGCAACTTGTACAATCTACTTATATGTACAAGTTGCAACTTGTACATAACATAATATATACATATATCCAAATATAAAAGTTTGAGACTTTTTTGGTACTCTAATGATAGAGCATCAATCTCCTTAATCGTCCTTTTAATGGACCTAAGTCCTTGCCAAAAAAAAACAATTGAATATGTATACTTCTATAAAATACTCCTTAAATCAATATTCAAATCCACTTTTATTTTATAATATAATCATTGAATGAAGCCTCATTATCTGAAAAAGAAGAAAAAAAAACTCTATTTTGTTCCATGATCATAATTCATTATTTCATTTGATGTCAAAAATTTTCTCCAAGTCAAAAAAAAAAAAAAAAAAAAAAAAATACAAAAAGAAAAAACGGAAGCTTCACGTAGAGACATAGAAATACAGAGGTTTTTTTTTTTTTTTTTTCTCTTCTTTTCCCTCAAAAAGAACTCACACTTCAGGGGGCTTCATAACGACCCCCTCCCCCCTCACACTTTTGTGTGTACATCCCTAGGATGCTTTTTTTCAACTTTACTTTTGTATCTGAGGTACTATATATGTAGATATGGATGAAGTTTTAGGGACACGCCCTCTGGACTATTGTCTTACAATATTACCATGGAGCTCATCTACAGGATTGGGCGGCAAATTATGGACTCGAGAGGTTGCATTAGGAATTTTTCAATATTTTTTTTATTTTCAATAATAACAAACAAATGTAATCAAGGCCCTTGCAAACTTGGTAACTGAATATGACCAACTTGAGCAGCAATCACAGCCTTTACACTTCACCTGAAGGCTATACATTAATTAATGACAAAATTAATCAGACCTATTGTCCCACGTAGGCCTTCAGTGAGTCCACACTTGGGTGTAGAGTTTTGTTGGTTTCTCTCTGCAATGTGCCCCACACAGCAAAATATATTGGGTTCCGGGTCACATTTCTTTGCCTCTAGAGCTTCCTAGTCTTCATTACTTCTGCCAGAAGGTGGTGTGGGGTTCTTGTGTTTAAGGACCATTCTAAGTATCCCTTCACGACTCTCCTGATGTACCTAGTAGCCATGGAGAAGTTCATCTATTTGAATAAAGACAGACACAATCAGTGTTGTATCAGTCCTAAGACTTATAAAGTTCAGTATTTAATGAAGCCAATCATATTTTATTTTTTTAATCAGTTATATTACTGATAGTCCGAAGGATCGACGGTTTTAAGGAGAGGTCCTGAGACTGGACTGGACCGATTGAATAAGGACTGACACACCACAAGTCGCAACTCTAGTATCTATAGCAAAAATTAGAGGAGAGGAAAAATATTAATGACGGATTTTCCACACAAAGCTCTTTAAAAGTCAGTGTCTTGGAGAAGAAGGGAAAAAAGACAGATTAAGAAACAAAGAAATCTTTACACCCTTCTGTTGAGATCTTTTTTTTTTTTTTTGTGTGTGTGTGTTTTTTTGTTTTTTTAACTGTGACGTACTCGTTAGAGAGATTACAATAAATAACTTTGTAAGATATCCCTCCGGATTAAAGAACAAAAAAATTTATAATATAATAATATACTCACATATATACATATAAAAGTCTTTAATTCTCTTCATCACATCTTAGTCACACTACTACTAATACGTGTTGATAATAATACAATGAAAACAGAGGGAAAGACAAGAGACTCTGTACTAGAAGGATCATCATAAAATATTATTTTTGTATAATTTATTAATTCTTTTAAAAAATTGGAATTTTATTCAAATACACGAAATATATTGGACAAAATTCTTACGGATTTCAATCATCTTCAAAGTGACATGAACAGCAAAATTGAATGAATTTATAAAGGACACTCAAAGATACTTACTTACTTTTTCTATTACATGGAGTTAGTGATGTCACGGATTTTGGGTTTGAAACAGTTTGCAAACACCTAAATAGATAAAAGCAGGTTACCCACAAACTGATTTTTAGAATACGTAAAAAACGGCGTCGCTTCGCTAATGCAAAAATACCTCGTGTATTTTGTTGCTACCCACCAATTCCCTCCTATGATTTGCTACGTCATGGCTATTTCATAATTTATTCTCTTTGATAAATA
Source organism: Lepeophtheirus salmonis (assembly GCF_016086655.4). NCBI lineage: Eukaryota > Metazoa > Arthropoda > Copepoda > Siphonostomatoida > Caligidae > Lepeophtheirus > Lepeophtheirus salmonis. Next base: position 12,146,377 of record NC_052144.2, read on the forward strand.
CTCTTTTCACTAAAATATTAATGTAAAGTATCTCAATTTAACATTACAATTAGTTTAGTCTTACTTAAAGTACCTTTAAAACTCGTAAATATTTTTCCATTCATAATCTATTATTATTTTTTTTTAATTGGAAAGTTATTCAAATACATGTTAAACATATATTGAGTAAGTTCTCTAAGGTCAAACCATCATTCCGAATGTAAGCCAAAGATAGTTTTAAAATACTACGTAGGATTTTGATATTATGAAATATAGAATTATATGTAATACATTTTAGAATTATGGAGAAATAATTTGATAATGATAGTCTGTGGGTACTTCAGTGATAAATAGCATTTGGTATGATTGACTTATTCGCCTATCTCCCAAATGATTTCTGGCCATTTTTTCTGATCTTTTTTTGCAGGAAAGCTTGCGTAATACAATTAAGGTACCGGCATGAGATATGCTGAATATCAGGTACAGTTTACCTATGTATACTTTAATATGAAGATCAATTATTACCAATATGAAAAGCCGAACTGATGCAAAAGTGAAAATATCGACATACAAAACATATGATGTGTATAATTATAAATAACTTCAAGACTTAACTTTGCTCAAATGCTTTTAAGCATGTGTTTATTGACTTCTTTTCACAATACAATCAACATCTTTTTTAAAGACGTAACAAAAACGATGGAGGGAACACCTCTAGGAAAAGTTAAGTGTAAATTTAAATAAACAATTACCTGTACACTTTGTTTAAGTTGTATAGTATGTTTAAACAAATATAGCTACCAGGGAAGTGACTCAAAACATAGCAGCATCACTGACAAAAATATATACTACGTATATGAAAGAAGAAATATATTATTTTTGGGGAACTTAAATGTTTTATTAAACATAGATATAATGAACAGATAGAAAATCCCTTGATATTAGGACCGGACTATAAGGTGATGCATCAAATACTTCCCAACCAAGCTCCCGGAGCCAGCTTTGAGTAATAAGAGTAGGATTTCAAGGGCGTCTGCAGGAGGTAAAATGGAGGGGTTGTAGCCCCTTTTCGCAAATAATAAGTTTTATTGGCATCACTATATAAAACGTTATTTTTGATATAGAGTAGAAACTTTTTCAACTAATCTGTAATAAATATATGTAATTGACTCAAATTCAAACTCTCCCCAAAAAAATGTAACTCTAAAAAAACTGCGAACATCCCTGCATTGTGTTCTATTAGGGCAATGTCGGGCCACTACACACCTTTTTAGTGATTCGTCAAAGTGTGATTGGGAGATTATCAGATGATTTTTTCAATTGCGTCAGTTTCAACAAAAAATAGTGTTTTTGAAACCCACGGGGTCATAAATTTGGTTTAAACTACAGTTTCTTTTAAAATTGAGAAAACAAGGTCTCCATAACTTTAGAAATCAATCATTTGCTTACGAAGATTTTCAGTTTCGGAGATTTAAAGCAGAAGGATCCAGGTGCAAAATTAGACTCAATAGAAGCTTGTGAAAATCAACTATCCCAGTCTTTGTTTGTAGGGACAAGGATTTCATAACAGAGGAATAATGAAGTTATCATTAAAATGGCAACAACTTAACGAAACAAAATAGCACTTATTCGATTTAGATCAGATGATTATATTTATGTGAAATAAAGCCTTTAATTCCATTTAAAAATAATGGATATATGCTTACAATTAATAATTTGGAAAATCAAAGATTTATATATAAATAGAACGTTTCCAATAATTTATCATTTTATAGAAGGTTAATACGATTATACTCAATGTACATATGTAATTAAAAATATTGGGAAAGTACAGAAATATGCAGCAAAAATTCCAAATATTTACTCATGATTGCCATGTTTATAGTATTAATAAGTTCAAATCATGTATGTATAAATATATTTGATCGCATTTATCTATTGATGTTGATATATGTCTAATATTATCCATAATATTCGAGGAATGTATCTATAGATGTAATTTGAAAAGATCCTGGTGAGTTACGGAGGTAGAGGGGAGGGGGGTTAATGTCTTTCAAAAACCATAAAAGATCACCATGAGTCATGATTCAAACAGAAGCTCCATCTATGTAAAAATATATCTACCTACATACAATATGTGTGGTTTATAAATCCTAAGCATTTCCGATATGTAAAAAAAAAAGAAATCGAAAATTAACATGATAACATTGGCATTGAAGAATATATTTGAGGGAAGCTGCTTAGCTGTCATTATGTTTCATTTATTACATTAGCTGCAAATGAAGCTGTGAAATATACACAAGTTCCACTCTGTATAAAGCAAGGACGTAGCCAGGAATTACTCCGTTTTTAATCCTTAATGTTACTCTGAGTTCTACAAAGGACCTACACTTATATCTCTCCAAGAAATCATCTGAGTTACCCTGCGTCATTCATGAGCAAGAATGTAAATTGTAAGCATTTTCAGTATGTAATCAAACTAGAATCTGAACATGGTAAGCCTGACAATTTGGAAAATGTTTCGAAGGAGAGAAGCTTAACCTTCATGACGTTTGATTAAATTAGCTGTGATCAGCTTTGAGATGAAATAAATATACAGAAGCCTTCTCTTCGTACCATGCAATGGTATAGCAGGGGTGTCCGCAGGGGATTGGCTGGATGGTCTATTGCCAAAAACACTATTGGTTTTTTAAAAATTTAATTTTTGTGAATAACTGTTGATTTTTGAAACTTTTTTGAAAAAAATTAATATTTGTGTAGTGATAACATGAAAGCAAACTAGGATTTTTTTATACAACAGAGAAAAATGAATTATGAGTTTTTTTATTTCAATGAAAAACGGAAGAGGATTTTTTATAGATTCAAATACAATATTAAACAACTGAAAACCTGTCCAACAAATTATGTATGCTGTCCTTTAAAAATGAAATAATAATGATAACAGCTTCAGAACAATAAAAGAAAGACTATTCAGGATACCAATAAGAAATATACTCGCATCCTATAAAATCCTTAAGATATCCTATCGATATGTCTACCATAAACTAAATCAATTAATATGAAAAGTTGTTCTTAGGTATAAAAACATACCTTGTCAAAGTTTCAATCCGATAGAAAAATCAATTTAAATCATAAACTCTTCTATTTTCCATGATTATCATTAGCCTTTTCAGTGTGAAAATTCAAATATGTACTACCATTGATTTATCTATCAAATAACTAATAGTAAAGATAGGTCCCTTAGACTTTTTACTTATTTTTTAATGTGAAATACAGCTTTTAAATATCATTTTAAGGCTGTATTTTTGGGAGTTTAGTATTGATTTTTGTAATGCACCTTTAGGTAATAATTATACAATAATAAAAAAAAACTGAAAATAAACAATAAAAAAATTAAAAGATTTAACTCCTTAAAACGAGTATTTTTAATGTGTAAATATTCACATAAAATAGTAAGTAATGAATCTGTAAAACATATTAGTTACAGAAATATAACTTTAATAATCATCCAAATAAGCAATCAATTCAACTGCAAAACACTGATAGTTTGTAAGTTTGACCTATGATTTTTATTTAGTCATAATTTATCAACATTTATAACAAGTTTTCTAACCTAACTTAGATTTAAAAATTCATTTACAATTTTATGAAGAAAAAAAACTCTTATTAAATGAGTCATTCTTATATACATAAATTAAATAATTTTTTTAAATAATTTAATTAATTAGCTTTTGAGTAAGAAGAATTATAAATAACGCACAGGCTTCTCAAATTTAGTAGTTTCTACCAAACCATCCTTTTGATATACATATATGGTGGTAATTAACTTAAACTAAATGTTCAAAGAGCTTCTAATGACGATTGACAATATAAAATAATAATATTCTTTATTTATGGTTAGATTGAATTAAGTTTTTTTTTTTTTTTCTTCCTCCAAAGAAAATATTTTAATCATTTCTTTGTGTCATTAGTTCCTTGATTAACATCTCGGTATATCCCTCATTGAAACCACTTCAAAAGAATTGAATCAGCTTCATGTATCGATGATAATCATTCCACTGTTCTTACTTTATTCAAACATATATAGAACATAAAGTTTACCCGAAGATATAAATGAACAAGTCTAGAAAAAAGTTTTTGATACGAAAAATATTTTCCCACTTTATATAAATATATATTACATATATGTATATTGGTACTATACCCCCTTGTTTTGAGGTTCCTTGGAGAGTTGATTCTACACTTTCTTTCATAGTCTTTTCAACGTCTTGTTAATTTATTCATGTAGACCTATAAATGTATGAATTAATCGTAATTTTAGTTTTTATAACTTTTAAATCTTTATATGTAGAGTAATATTTTAACTCTTGTATACTCTTACAAAATTGACATTGATAATGTTCCGTGTCATTTGGACACATACTGTATAAATCTAGTACTTGTCTCAAGATAAATAAAAGTCAAATTTTATGCAGAAACTTTAAGTTACACAAAAAGTAAAATGATTCAAATTGGCCCTTAACATAAAACAAGGGTTACAGATGAAATCATTGTCATATCTTGAAAAGAGACATACACCGTAACTAAATTTTCTGTCTAATACATAATATATAAATGCCTGATTGAGTGGAAGTAACTTTTATTAAGTGGACTTCCGGTAAATTATTTATTCATTAGAAAAAAAGTACATATTTGTAATGTGCTTCCATCAATTATAGTATATTTAGCCCGTCAACACAAAAGTAAGCTTGAATGATTTTTTCTCAAAATTGAGTATGGAAATACATTTATATTCTACGAAGAATTATCGTCAATTTCTATTAACAAATCATTCTGAATGGCTCTTTTGAGTTGCTGCAAATTGCACTTAAAGTAGTGATAATTTATGGGCACGATAAAAGAATGAAAAATTGACATACTTTATTTGAAAAGGGGGCATATCAGGCCCAATATATGATCAAATAGAGGTTCTAAACTATGCCTTAAATTCTTGAATATCGAAACTCATCCCACCCATTTGAGTATAAAACCCATAATTGTCTCAAACTAGTTTAAGACATATTGAGCTCTGTGTACCATACCCGGTGAAAAAGTTGATTAGGATTTTCTCCTTTACTTGATTTTTCTTAAGATGACGTACCACATATTTAACAACCATGCAATTATATTAAAAAATCAAAATTTATATATAAACTCTGTTTTATTATAGGTTCATTAGCACAAAGTCACCATAAATCTGGATCTCATCATCATGCCCGACGTGCAGGACGGCAAAATGGGCCCTTTTTTTCATCCAGTCCTGATACATATCGGGAAAAGGTCGGAGAGACGATTGTTCTCTTTTGTCAAGTTGAAAACTTGGGTAAGATGAATTATAATTTATTTTTCTTGTTATAGCCTTTCTTGTCTATACTGGTGAGGATCTATATAATAGCATCCATTTAATTGTTTGTAATATTCTTGTAAATACTTTTTATTAAACGGTTAAAACGAAAAAAAAAAATTACTATGGATTTTATTACCAAAATAGACGTAAAATTTAATTATAAAAAACATCATTAATTAATAATATTTTAGATTTGTATCAATTTTTTATAAATAAATAAATATATAGTGTTTTATACAATACGGATAAAACTGATGTTTTTATTGTACCCCTGGAGTGACCGCTCTCATCCGGATGTTTCTCAAACAAAACTCTAAATTACCTTCGATAGCTGTTGGAAAATGGTTTATTAATCTTTCAAAGATCCCTCAAATGTCACAAATTTTCCGAAAATTCCCATAAGTAAAGAGAAATCAATGACACACTATATGTTTATATATATTTAAAGCAAAATAAATTATTATTAGTGAAAATAGATATTCATTAAATTTTAACCTCTATTAACCAATTTAAAAATTTCAATTCAACCAGTTCCTCACCGTTTTTTGGCACAAAAAGTTTAATGACCTTTTTCAATATACATTAATGTCAATCAATTAAATGACTTTTAAAAAAACTATATTTTATATAAGTGATGTGTTTTTTTTTGTTTGTTTTTTTTAGTCACTAAAAATTACTTATTTGTTTACATAAATGATCTTTGTAAGATATTATATTATACCTAACCCTTGGATAACTCAACCCATCTAAATAAACTCAATATAAAGTCTATGATGTACTCAAATATGTCGACTAAATATTGGGTAGTTTATATATATTTATGAAGTGAAATGAAGATAAACATTAAATTACATACTCTCTGATACTTAAAAAAAAATTTAGTCCACACATTAGTTACAACTTGTATATAAAAAAAGGTTATTACAGTATGCAAAAATCTATTTAATAATACCCGTTGGTTTATTTGTTAAACAATAATTAGTAGTATTATATCCGAGTTATAACTATCGAATTTGCGTAATTAGAAAAAAAAGTTATTGGGGGACTTTTAAAAACCACCAAAATGCCTAATTTGTAGTTAGTTTTGAGCATAATAAGTTGTTCATATTAACTAAACTTATGAAACTCTTATGAAATTATCTGTTCAATAATTGACTCAGTTTGACTTTTTCAATAAAGTATACTAAAAAACTAGGTGCGAATTAGACAGAAGAAAAGTATCCCGTAAAAGTAAATACGAAATTTGTAATGAATTACTCAATTAAAATTGTAGAAACCACTGGAAATTAAATTAATCTATACTCTAATATGTCGAATTTTTGATCAATCGAGTACGTTGACTTCCTCCAATAATATTTTAAGGGAGTTGCAGAAATTTTTAGAAAATCGTCAACGTAAGTAAAGTTGATTTTTATCGAGTTCGAGGAATATTCGAATCCAAAACTAATAATCAACAATATTACATACGAATTGTAAATTGTAATTATTTTTATGTTTTAGTTTGGTTTATTCAAATTTATTTGTTTTTAGTTCATAATAGTATTATTTCAGTCCTTATTTAGGAATATAGAGTACAGTCCCGTCTTGTTCATTCTCAGTCCGGTTCAGTCTTGCATATCAGTCCTAAAACTGATAAAGTTCGGTCCTTGATGAAGTGATTCGACTATATTTATTCTTTTTTAAATCAGTTCTAGTACTGAAAGTCCGAAGGACTGACAGTCCAAAGTGCAAGTCCTAAAACTAGACAGGATCATATAAATAAGGACTCACACAACACCAGTTGATTAATTATGTATTATTTAACATGCCAACTTAAAAAATATGTCTCTTATTCAAGAAAAATAATATGGCTTTTTAAAACAGTTTCCTATGTCAAAATGTTCAAAACATCGTATAAAAGTAAACCACTTTCCCCCAAACTCATCCCCTAAACATCTTTCTAACGGTGCTGGATTAAATCCATTAGCTTATTCGTTAGATAATAATTAACAATATTATTTGTCTCTCAAATTAATTACCTGATTTTATACAGAATTGTTTTTAAAAAAGTTCTAACTTTTCTACTGATGCGTATCTTTATAAACACTTATAATATACTTATATACAATATACTACAAAACAATAGCTTGTTAGATATTTTATAAGCAGTTTAACCCTATTTAAGAAGAAGAAAAAGAAAATCCATTATGTCTAATCGTTGATGATAATCATCTGGATTTTTTTTTTTAAAGTAAGTAAGATACAAAATTTCACTCAAATTTATATAAATATAAAATATACAATGTCTTCCAACTTACCTGCAATATGATAAAAAGAGATAAAAACTGTTATTCGTATAATATAAGCAGGCAGAATATATGAAGAATTTTTGCTTTAAATATATATTTATTGTTGTTCGTAAGATGCATTTTAAGAGTTAATGCAATCAATAAAATCTATATTGATCGTGTATTTTAAATGAAGGGTTATAAATACCTATATTTCTTTTAAAAATTCCTGAATTCTTCAATAGTTCATGATTAATATTTATTCATGGGTCCCTGCTGCTCCAGTGTTGTTCTCCATCCTTTCTCCTTTTCACATTCATGGAATTATAGATTAGGGATGAAAATCGTATGTATTGGGGTGGGGGGATGTCAAAAAAGAAACCGAAAATGAAGATGGTAACCATGACAATTTGAAGACTGTTTTGGAGGAGAGACACTTCGCCGTCATCTACAATAAGCTGTGAGGGGGAATAAAGAAATAAACAAGGACATTTGATGTTGATTCTCAATTCTACTCTGAGTTCAATAAGGACTCACAATAACTCTGCAACAAATCCTCAAGGTGACTCTCTGTCCTTCAGAAGCACACACACATATACTTAGATGTTATTGTATGTAGTAGAAAAGGAAGTTAACTCCGCTGGAGTTAAATGTTAGTGATAACAGCTTAACAAAATAAAAATTACCATTCAAGTTGCAACTAAAAAAAAATCAAAAAATTATGGCAAAAAAAAATCACTGGTTATAAGTGTTAGTCCATTTTGGACTTTGAGTATAATTGATGATCGAAAACGGAATAGTTTTCCTATGTCCTTGATATATCCGGAGTGGGATTTGTGCTTATTTCCTTCCTCTCAGAGCAACTTCCAGCTAATTGATGTAACGTCCTTACACATAGAAATGATCAATCAGCTTTTACATATATTTGAGTGTAGTAGGGAAATAAGCTCACGACTCAGGAGTTTAATAAGAATGACAAAATCTGAGGAAAGGAAAATTCATTATTTAGATTAGCAATTCTAAAAAGAAGGCCAGCAAAAAAATACTCACGATTTACATCCCTGCATGGAAGTCTATCGACCTCTTTTTCTTTTCCATTGTTATCCACTTGAGACATACGAGTAGATTCTCCCTCATATATATACTTTATACAATTACAGTTCTTAGAACATAATTTGTATTTAGATTCATTTCTTTTGGTAGCTCTTTAGAAATGAAATATATTGAACAATATCCGGGAGTAAGATATGAGTTTTATATTTAAAATTTTTGTAAAAAACCATTCATTGCTGAAATTTGTGGTTTTTACATTTAAGAAATGTTAAACACGATATAATCGGGCCCTTTTTTATCCTAACATAATATTGTAAATAATAAAAGAAGAAATGACTCATTTGGGAAAAGGGGAAAGGTCCTTATTTCAGATACCCAGAGTTCCATGGCACATGGATTGGATCATTGTGTATGAGCTTGTATTTTGCACTTTTTAACAAACCCCTGACAATTTTGTCAAAGAAAAATTTTTATTACTTTTTTTTAGAAAAGCCACAAAATTTTATATGAAAAATTTGACAAATAAACTTAAAAATAAGACAATGGGGCTTAGGCAACATTCTGAACTGGTCTGAAAATGGCCAACTTGGACTCTTTTTAGATATCAAAAGCCAATTTACCAAAAGACACAATTGCCAAACGAACACTTTGCAAAAAAAAAAAAAAAATGATGATTATGTCTCCCATTTATTACGGCAACTTTAAAATTTCACGTTTGGCAAAGAGGTCATTGGGTGAAGTGTCTCAATGGACAATTTGGTCATTTGGCAAAGTGCCCATTTAACAAAATTTTGTTTAACGAAGTTGCTTTCGCCAATAATTTTTTTTTTTCAATGTGCCCGCACACAATTTAAATGGCGTGGGATGCCCATAACTTTACCAAAGTTAGTCTTTTGATTGTCTCTAGCAGAAAAAAATTTTTTGTGCGGGGGAAAACATTAACTCGAAAACAGGACAATCTTATGAGTACTTAAAGTTTCCATAAGGTTATCCGAGTTCTGTTTCTTTTTATTACACCCAGCAGGTAATATTTTTTACATTTGTAAATTATTGATCTCCTTGCTCACCTATAGCTTTAATGTTTAGATAGCTATAAATCAAGCGGCAAAACAAAAACCACGTGATCAATGTTTGTCCAAATATCGTTAGCTACACGACAACATTTTTGTCAGCTAGGGACATTTAATATACTTCAATATTATTTATAACTAAAAACGTTTAACTATGTCTGCTGAATAAGTTTATTTATATCGTAGTTAAAAATCAAAATTAATGAGTGAACATAAAGCCAATGGGTGCTTTAAATATGATAACAGAACTCAAAATAGCTGTAAAAAATTTGACTTTAAATGTGTACAAAATTTTTGTAGTTTGCAATCTGAACGTTATTTTTTTTATTTTCTAAGCCTCTTAAATTATTCTTAAATTCTTGAAGAGAGAACATGTTAGTAGTGTTGTGTCAGTCCTTATTTGGGACTAAAGACTGCAATCCCGTCCAGTTTAGGCTCAGTCAGGTCCAGTACATTTCTAAACCTTATAAAGTTCAGTCCTTGACAACTAACTTAACTTTTTTTAATCAGTTCTATTACTGGAAATCCTAATGACTGATATGACCGGTCCTAAGACTGGACTGAACCGAATAATAACGAATCACACAACATTAACATATAGTGATTGAAGGAACAAAAAATGGTTAAATATACTCGAATTTATGTATGCATTAGTCATAATAACCATGTTAGTATCAGAGGGTCTTTCTCGTCTCTTATTTCTGTATGTATGTAAATAGATGAAACAAATAAAGTAATTATACTAACGACATAATTAGATATGAGTCCACTAATGGACTCTGACACTGTAGTGGAGGTTATTGTTGTATTTATGTATAAATACCATGTACTATGCATGTATTTACCTCTTCCCAGGGAGGCTAAAGGTGTCCGCAAAGTTAGATGAAAACACTCTATACAGATAAATCAATATTACAGAATAATATCACCATGCAACAAAATTCAGATCTTGGAACGCCTGCTGTCTAAAACCACATTTATAATTGTTAACTATTCAAATCCAGAGTAAAATAAGCATGTTAAAAAACCGAAAATAAACGTGGTAACACTGACAATTTGAAGAATGTTTTGGAGGAGATAAAAAATTATGCTCAGGGCGGTTCATTAGATCAGCTACAATCAGCTGTGACAAGGAAGAAAGGAGAAAAGGATATAAAGATTACTCCGATGTCGATCCCCAATTCTACTCTGAGTCCAACAAGGACTTACAATTAACACTATGCAACAAATCCTCAGGGTTACACTCCGTCTTTTATGAGCACGCACGAATGCTCAATCAGGTTTTGAATATATTTAGGAAAGGATATTCAATAATGAGCATACAAAAATCAAGTAAAATGAGAGGTTTTTATTCGGAAAAATGTTTCGAAGTTAAATATAATTAAGTCAATTATTTGACTAATTGTAAAAAGAAATGAATATTTTTGAGACAGGAAAAATTTAAGGAATTAAACATACATAAGTTGATTACATTACTTATATATTACTTAAATATTAATTAAACACATTGCAAATTAAACATATTTAAATAGGGGTCAGTCAATCTTCGTGTCACTAAAATAGATACCTATTACAGTTAGTCAAAAAATTGACTTAATTGTATTTAATTTCGAAAAAATTTCAACCAAATTTACATTGCTTATTTTTAAATATTCCATAATAAAAGTAAAGGCTAAAATGAAAAAAATCAATCAAAATCGAACTTCTTTTTTTTACATAAAATCTTTTGAAGTTGTAATTTCAGGTGTATTTCTTAGTTTTAGCTATAATATAAAGCAATTGAAAAAAATATTAGTTTTCCTTCATTTCAGTGGATTTTTATATGATTAGACACATTTTGTAGGAACTGTCTTCAAGATAAGTTTATATATAATTTGTATTTTGAATGCTGGAATGGATTTTATCAATAATTAATTTCTTAAATTTTCATCTATGTATATAGTTGAGGCATTTCAAAATATGGCTTTTAATCAAATTGATACTCAATTAACGTGATAATATAAAGGAAAGCTTTAAAAGCCAAGCATATTGCACTTGAAAATTTAAATGGTTGTGTTCTATGGTTGAAATAACAATTAAAAATATAGGGTCTACCTATTGTATAGGGTGATTATTCAACACAATATAAACAAGGACGTAGGCAAGAAATACTCTGATGTTGATCCTCAATTCTACACTGGGTTTAACAAGGTTTTACTCTTACAGCTCTCAAGTAAATCCTCTCTCTTACTTTTTGTCATTTACGCATAAGTGATTACTTTATACTTATGTGTTCTCTCTTCAAGAATAAGGTAATAATGATATCAGCTTTATAAAGGTAAAGAAAAACATATATTCAAACCTCAAAAAACTGCTCCCTTTAACATGATCATATTTTTTCATCTATGCATATATGTTCATTAAAAGAATGTCCCCTTCTCCCTTAATACAAGTACCCCTTTCTCTAATAATCATACTACCTCCTAGTCCCTTTGGTAGTAGTTTGGAAGAAGGGGGAAAGAAATATTTCTTGTATGTACTTGTAATATATAAAATACAATTGAGGAAGGGGATGTTGTGGTCCTATCCCTATTCTTCCAAAACGCACACACATAAACCATTCGTGTGCAACTTGTCATTAACTTATTACGTATCCATAAATATCAAAAAATACTAATGAGGAATGAAAAGTAAAATTAAAATTTGGGAGATTGAATCTCTCTTTTGTATATTATTTTTGTATAGGTAATGTATTTATTAAATAAGCTTTTAGTTTTGACATGAAATCCTTTTAATATATACCTACCAAGTATATAATTTTACCCCTCAATTACAACAGTACCTAGAGTTGTGGAAAAGATGATCTACCGGTATGCTAAAATATAAAAGAATGTAAAATATGACATGGTAAAGCTGACAATTTGAAGTATATTTTGTAGGAGTACAGCTGTCATGATCCTTCATTAAATTAGCAACTGCAAGAGGCAGGAAATTCGCACAAATCCATAGCCTCACTTATGGTTTGAGCCCCACAAGAAATCATCAGTGTTACTCTCTGTAGTTTATGAGTAGTGATGTAAATCTTGTGTATTTTTTATATGCCACTTTTTTTTAAATTGATCATTTCAAGAATGAATTTTCTTTCCTTTAACTCTTGCCATTATTATTTAGCTCCTGAGTAGAGAACTTTTTTGTCGACTACATTCAATAATATTAAAAACCTGATTGAACACTCGTGCGTGCTCATGAATCACGGTCCTTGTTGGACTCCGAGTAGAATTGAGGATCAACATCGGAATAGTTCTTGTATATGTCCTTGCTTATTTCTTTCTCCCCCTCCTCCCTCGTCACAGGTTATGATTGTAGCTGCTGATCTAATGAAACTTCATTACAGCTAAGCTTCTCTCCTCCAGAGCATTCTTCAAATTACCAGAGTTACCATTTTGATTCCCGGTTTCTTCTTTTTTATATGCCCCAAATACACACGTTTTTCATCACTATTTATGTGCACACGCACTAGTGACTTAAACTATACTGAGATTTTTTTCTCGTAAGAATTATGATAACAACTATGGAAAATAGAGAAACAATGTTCTGATTGATACAAACCTCGTATTTATTCAAATTTGACTCTTTTAACTTCTACTCCGAGTGGAGTCTGATGTTTAATGACTAGTTTGAATAGTATTTTAACCGTTCTTTTGTTCGTTTTCCTTCATGACTTGACCCTTAATGTGAAACTAATTATGATTAGATATAGTTCATTTTCATGTGATGTCACCATTGTTGATATCAGCGATCTTGGGGGCCTAAACAACCAAATTTTATAAAAATAAAAATCACTTTTTCATTCATATAAATAAAAGTGCTTAATATTGTTTTAAAGCCATTTCATGATGTTTACTGAAGGTTTTAGGAAAATTGGTCCATTTTATTTTGTAAAAATAATAACTATGAGCCTGTTAGACGGTATCACCGCCACATTCAATAATAATGCAATTTGTGACATTAGTGAAGACGTTCTATAGGTATATTCCATAATATATATAACTTGATGTGCATACTATGACAAGTGGCAGGACACTTTTTTAGTCTAATGAAATTATACTCAAATAAACATATTTATCTTTAGCTAAATACCATAATTTATGTTATAGCAGAAGTCTGGTTTTTATACAACATATGAATGTATATATATATATATTTACAATGTACATTAGGGTGAGGCGAATTAACAAAAAATTCTGAAGTTTTAACAGATAACGCTTAACTTTCTTTTTGTATTTTGGAACTTTTCGAATAGATATGTAAAAAAGATTTAATATAAATGTTGTTAAAATTTAAATCCTTCCATAAAAAAGTGATTGTATGTTTTAAAAAGTTGAATGCACTAAAATATATTATTATTGCCATCTGATTTAATCATCTCACAGCACTAATTTTATATGGTATCTAAAAATTTCGGTATTTAACCTTTTCTAATAATTACATACATATGAATTTAATTCCGGGCTGACATTCAGCTAACTTAAGCGTGTCACTGCACAAAACAGTAATATCCACTTCCAGAATAGGAATTGCATAATAAAAAAACATGTATTAAGCGTTTCCCTGCAATCCTCAGCCTCTGCCTTCGCAAATTATTGTATAAACTCATAGATTAAGCGCATAGAAAGTCTGGAGTGCGTTTCTTTGCTCCAAAACGATCATGGGTCTTCCGTACAGGTGTTTCCGACTCCTTAAAAGCATTGGCAATCTCGTAAACAGTTTATTTAAGCAGCTTCGTAAACTCAATAATCTCCTTAGGCATGTGCCTGGCACGCAGACACATAATAAGGACCGCACAGTGTTCGTATTCGAAGGACATCTCAAACATTGCTTATTTGTTCAAATACAGTTTTATCAGCATACATAATCCCCATGCGTCATATTTAAGTTTACACTTAAAGAAATGATATCACTCGAGTTTTGTTAGGCCACTTTCCTTAGTCCAAAAAGCCTACAGGAAGTCTAGAGTGTTGTTTTTTTCCTCTCAGAACAATCATGAGTCTTCCTCGCAAGTGTTCTTGACCCATCAGACTCCTTGAAGGCCCTGCAACATCGTAAACATTTTACTTTATAATCTTGTTGGGCGTGTACCAAATAATGACACACAAAAATGTCTTTTTGTATACAGTTTTATCAGCTGAATCTGATGAGCACACATACATAAACATCGATTACAGGGTTTCCAGGATATTGAAGTCAAAATATTATTCCACAATTAAAATTCCCAACTGTAATTTAAAGAAAAGGCACAAATTTTTTCATTAAGTTATAAAGTTCAGCTTCTTTGGACAAAACTGAGGATTTTGCACCATCCTAATGTACATAAATGTATTCATGTACAATATATATAATATGCTTTAAAATTACAGGCTTGTGATAGATTAAGGCCATGAATCTCTCGCTCGCTCTCTTGCCTCTTTTTGACTACTAGCTGCTTCTAAATTAGTACGTTGGAGCTCTCTAGAGAATTGATCCTAGTTCCAACACACAACTATGTATGAATCTACCTACAAAAAAAATGTTATTATGCATGTAAATAACATACTTTATTTAATGAGCTATGGCATATTTCCCTCATTTCAAATGGGAATTTCATCACGGATATTTCATATGTACAGTTCATTAGTTGCACAAAACAAAAACCCCGGCAAGCAATAATAATAATGTATATAAATACTTCGGTTGAGTACTTCATTTTCAAGTGAAGAAAAATTAAAATATGTTTAAAAATTAAAGTGTTAATTAACTTGACTTTCAGCATATATATATATATGCACTAGACATCGCTACTGTCAAAATATTTTCTGATCCAATATTCCAAGTCAATCTAATATTTTACAAATGATTAGAAATACCCGTGTTATTAGAGCACTTTGTTATTTAATGATTTACTTGATCGAAAAGGCTGACTCGTGCGAGACAAAATTATTCAAATATATTTAATATTTTATTTTGTATCTAATGTAAAAGCCATAGATGAAAATAAAATGATTATGGAGGAGGGAACAGCTTTTGTAGTTACTAACCACATATATATTTTTATATTTGCAAAAGCTATTTTTCTTGAAGAGAGAACATATAAGTATGAAGTAATCACTAGTGCGTGAAGGAAAAAAAGTGATATCGAGGATTTCTTGGGTATCTATGTCTCAAATTAAGGATCGATATAGTAGTCATTTCTACCTATATCATTGCCGACAAACGCAATTGATTGAAAATATATATATATTATTAAATATGTGGTGTATCACAATAAAAACAATTTTGTACAAAAATCAATAAAAAAAGAAAAACCCATTTTTTTTACTTCATATATACACACGGTCCAATAACTTATAGATACATTTAAGTCAATTATAGGCTTTGTATTCAAATACTGGGAGGAGATATGATACCCGATAGCTTTAGCTATAGTTTAAAACTTTCATTTGATTGAAAATACCAATATTTGCCCCGATATAGCCACTTTCAATATAAAATTTGTTAATGTATTATTCTTTTACTATGACCATCAATGGTGCCTGCTTGAAGTGTTGATAAAAATAATTTGTTCATGGAAATTAACGATAATTTGTCGAAAAGTACAAATTTAATTCACTGTCTAACGTCCCTTTATGTTGACGGGTCACATATATTATAATCGATAGAAATCGACCATCAACTCATAATCAAAGTTACTTTTACTTAGTGAAAATGCTTTTGTTTTGACGGGCCACATTTGTACATGACCTTTTGACACGACTACTTGACAGAGTACGATTGGAAACCTCTATGGCTATAGAAAGTATGTATAGCCTTGATTAAGTGTGCGACGTTATTTTTATTTTAATATTTCACTTTAAAGTTCGTGACTTGGATACTTTTATATATATATTTTTTTCTCCCCCCCCCCCTTTTTTCCAGCTTTAAAATAATTCTATTTATTTTTTTATCAATGGCTCAATTTGACATTTTGACATTTTTATTTATTTACTTTTTCATGTATAAATATAGCACATTGCTTTATATGATTTTGATTTTTTTTGTTATTGAATGTTATTGTGTTTTTGTTTTTTTTCGTTCCTTCTTCATTTGTAAACAATTTGTGCTTGATAAGTCACTAAGTGAGAAATAAAAGTATAACAATCATAGGCCTATTGTTGCTGTTTTCGTGTCCTATGTACCTACATACATATTATACGAACTAAAAATTTGTAAGTGCCTTCAGCCTTGATTTTTGCAGAATGTATAAAATAAAGATAAGCTTGACATGATGTCCGCACAACCCATTTCTGTTTTGTTTGTGTTTTTATTAGAAAGGAAAGCTGTAAATGAAGCAATTTATGGAAGATACAAAGACTCTATTAGTAGCCTTTGATATTTATATTTACACTTTGTGCCCTTTGATTGGTTACACAGCAAGTTCTTTACTTACCTTGTCAAAAAAAAGAACTGAGAAAATCAAGAGTTATTTGATCATAAAGATAGTTGTAAAAAATATTACGTTAGATGAGCGGAAGACTTTTTGTAATTGGCCCTATTAAGAGTTTTTACAGGGTGTGCCACGAAAAGGACTTCTTTTTTTTCAAACACAACTTCTGCCTTATTAGAGTCTCTTTACAGGGCCGATAGCACAAGCAAACCTTCACCACTTAGTCCTTGGTCAGTACTGTAATTCCTTCTTGATCCAACTGATAACTTTGTCTTTGGTGTTGGTGTTTGGTTGATTTATAGTTTGATTGTGCCCCACACACAATAAATCCATCAGATTCAGATCTGACTAGTTTGGAGACCAAAATTCTGGGAAGATGAAGTCGTAAAAATTTTTTTTGAGCCTTCTATGTACTTATTCAGGGGGTGTCCATAGGGGTGGGCTGAAGGGGCACTATTTTATATGGATATATAAATTAAATTTTAAATATTTGAAATATTTTGGAAAAAAATATCACAAATGGACATCTGTTCACAAAAAATTTCAAAAATCCATAGATATTCACAGAAAATGAAATTTTTTGTAATTTTTTTTTCAAATATTACATTTTCTTGTAAAATACAAAAGTTCCGTAATTTAAGGGGCACGTTAAATGGTTAAGACATATAAAATAAATGATTATCCAGAGTTTTTTGTATGCTCAAACGAAGCCCCTGCAAATAAGGTCCTCCTTCCACCACGGAGCGTTTCCTTCCATTTTTATACCATAAAATGTGTATAGATTTCCCCCTCTTCCCACATAACTCCTTTTTTTTCTTCTCCATGTCTGTAAAAGTGTATGTATTTAGCTAAGAACAATAAATCATTGATACAATCTCTAAGACAAATGAAGGGATGACAGATTTATATACCTACATATACATAGAAATAAATTCGAATTTGCAAAGTGACGAAAAGGAAAAGAGAGTTAATAACTTTTTTCTTTTTCTCCCCTTTTATTTTCTTGTAGATGATTCAATGGTGATATGGAAGCAATCAAATCGAATCATAAGTGCAGGAAACGTCGTTATACGTAAGGATGAACGACTAAGTCTCCTCGAGGGCTTCAATCTTCAAATACGTAATCTACGTGAGAGTGATGCTGGAGAATATGTCTGTGAGATTGAGACGTATGGATCTCCTTTGGATCAAAAGAGCACATTGGAAATATTGGGTAAGTGATATACATACATCTTAGTCTTTATTACAAAATTTATTAATTCTTTTTAATGCATTAATATTGGTGTAGACTTGAGCAATAGAGTGGAGAATATCAGTAGTTGATCCATTGCCGAATTTCGAAGTTTGCAACTGATAAAGATTAAGGTCCGGAGAAGGCTTAGGTCACTCCATAACTTTAATATGCTTCTTGTTTAGCAACTCCTTTTCAAACAGGGGCGTATGCTTTGGATAATTGACGTGCTGAAAGACCCATTACACGAGATATTTTCAGTACCCTTTCCAGGGGCGTCCGGAGCATTACATTTTGGGAGTGGCTTGGGTTTTAGAAAAAAATCAAAAATTTATAAATATCCTTAAACAATTGAATCTTTTGAAATATACTAAATCTAAAATCCACGGCTATTTACGAAAAAAAAATGAAAAATTAATTAAAAAAATTCAGATAAAATTAAGTTTTTTGGTAAAAAAACTTTAAAAATTCACAGACGTTCATAAACATTGAATTTAAAAAAAAAAACTAAAACCCACTGCTGTTCAAAAAAGATTTTTTTTTTTTTTTTTAAGTTTTCAATTTACTTGAAATTTGTATATTTAGGGGTGCTTCATCGCACCCCCTGCGGATGCTAATGTGCCCTGAAGAAAGGAGGTTGTCACATAAGATTTCCCAAAGGATGTACCCTTTGATCCGGTGAATTCGTCCTTTCTTCTTAGCAGAGAAACACCCCCAATTGTTTCCATCCCCATGCTTTAGAATGGGGATAGTGTTATTGAGGTGTTATTCAGCATTTTTTTTCTGTTTAAAACTTATCTTGTTCATGAAATGTATCTCACTGTAAATAGTCAAGCCACGTCTACAAATTGTTAATATAAAGAAGCAGTCTCAAATCTAAAATGATACCTTTCTAAAATGTACATACTCTATTTCACAAGTCACACCCTTTAAAAAATGAGCCCCACTAACCTATGCATACCAAATAGGCATAGTGGGCTGCGGCCATCAGTTCCGGAATTATTTATTTGCAAGTGGGGGAGGGGGGGGGGAGGCTGTTTAAATAATGATGACCTTTGGGGCGGTGTCTCTTTTTGATAGTTCATATTTTAATTTTATAAATGACAAATAATGCATATTAAGATCTTTACTTTTTTGAAATTTTTTAAAGTTAAAACCTTTAGGAAGGTATACAATTTGAACAATTTATTTTTTTTATTAAAGAAAATTGAAAAATTCCTCAAAATAGAAGTTTGGGGATTTATTCTTTTGGCAAGACGAAAAATGTTTGTTTCAAAAACTATAAAAAATTTTAAAAGGGAGGTTAATGGGTACTTTGCCTTTATGATTCCTTATGACTGACTGGGATCTCATTCTACTGTCGCATATTTTTGACAAGGGTTACGAAATCTTTACATACATAAGCTTATAGGAATCAAATTAAGGACCACTCTGTATATTGAAAAATAGTTATAAATATTTGTGATCCTTTATTATTAAAAAAATACTTTTATTTATACTCGATTAGTTCCTCCACGCGTTGAGCCACAGCCCTCAGATGGAAAGTTTGTAGTGAGGAAGGGATCTACTATCAAATTGGAGTGTCGGGCCATGGGTAATCCCATGCCTACTATTATTTGGGAAAGAGAGGTAAGAAACAGAAAACTTGAACATAGTGGTAATTGAGATATTCCATATTCATTCAATAAGTGTGCAATATGTAGATATATTGATAAACACTTTTTCAAATCTTATTCATCCAAAAGTACAAACAAATATCGGTAATTCAAGACGTATGTTATTTTATATACATATGTATATATTTATGTAATTTGTCAAAGTATGGAGGTACAGTATACATGTTTCAACCTTAATTCGAAAAATATACATACATATGTATATCCATTTATGTACCGTATGTTCGAAGTCTTGGAATGTTATTAAAAAGAAAATTTGAAAGGTTTCGTAAGCATTTACTTTGTAAACACCCGATTCGAACACATTGGCGAAATAGTTTTAAAAGTGAGCTCAGCGGAAGTTGCCATTCCAGTCCCACCCAATCACAGCAACATCATGGACATACTCATTTAGCAAACAAATGGTCTGAAGGGTCATGAAACGCAGTTCTGTCTCAGGATCCCTTTTTAATTGGATTTTTAATTTTAGCTGTCAATAATAGACCAATAGTGAAGGTTGGTCTCATCAGGGAGAAAATTACCTTGTTTCCATGATCTTTAAGATAATTCAAGATGTGCTGAAAACGGGTATATTTTTAGGATCCAACCAAATATAGGTCGCTTCTGAAGACTGAAGGCCTAACCCCTTGTAATTTGCAGTGTGTCTTGCCAATGTGGACTTGGCAATGGTTTTTTCTTGGCCAGCTGAGGCATTGACTTTCTAATGATTGGGTACAAAGGCCTTTCGGAAAGCTTCTGCAGTTAGTTTAGATAGTGGACGGTTTTCTTTTTTTTAATGTTCCTTTAATTGGTGAGATTGAATTTCACTGATTCAAGTATAATCTAACCTCGGAATCTTTTTTGAAGTCCATACATTTCCTTCTCTAGGAATGTTACACGCGAACCTACGTTCATTGAGCTCAAGAGGATAATTTCTTGCAAGTGCGTTGTCCAAAGAGATTTTCGAGGTTATTCTTCAATGTTATATCTAGCTTCCAAGTCTTTTCGTACACCCGGTATATTTTCGAAAAGGGGTAAAAAATGTTACATTTATATTATAACATATAAATAAATATATTCTTTTATAAATCTATTATTGAAAAGGAAGGGGGTTGAAAAACAAAAAAAAAAACTATATTGAAGAAATTGGAAAAATTTCTTTAGAAGTGTAATAGATTTTTATTATTATTCTATATTCGCCTTATTCCCTCTTCCTCCAACTCCACTGGCATGCCATATATCGTGTTAATGTGTGTTTATACTTATGTATTATATATATAAAGGGATATCATAATAAAAAAATTGGCAGGAGTTCCAAATTTAGAAACAGAGGGAGGAGGGGTGTCAAAAATGGAAAGAAGAAAATAATATAATCATTCCCTCCGTATGTTTATAGTTATTAATTAATTTCATTATCCACATAGTTTTTGAAATCTACTTCACCATTCCGAATTAAGATAAATGTTCGTAGAGTTGTAAACACTAAGCTTTTTGGAGTTGAACAGTGTTTTTTTGTTATAATTATTATTTATTTTCTTTGAGGAATAATTGTCTGGAATTCAAATACTAAAAATATTTAAAAAAAAGCATTTCTAGAGTTTTAATCTGATGCATTTTTTAACCTATGTGATTTTTTGTTCTGGGTCATCTAAACAGTGTTTTTTGTTCACATTATTATTTATTTCTTGAGGAGGGAACATCTAATTATACAGTGTAAAGTTACGAGTATGTTGATTTGTTTGGGATTTTTGAGATTACAAATTTCAAAGAAAGGGACAGCTAAAAAATACAAACAATTTACATCACTACTCATGAATGACAGAGAGTAACACTAATAATTTCTAGGCAAGAATCACTCTGAGGTCGATCATCAATTCTACTTTGAATGCAACAAGGACTTACAATTATAACTCTATTACAAATCCTCAGAGTTCATGATCGCACACATTTGTGATTGTACTTAGATCTTTATATTCACAGTAGAAAAGGATTCTCACTGTTTATAAATTATAACTTTAAGTCCTTTTGAAACTCAGAGAAGAATTGATGATCGAAAACTCTTGAATTTTTTTATAGCTTGCTAATGCCCTATTTTAATGTAAAAGCTTTGTGACTGTAGCTTCTTTGATGTTCAAGAAAAAGGGGTATGATACAACTATCTCCAGTTTTTCCAACTATTGAGAATAACTTTATTCCAATTAATTATTATTAGTATATATTATAAGCAAAGGACACCCTCATCTCTTTTGTCTCATTCCATATAGAACAATCTCCTTCCATCTGGTGATAAGGCCTTAGAAGGATACTCCATTGTTATACAAGATGTAAGCCGTCATCATTCTGGGATCTACTCCTGCACAGCAGACAATAAAGTTGGAGAACCTGCTCGAGCTGAAATTGATTTGAAAGTTTTATGTAAGTATGACGTACGCATATAGTAAGCAAGCGCTCAGCATAATCATGGCGTGACTCTTTCGTAATGCCTCCTTTGGGATTTCACATTTTAATAAGTGTGTGCTGAAGCAACTCAACTTAATAATAAGAGATGCAATAAAATAAGCACGTGTTAGAATTTTTAAAATCTATATTCTTAATATAAAAGCAAGAGTTATATATGTATTAGTGTTGAGTTTATATTATAACTATCAAGTTTGGTCGGGTTTGAGTAATTAAAGGCTGAATCGAGGTCGAGTTTTGAGTATTGAGGTAAGTTGAGTTCGACTAAAGGCATCATGCAAATAAAATTATTAAATTTATTTTTTTTAGCAAATAAATGTTTTTGACTACTACAATAAGGCAGTCAATTAATAATCAAATAATTTCAAAATATATTTATTTGCATAATCAGAAATTTGCACACAAAAAGTTGTATTTATATTAATATACAAGAAAACTAAAAATATGAGCCAGATATATATATTTTTTTTGTAAATAAACAAAGTAAATAACTAAGCGCCAAATAGAAAAAAGATCTCCTAACCAAAAATACGACAACAAAATGTATTAAGAATTACTCAATAAAAATGTAGAAACAGCTGGAGATGAGATTCATATAAAGTTGAATATTTTGATGATTCGAGTTTAGTTTTAAAATAATATTTCCGGGTGAGTTTGTTGATATGTGTCAATTCGAGTTTTTCTCGAGTTCGAGTAATATTCCAATAAACACTTTTTTATATATTATGTATATACTAATGGACGACTCGGCATTCCTAGGAGTTATTCCGCGTCCAAGGACAGACACACCTTGCTTTAATAATATAGATATCTAATATTTCTTTTTTAATATGACACGCTGAGCCAACAGTACACACGCTCGTTATGAAATTATTTTTTCTTAGATCAAGGAGTTACGCAGTTCTATAAAATATTAACCGCATACTCAAAAATGGGGCCTTTAGAGTTAGATAAACATTGCGTTACTAATATATTACATATATTTACAGATCCTCCAGAAATCGAAGTGGATCAATCATGGATTCGTACAGAGGAAGGTATTGAGGCAGAAGTATCTTGTAGCGTACACGCGGAGCCAAAAGCCGAGGTACTTGAAAAATATGATTCTTATTGTAAAAGTGTATTCACGTCAAACCACCTTTAGAGAGTCATTCCACTGTAAAGAATCCATTTTTAATACATAATATATATATAAATATAAGGAAAGACGAAATCCCCTCTTGAATTGACCATTGTACTATATCTATTGAAAAAAACAGTGATTTCATAATCATAAAAGCAACAATAATGATGAAAAGAAATAAATGTCTAGACATCAATTTTGCTACTGAATAAAAACTTTATTGGATAGGTATGAAGAAAAGAAACGAAACGTAACAAAAGTAGAGAGAGGAGTACTCTATCAATTCTAAATACAATTATAATACTCTTCATTTGTACATATGTTACTCAGTGAAGGATGTTCAAACATATACTGTATGTATATGGATCGAAAACTTGAAGAATAAAAATCATAAAAAAAAGAAACTTTTCTTGACAAAATATATTTTAATATCCTAAAAGATAAATATGTAGATATCCCTCTTTTTTTTTTTTTTTTTTTTTTTTTTTTTTGTATAACATATCAATATGCCTGGTCCATTTCTAACTTTTTTTATATATAGAAATGTTAATCACGAATAGACTTAAAACATGAATTTGGGTAAAAACAATCACTGACAAAATTTGAACAATCTTGCTAAAAAGAGGTAATTTAGCTTAATGGAGGATCAAAGTCATTCTGATAATATTGTTAAGTTTTACCTCAAAGATTAGGAATATTGTTGTTTAATTTTTTTTTTAAATAGATAGAAACTGTAAGATCTGAGTAGTGTTGTATCATTTCTTATATACGACTGAAGACTGGAGTCCGGTCTAATCTAGCCCTAAAAACTTATAAAGTTTGGTCCTTGATGACGCCACTCAACTATATTTCATCTTTTTTAATCCGTTCTTGTACTAATAGTCCGAAGGATCGAACAGCCAAAAAAGACTGGTCCTAGGACTGAACTGTACTGGACCGAATAAATAAGAAGGCACACAAAACTATTTTAATACATGGGCTGAAAACCCCAAGCTTAACAAGGAAAACATGTTTTTTTTTTCAATCAAAATTGGTATTTAAAAAAATATAGTTATGTTTTTAATTGTTTTAATGAGCACAGTCCACGTCACACTTTTCAAGCCACTGGTTCGTTTGAACGGTAATTTTTACCCATCAAGAAGTAGTGTAAAATTTTGATCCATTGTTTTGGAAATAAAAAAAGGAGCGGCACACTTAGCATAACTCAAACAATCACAAAACTGTTTAAGAGGTTTCTTTAGTACAAAATCTTATCTTTCTAACACTATCCAATGTAGACTGCATTTATGTAAACCGACATACACATTACTAAAGCCATCTATGGGAAAAATAATGAATTATTATATAAAACCTATTATATAATACTTTATTGATTGAATTTGTGTGTCCTTCTTTTTCAATTGATGGTTGCCGACGTGATTTTTCATAACTTTTCTACTTATTTCAATAAATCCTCCTTATTTAATATCATATTTCTTTAAAACCCTATTTTTTATACAAATTATATCCTTAAAATAATAATAGGTTAAATGGTACAAGGACACGATGCTCTTAGATCCCACTAATAATCGTCACATGGAGACCTTTGGAAATAAACATGTACTCATACTGCGAAACGTGAGGGAAACAGATTTCGGGAATTATTCATGTATGGCAGATAATAGCTTAGGACGTCAAAGAGGGTCTATTGAAGTATCAGGTAAGGGTTTTACTCTTTTTTATTCAGAACAGGCCCATGGGAGTTCTTTTGTGTCAATTTTTAGTCTTCAAAAATTGAATAAATTTATTTAGTCAAATTTAAAAATATAGATAAAGTTCAAAGTTATCTTTTCTTTTTTCTTAAAAATATGACCTTTTCAAAAAAAAAAAATAACAAGAATTAGTTTGCTTTTCTTTAACCTTCTGCTTATGAACATACTTTTTATAACGCTGTTTTTGAACTAGCAAAAATAAATCCCAAAAATGAAAAGTATATAATCACATGATTACATCATTTCAATT
This sequence comes from Lepeophtheirus salmonis, assembly GCF_016086655.4. Taxonomy (NCBI): domain Eukaryota; kingdom Metazoa; phylum Arthropoda; class Copepoda; order Siphonostomatoida; family Caligidae; genus Lepeophtheirus; species Lepeophtheirus salmonis. Next base: position 12,172,037 of record NC_052144.2, read on the forward strand.
TTGTTTCATTTTTTTAATATTCACTTCCCTTTGTACTCGGAAATATCAATTAAAACGATAAAAACACTTGGAAGAATATAAGATATAAAGAAAAATAAATCTTTAATAAAAAATTAATATTAACAAGAGTAGTTTAGGGTTTCAACAATTTATAATTTGTCATTTTTGTAGTAAAAACAATGTTATTTTGGATATAAATTTCTATGACATATTTATTTCTGTATGCAAAATTTAGGAATGAAATTAGTACCAAAATTTTTTGATGTATTTTATTAAATAACAACTACAATATTATATTCTTGTGACTTTCGTTGTCAAATTAAGAAGAACTCAAAAGGAAAAATAAAGGGACAACTTTTAAGTAAAATAGCTAATTAAATTCACTAACACCCGATTAAAAATGACCAAATATATAAATTACTTATAAACAATGAATTATAAATAAAAAATTGCATAATTTAATGTTGCAAGAGCTAACTTAAACGTACAATGGATAAGCTGTATATTCTAAAGAATATAAAGTATCTTAAATTCATCGGGGTGCATAATATCCCAGTTCAAAAAGGAAGGGTCAAACAAAGTTGTTTGGTTACATTCTTATATTTTACTTTTTGAATTCGTCTAAATGTTGCTTTCCTTGAATTACTAAATATTTATCAATTTTGTCTTTTATCACTTTTGAAATTTGGAATTTATAAAAAATTAAACTCTTTGTTAAAGTTGACAAAGATTTGCCCAACTAATTATATGACCTAATTCTTAGTAACAGTAAAATAAATATTAATTTATACTTTTTATACTATTAGGACGCCCTCATATTGCAAAAATAGTTACTCCTAACTTGGGCTATTTTAAGAATCAGTATAATCTAACATGGACCGTGGATAGTTTCTTGCCGATTGAGGAGTATCGGATTTTATATAGAATTAATAGAGTAAGTACTCATATATTCTTTTATTTATCATAAATTTATTCTTTATTTGGGAAACAAATTAGGAGCCTGATTATGAAAATGAATCACGGAAACCTCATTCATCCATGGCCCGTAGACACCCAATCGAATGGACAAACATTATACCTCCCATCGGAGATGCAAAGCCTTCTTTTAAATATTACAATACATTCACTTACAAGGGATCTTTTGTATTTTACTCATTAAATCCTGGAACAGAATATGAAGTCATTATTCAGTCGAGAAATAAGGAAGGATGGTCAAACGCTACGGATATTTTTAGATTTAGTACACGAAAAGAAGGTTTGTTTTTAAAAAAAACAATAATTTTTAAAAAATTGACCATGGATTGACATGATGTGTCCCTAATTGAGTTTATCTCAAAAAACAAAAAAATGACCTTTTTAACCCGAAATCTCTGCTTTTGTGGTCTAAAGAGAGCAACATTTTTACATATAATCTACCAATATACTTACATTGTTTAATATTGATATTTTTTTTTTTTAAAGAACAAACCATTTAATATTTTTTTAATGTCTTGCTTTTTGTCTTTGCTTCAAAACAAACTATTATTTTTATAATTATGATCCAAAATCATAAATTTATACAATTTCTAAACAGAGGATAAATTTTTCCTTCACAGAATCATGGATATGCTGTAGAAAAATGATTTTTAAAGAATTATGCTACACAAATAGAAATTTCTAGCTGTAAGGGTAATTTTCATGTTTCTCGAAATAAAAGGAATCAGGCAGAGCATCAAAATTCATGAAAGAAAGTTTGCACTTTTTTTTCTATTAGATTAAAAGTCTGAGGGGCCGAATGATTATAAAAGTTTTTTTTCGCACATTAAAATTATAAGGAAAATGTCATAAGAAATATTCATAAAATGAGCGCACACATTGATTCTAACACTGAGCAGGAGTGAGAGAGCACTCACAAAGTAGAGTGTTTCCGAGGAGTATGCTCATTCGCTCATTAAAATCAAACAGAAAATGTCATAAAAAATATTGATAAAACGAGCGCCTTATTGAGCAAAATCGAAAGCGCGCTCATTGTTTTATCAGAGGGCGGAATCAAGAGAAAAAAATAAAAATTAACTATTGCTCAGGAGTGTGCTGTTAATGTTGAATTTATATTTTGCTTTATAAAATTATAAAGAAAATTTCATAAAAATATTTAAAAATGAGACCGCTCATTGCTTCTAAAACTTAGCAGGAGAGCATTTACAAAATAGGTTATTTCTCCTGAGCGTGTTCATGATTTTACTGTGATTTTTCGCTCATTAAAATTATTTGGAAAATATCATAGAAACATATTTCCAAAATAAGCGTCTGAGCATGAGCGCGCACATTGATTCTAAAATTGAGTGGGGGAGAGAGCACTCACATAATGGGGTAGTAAGTGGGAGTGCGCTCATGATATCAAATTTCTATTTCGCTTATTGCAATAATAAGGAAAATTTCTTATAAAAAATGAGCCCGCTCAGTGATTCTATACTCAGCAGGAGAAGACATACAAAATGTGGTATTGCTCAATGCTCGTGTGTGCGTTTATGATTTTAAAATGCTATTTTGTTCCTTAAAATTATATGGAAAATGTAATAAAGAATATTTATAAAATGAGCGCCTGATTGAGCATAAACGCACACATCGATTCTAAAACTAAAACAGGAGCGAGAGAGCACTTACAAAATGAGGAAGTAAGTGGGAGCGTGATCATGATTTTAAATTGATATTTAACGTGTTTAAATTATATAAAAAATGTCTTATAAAATATTAATAAAATGAACCCTCTCATTGTTTCAAAAACTGAGCGGGTGCTCGTTATGTTTTGCAATCAGAGGCCCATCATCTAAATCCAAAGTCAAAACAAATTTGCTCAATTTTATTGATGAATATGTAATCATTGATCAACGAATAACATTTATCAAATATCATTTTAGATTATAACCCAATGGAATTGGCAAGTCAGGACCAACAAGGATATAGCTCACATACATCCAGAAATGTTCCAATTCTACTCCTTTTAATATCCCTACAGTTAATCATCGCTCAACATCATTTCCTTTAAACAAAATGAATGGGCACTTCCAGGATGTGTAAACTATCTAGTCATTAAAATTTGCTACTTGCTTAGTAAAGAGATCTCAACGTGCGTGTTTCCTTGACGAGTTATTCTTTGATTTTCATATATATAAAAAAGGGACGGATTTCTTATTTTAAGTGAAGAAATTACAAACCAATGTTGGGACCTTACAAACCTACAAAAACATATTTCATTTCTAAATTCATAAATCACCGAATGAAATGTGATGAAAGAGATTCTACAAACATGTTTACATATATTGATTTGTGAAGCACAAACCCTTTTACCTATGATGTAATCATTGTACTGATTTTTGATAATAATTAATTAATCTATCCTCCATGTTTCATTATTATTATAATTATTATTAATCATTATTCTTGTAAATTTGTTAATAAACCATTATACTATTATAAATAAAAATAAAGTTGAAAAAGTTGTATACGTACAGAATGTGGAAAAATAATTAAAAATTGACTTTATATATAATAGGTATTTCATACCGGACTTTTAATCAGTCCTTGAAAAACGTTCTAACTCTTATTACTGTTACTACAGAGTGGCAACCTACAACTTTCACTAACATTTAGTTAAAGTTGTATCCCCATTATTTTATTTGCGCAACGAAACGGCAGCTGAATCAAGAATACACCATTTTTGTTTTTATCCCATGTCTCTAGCTTGTGACCTCCTCTGCGACGGTGTCAGTGCTGAGAAGGCTACAGAGACCATTGATTCGCTTCAGGCTTCCATCATGGCAGCAGGATACACCATGGACACGGTCTTCATCGTCTTGAGCTGCTAATCTATTTGTCATCGTGTCAAGGACTGTTATTGGTTGTGAAGGTGGACATATTGAATAAAAGATATAGCTAAATATAGTAACTAAAGATATCACAAATTTGTGTTGAGTTTTCTTTCTTTGATTCCATAAAAATTACATTTTTCGCAATTTAGTCTTGCTACTTGAAGATTTGTGTCCTTACTCTCTAATGGCATAGTAAAATATCTCTGTTTACCAATTGTGTTAATTTAGAAAAACTGAAAGTACTTTTCATGTACGAGAATAGTTTACCATTATTTTTAATTGATGCCTATTTAATGTATTTATTATTCGTGTAAAAATTCGTGAAGATTGAGTGGTTGATCCATGAACCTACTGGCTGATACGTATAATGACGTCCTTTAGTAATGATTGTTCAAAGAGACGGGGTTTTTTTTTCGTCCTTAAAATTCAGAAATGGACTAAAACCTAAAATTTTGGGAACAATACATACGTAATAAAGATATTCATCGCAAATTTTCTTCAATTATAATTGTGTTGGATTTGAGATATAGTTATTGGGTTTGGTCTGGTTCAAGTTTTTGAGTATTGAGTTGAGTCGAGTTGTAATTCAATATCCAGTAATCTGCCAAAGAAAAATATAGATTTTATTGAGTTAATCTAAGTTCAAGAATATGTCATGAACAGTCAAAAAACCATTATCAGCAAGGAGGTGTGCCAGTCTGTAGCCTCTATGTGAGTAACATAAGCCTATAGTTAGGGAGTTGTATTATTTTGCCACAAGAGGGCACCTTTCCGTATCGCTTTGTTTACAAATTAATATAAATAAACAACGCTCGTGTCATATTAAGTGTGTTTGACTACTTAAATGAGACAGCCAAATAATGTAGGTAATTTGCATAAAAGAAAATTACTTGAAAAATCATATCTATATAGTACAAGGTTGATCTGATCTAGTGGTGAACATTTAATCATCACGGAGGAGGACAACCAACAAGAGATATTATCTCGAAACAGAGCAAGCTGAATCGTTTGGAAAGAGCAAAGAAGAATCTACATTTTCTCAAGGCCAACAAAATTAAAGCAAAGTTTTCTCTCTTCTGATGAACAATTTTTCACTGTTCACTGTGAATAAGCAAAACAGACTAACTAAACATCCAAACAATGGCTCAGCTTCAGTGAGACATGTCTCAGAACAGAAATTCAGTGGCCAGCACAGGTGAAGTCTGCCCACCCATTTTTGTGATGAGGAAGGAGCAGCTCAATGCAGATACTGATATCGAAATTCTGAATAAGAAAGTGCAACCTTTGACCAGAGAATAGGTCGGTGATAACTTTGTTTCTCTCTAGTTGCAGCTCCGTGGCATTGCACTTCTAAGACCCAAGCTTTCTTGAGAGACAACTTTATTGACTTTTGAAACCTCAAAATGTGGCTGTTCTCCTCTCCAGGTGCGACCCCCTTGAATCACTCTATCTAGGTACGTCTGAAGGAGAGGGTGGGGCCTATTCCTCACAGGATTGGCCAGTCTCTAGAGGCTTCCATCTAAAGGGTGCGGACCAACCTCGAGTCCAACTACATAGTCAAGGTCTGCAAGGGTTTTAGGCCTCGTATTGAGGCAATTATTAGAGCTGAGGGCTCTCATGAATTGCAAAAAAGTTGTGGCCAGCATTATTTTCAGATGATTTTGTTAAATAAATGTAATCCCAAAACCATCTGTTTAAATTTTGCTTTTGAAAAATTGATATGTTCAACCCTATATATAGTCACGACATGGAATAAATTAAAATAATCTAAGTTGCCAAATTGTATAGTTTCAGCCGTTGTGTTTTTTAATTATATTAGTTTGTAAACAAAGCAACATAAAGTGGCACCGTCTTGCAGTAAAATAATAAAACTCCCTCAATGAGAATATTATTTTCATATAAAATATACATAGGTGTATATAAATCACATAGAAATCCATGTGAAAATTCTTCTTAGCCTGTATCATTTTTTTAAATGACTAGTTTAAACAACAAGACTGTCACACTATTTTGCTAAGAATATATATATTTTTGAGTTTTCTCATGCATTCTATATTTTTTTTTTCGGTTTAGTTCCATCAAACAAAAGAAAACACCCTTTTACTTGGCACCGTAGTTTCTGGAATGAATACTTATTTCATCACTACCTCAAACAAGTCTGGAAAGCCCTTTTCTTTCCATCGGGTTCCACCACTTTAATAAATCTTGTGACCTTTCAATGAAGGGTGGGTAGTTGTAGAAATTGATCCAATTCCTTTTTCTATTGTTTAATAATAGGCGTATTAAAGGGAAATCTCTTATTTTTCCAATAGATGGCTTTAGTAATAGGTATCCTGTGTTGTATAAGTGCGATTTGTTTTCGCTAGATCGTGTTATAATCATAGGACTTCCTCCTAAAAAAAACTGATGGTCATTTTTGTGATTGTTTCACTCCGTATTGTTTGAGCGTTTGAAAAATGGACAGCGGCAAAGAGTAAATACGCCATATTTGAAAGCTTTAACACAAAGCGAAAACATAAGCCAGGTGGCTGAAAATGTGAAAAGGGTTTATGGTCCTGATTAGTGATGAAAATCGTGTGTAAAATGGGAATTTGAACAAACAAACGAAAATCAACATAGTAACCCTGACAAATTGAAGAATGTTTTGGATGAGGGGGAGAAGGAAATAAACAAGGACATATGCAAGAAATACTCTGATGTTGATCCCCAATTCTACTCTGAGTTTAAAATAGACTTACAGTTAAAACTCTCTGTCTTTTATTAGCACAAGCGAAAGTTCAATCAAGTTTTGATTATAATTGAATCTATTGATGTTCACTAGTCATGAATGAAATAATATTGACAATTGCTAAGGAAAAAACCTCATTCTTCAGATTATCATTTCAAAAAAAAAAAAAAAAAGACTGAGAAGCAATATAAAAGATTTACAAAACTAGTTCTGTAACAGGCAATCATGCACAATATTGGTTTCGTCAATTCCATTCCAGTAACTTTGATGTCAAAGATTCACCACCCTCTGAAAGACTTATTATCAAAATGTGTATAAAATAAAAGAAATCGTTGAGTCTGACCCTCATGTAAGTACCTTTTTGATTACCTAGGAGATATTCATAATATACTTTTTTTTAAGATCCATTAAATGTAATGCCTTTCTTTTCGATTTTATTTTTTGACATTCTGGTTCAGCCATCCTTTGTGCATAAACGCATTTTAATATTAATAAACATTTTGTCATCTCATCATCATGAGTAATCAAGAAGGCAAAAAACAGTGTAACTCAATTATATTTTATGATGAAGTTGAAGTGGCGAGTCTATGGACATGTAAAGTGCTCTAGGAGCCTAGTTTTTAAGTTGGGCAAGATGAAGAATTATGGGTAAGACCCTCCAGGAAAGAAGGAATTGGAAGCCACATTTTGGAGATGGATCAGGGGTTCCTGTCCAGCATGGAGAAAAAGGTCAAGGAGGACCTCACCAAATCGATGAATCACCTCACCAACAACATCTCCGTGTCTACTAGGACAATCTGCAGGGCTGTGAAGGGGAATGTCAGATTTTTCTCATACAAAAAAAAACCAACACCATCCTTTTGACAGAGGATAGAAGGGCAGGAGGGCCAAAAGACAGGGTTTTTGCAGCACAACCTTGTAAATCTTGTATATACTCGAATGTTTAGAGATTTTTAGTGTAGTTTTTTTAATAATATTTCGGGGGCGAATTCGGTTCATTTTGAATAAAAAATTGACTTTAATCAACTCGAGGTTGTTTTTTTAGTTCGGATAATTCTCGAATCCAACACTAATTATTATTATTTCTTCTCAAATCCCCCATATCCAAACCCCTTATTTAAATTCAAATTCAAATCCAATCATTTATAAAGTAGGGGAATTTACAATAAGTAACATCAGTGTTATTCTTTAATATTCTTATCATAGACTAACTTCTTCAAGAAAAGTTTTTCTTTTCTTTTTATAAACTTATAGAATAGTAATTTATAATTAATAGATGATATATTATGTGTAGGGGAGACTGGTAAAATTGAAACACTTTTTACTCAATTTCATGGAGATGGTTAGTATTATTAAACAGAATGTGACAATATTTATGTTTCACAAAAATACTACACTTTTTACAATACAGTTTTAAAAGATAGTTGACGTAACCCATTGACCATACACTCAGAAAACAGAACTTCGGTATTTTGATGCCAAGTGATTTTCCATATCTCTTTGAATACCTTTTCTTTAAGAGGTTTTAGAGCAATATTTTTTATATACAAAGATGTAAAATTTAAAAGGCAAAGTAATTTTTTTAATATTTGCATATTTTAGTTGATAAGATAATTAATAATTTGCGATAACGCAAAGGTCTGAAAAATGTTGATTTTTCCTGAATAAATAAAGTTCCAATTACCTGATTTTGACAAATTGTACTAGTTAAATTTTTTCCATCACACCAGATCGGATAATCTCAATTTTAGCTAACCTAGAACTATTATCTGTGCTATAATGCTATATGCGATCAAAGAATTTAACAAATTTAAAATCATGAAAATGAATTGAAAAAATAATTTATTGTATATTATAAATTGAAACAAATTACTAATTTTTATAAATTGCATCAATAAAAACTTAAAAGCTAAATTACAATTACATAGTCTCATTTTATAAAATATTCTTTCAAATGACTTTTTGTAATATTCATTTTCGACAGTAAATGTATGTTCCTCACTATTCCAACACATGATATCATCTGACTGTACATTCAAAAAAACTTTAGAATATTGACTCTGGAAATAAACCACGCCCATCCGCTACTTCTTCTACAACCTGATTGCCAGGCAATTTAAAAAGATATTTATGTTGATTCATCCTGTACATAAGATATTCATAACTTTTTATTAAACCTATAGTCAAGGTAGAGGGTGCTTTAGTAATTTATCTGATAGTTTGAACTTTAGCGTCAAACTTTATAGCCCGGTTTCATCAACTAACCTTATGTTCTAAATGCAGTGCCGTCATTATTAATATTAAAGGACCATCTGGATGTCATCGTATATGTATTAATATTCACATTCGATAAACGAAACAATAATAGTCAAATCAATACAAAGTATAAATCAAGAGTTAAAAAAAAATTATAAACTATTAAAACATCGATATTTCCTTCCATTGATTAATGAATCAGAGAGCCTCAATTTTTGTAGTATTTAGATTTTTATAAACTATATGAAGAGAAAGTTTTTATAGATTCCCGTCTGTTGTCGTTACTTTAATTTAGAAGCTATAAAGTAATCATCGCTAAATAAAAATTATGTTCACTTTCATGATAAGAAATATATGTCACTTTCATGATAAGAAATATACGTCACTTTCCTCAAAGCTCCTTTAAATTACTTTCATACAAATAACTCTATTTAAGTCTGTTACTAGGTGTTAATGAGTAATTCATGAATGGACAATATTCATTGATATTCTCTAGAAAATTCCCACTTAAAACTTATGAGCTCTTCATAATCTTCGTGAGCTCGTCCTCAGTCACAAAAGAGACAAATCCCGAACATTGTATTATTGAACATTTAAATGAAGATGAGAGTCATTGAAAATTCGTCTAGTAGCTCTTTGTGAAGAAATGAGAAGACTTAAGCAAGGAGACAAGTATGTTAATTCCTTTTGACAAATTAACGTTTGAATACATGAAACAGATTCTTAAATAAAAAGTTCAAGATAAAAGAGAACTTTGGTTTTTTATATCATAATGCTCAAATAATAAGACATAATGTACCAAGCTTAACCATCCTTCAAGAGAAACATTATGACCAATACGAGCTTAAAGCATTTGATTGTTAAACCCAGTATCTTCCTTTTAATGCAACCCATTAATTTAATTTTTAAATCCCCCACTTAGTAAAAAATATTGGATTATTTTACTTGACAAGCTCTTGAATCTTTGGTTGGATTCCAATTAGCACATTTGATGGCCATTGATTCACAATTTATTTCTATTTATGTCTTTTGTAACGGTAAACATTTTTATGAAGGAGAAGACTTTTTCTTTGTAGCTGATCTGTTTTTATAATACACTGGACTACTTATTTGACGTTATCATTATGAATAATGTAATCATTGGCTAATTATAACAAATAATAAAATTAAGTCAACAAAGTAGTAAATAAACCCCATCCAATGCGTTTCAAATAAATCTGATGACAATTGATAATTTTATGCCAGTCATTAACGAAAAGAAAAGAACATGCACTTCTACTTCTGAGTGGAATAAAAGAATTTTTGCTTTAACTAGACAATTTAATGTTGGATTTGTTTATAAAAAATCTAAAAAATTAAAAATTTGGATTTTTTTTCAATACAAAATCTAAAACCAGGGAAAAGAAAATTTAATCCTGTGGATTCCCCTGTGTATTTACTGTCTTTGATTTCATTTAATTGAAAATAACAAGATTGAAATTACTCTAATGACAAATAGCCCACATTTAATTTTTTGCTTAACTAGTACCAAAATGACAAATGGAAAAAATTATTTTGTCACATGAAAAAAGGCATTATTATCTTTGAAAAATTCAAGCTAATTACTTTTTTACTTTACCATTAAGAAAATGATTAATGAATCATTTTCTTCATTGAATTAGCATATTTAAAATATATTTATAATTAAATGAAAAATTGCAATTGCCACCCACCTTTTGGTTTATAGAATGGCATGAATTTGTTTCACCTTCTTTTTGTAATGATTAATGATGGTTCTCCCTTAATGGTGCAAATTTTTTATTCTATTACTTATTTTACCGACTATTCATTTATATAACAATGCATTATTAAATAGTTGACGAAGGTATAATGGTAATGATGGTTAGAATTTAAAGTTTATTACAGTTTTTGAATTTTGTGCCATCAAATATTAAGGAAACAACGGCGTCCACGCTTTTAACAAAAGTAAATTGAAAAAGTATCTTCGTTTCAAAAAATTTAATTTTTTGACAATGGTTATGGGCTTTTGAAAATCTTTTTCTAACACATTATTTTTTTTTAGCAGCTGTGGATTTTTGAAATTTTTTTCCCAAAAATTTAATTTTGAAATTTTTTATAAATATAAGTGTATTTTAAAACTCCACAGCTATTCACAGAAATTAATATTTTTTGGAAAATTACATAGTATAATTTTCTAATAAAAGCAAAAAGTCCTTAATTATTGTTATTTTTTTTTTTTTTTTTTGGCGGGGGGGTCTTTAGCCTTGCAGACGCCCCTGGATTTCGTTTCGGAGCTATAAGTGTAAGTCTTTGTTGGACTCAGAATGGAATAGATGATTGTCATCGGAGTAATTCCATCCTAAATATCCTTGCTATATACGGACGGAAATTTTTAACAGCTAAGCTGTTTTCCTCTGAAACATTCTTCATATTGTCAGAGAGAAGATTAAGTAAGTTCAATGTAAACATCTGCATTGAGTTGTTCCTTCCTCTCTACACAAATGGGAGGTTTGACCACCCCTGTGCTGGCCCAAACGCCAAATACCATTGTTACAGTTGGATTTTTTTTGGTTCTGAAGATGTACCCGAACTCCTTTGGGGACATAACGTCTGAGATAAGCTCTAAAATTTAACTCTTTTGTTATAGGTTTTGTTCACTAATATATTCAAATATATTATATTTATAACTTATAAGTGTAAGTCCCTGTTAGCCTAAGAGTAGAATTGATAACGGAGTAATTATTTCATATGTCTTTGCTTGATACTTGATTTAATTCATCTCACAGCTGCTCGTGGTTATTTGAATCAAGTGCCAATAGAGCAAAGCGACTCTCTTTCAAAATATTATTCAAATTGCAGAGTTGACTACGTCATTTTTCGGATTTTTTCTTTTTTTACATAGTGGCAAGTAATATTTTATACAACTCTATGCATTAGTCGTTCATTATAATGTAAATAAAAACAATATAAAAATATTAAATATAGAAATAATTATTTTGAGACATTTGGAAAATTAATTTTTTTTACATTTTGCCAAATATAATAATATAACCAAGGTTTTATGGATAAATTATCTCTATTTGTAGAAAGTATATCAAAAAAATATACACGATACCAATATTTTTGTAGCAGTTCTGGTACCAATATAGGTATTGGCAAAGCATAAATGAGCGGCGCTCAAAATTATTAAGTGATAGTGCGACCATTGTTTTGTATAATGAACGGGAGCCCGCTTGCCATTCTAGAATAGTGATAAAATTGCTATAATTTTTCCTCATTTAAATAGATTTGTATTAATTTTTCCATTTCTGCACCTTATGAGATAACATAAAAAAATTTGAGAGTTAAAGAATAATTTTACAGATTACAAAAAGAACGGAAGATGATGCTATGTCTCAAGATAAGCTGGAATTTTTTTTTATGGTTTTTCAATTGACGAGTTTGCCTCTCAGGTAGGTGGCCACTCTAAGAAGACTGATACGTCCCTTAGAGACAACGCCAGTTACTTCATGTTTGGAGATTACGTTCTTTTTTATAGACGAATTTTCACAACTGAGATACAATTTTCATATATTTTGTACAGTACATTTTGACCTAAGATCTCAAAATCTCACGCAAGCATTAGTCAAAAAACTTGAAAACCATGTGTTCAAGCTCAAACTAATCATCAGTCTTAACTGGATGATAGTGTAAGAAAATATGTAATAAAATGTCCTCTAAAACAGTGGTTCCCAAAAAATTTGTGCCAACGGCTTACCATAAGACAATTACAAATTTCTTAAAACATTTTTTTAATTAAACCAATTATTAAAATTATTATAAGCTGTTGCAAATAATGTATGGTTGTTACAAATCATACAGCACACTTGAACTTGACTCAAGGCACACTGTTTGGGAGCCCCTACCCATTACCAACTCGTATTATCTTATTTGCATGTGGTAATATGAATTCTATCAATTTAATATTTGTTATTCTAAGATTTTTTTTTTTCAAGGACAAATGTAACCTTCAGATTTATAAATTGCTGTCCTCAGCTACTGTTGAGCGAATATTTTCTAGAGGTTGTCAATTATTTAAGGATAGATGCCATAGTTTAAACGATGAAAACTTTGAAAAAAAATAATTTTTGTCAATGAATCAAATATTTAATAGTTAAAACATTAAATTAATCGATTATGGATTTTTCTAATTGGATATTTAATTTTAGATCTTTAAGTTTTATATATTTTTGAACCTTATTTATCTTCTTTTTTTGGAATATTTAATGTATATAAATTTAAGGAAATTAATTGAAATCATAAAGAGTTGTCAAATTAAAAATACTTCGATACGACCGAAAAAATGAGCCCCGCTCCTTCTTAATTGAACCTGAGTGCCCTTACAACAAATGAACAGTAGTGCACACACAAAATGAGCAACTGAGTAGGAGAGAGAGGGCGCTCAGGATTTCTTGAGTGGACTAATGCTCTGGGTATTTTGGTACTTTTCGATACTTTTAAGACTAAAACTATAAGATAAAAATGTTATCAAGGGCAATTGAAATGCAATTAAGGCAAAACTGCAGGATTTTTATGGGGGGTTTGGGCTAGCATTAGAAATCTAATGAATATTTTTAATACAGAAAGTTTATACTCTTGCCTAAAGGACAATTTTTTTAAGGGGGAGGAGGGGTAGAATTTTGAAAGGTTACATAATTCACATTTTCCGCAAAAATAAGGGTTGTTTCAAAAATAATCAAATTGTGCAGTTAGGATTCCGAACCTTGTATAGTACTGGTATATAGAACAAAACTAATTTGGGGTTACTACCAAGGTTAATAGAAATACAACGTGGAAAATAGTATTATTCCTACAAATGTTTGACCACTCTTTTTAAATTGACGTACAAGAGTATAACCGTTGCCATGAGTAGCTACATATCGCCTTTGTTGACTGTTACTGTTAGAGTACCACTGTTATACTCTATGACATCATATATGTCTGTCTTACCCATCTGTCGGTAAGGTACATCAAATTGAAATTCTAGTAAGTCCGATTACATGATGGCATAGCCTTGTATTTATATTAACCTTGGATACTACAAGGATTTGACCATATATCGACAAACCGATTATAGACAGTTTGACAATAATCTGCCAAAGTAGCCAATTATTATGGATACCTTCCCCGAAAAAGGCACGATTTAATCATTATAATAAAAAACAAAAATAACATTATAAACTATATCAACTGAATTTATCTAATTTTGAAAAGTTATTTTGTCTTTCTCAACTTTAATTAGTACCATTTGCATTAATAATCTATATAATTTTAAAACATGTGATTTATTATATTATATCCGAAGACTTACCATTTAGATAAGAATGCTGACATACCAGCTATAAAGAAAGTGAAACACCTAGATTACCGTTTCAAAACTACCTGGGAAAAGTTAAAATCTATCAAATGTCTCAAAATGTTGACAGATCTCTAAATCTATTGTGATTCAAATAATTGAACCAAGAAGCTTTTTTTAAATAGAGGAGCAGAAAAATTATTTCATTAAAAAATTAGGAATATTCACCTTATAGGCTTTTTCTGTTCTTACAACCCTCTGTCAAGTTATATTATTGTTATTATTAGATCTTCCATAGATAATTTCAAAAGAAAAAATCAGGTTTCTCCACCAAAAAATCGACTTTTTTTTGGCACCAAAAAAAATCAATATCGGTTGAGTCCTAGTTTCTGTATGAGGATCGAAGATTATTTTCAAATATTTATTAGGTTAAGTAAAAAGTTTTGAAGGTTTTTGCTAAAAAATTTTGTTAGCTATAACTTACATTAAAAAAACACTTAAAGTTTAAGCGTGCACTTGTAATAGTTGAAGCCAGTTATGTGGTACAGCCTTACTCAATTCTTCAATATTACTATGAATAAGGTGAAAAGGTAGAGCGGGAGGTCAAAAAATTGTATTGTTGATGGATCCAATACAGTATAGATGCTACAGCAAAGCGGTGTTTCCAACAATTCTGTTCTGGTAATATGAACGTCGAAAATGTCGATAAAATAATGGAAATTGTCGAGTTGGACAGACATGTGAGCACTTCTTCCATTGCCCAAGAACTGAAGATTAGCAAGAAACCCCTTTGCAATAATCTAAATCGAATAATTCAAACTAAGTTTATTTAATTATCAAAATAAAGAGAAAAAACACTCAGAACTTTTTACTTCAACATTGTAAGATAAAATTCCATATTTTTTCAACTAGAGTATAAATTTTAATATATATACTTCATTTCATGTTTGATTAAATAGGGAAGCTATAAATCATTCAATATATCTTAAATCACTTAAATTATAAAAAAGAAGGTGCCAAAAAACCAAAATACTAAAAAATATAAACAGTAGATTTTTTGACAAGTTTTTGGACAATCCAAAACTCCTTGTTTTTTTCCTAAAATACTAAACCAAGAATGACTGCAGCGGCCTCAACCCTTGTCAAAGTCAGTTTTTTCTTGTACCAAGGTGAAATATTTTTTGTAAATGGGGGGGACTAGGGGGTTGTAAAATTTATTTTTTCGAAAATTAAAAACTGGTTGTGTTTTTTACTGTGTTTTTTCACGTAGATTTCAAGAATGTATTTTCAGATAACCTTAGCGTATATCAAATTTTTTTTATAACTTTCAAAGTTAAATTGACGTAGTTTAGGGTCCTTTTCAAATTTTTTTTCAAAATATATTAATTTTTCGATTTTTTTCAAAGAATTCAAAACCCGAATCCCCCCCAAAAAAAAAAAAAAATATATATATATAATCCTACGGACGTTCTTGTATGAAACCTCCTTCTTTTTTATAAAAATACGTTCTATGCCAGGAAGTACTTAAGTCTATGGAGCACTCCGAGATTAGTCTTTAGCTAAACATGCTCGTTGCTAATAGTTTATTTTTAAACGCGGCTTTTTGTTGTTGTTGTGTTTTTCTTTTCTTTTTGAGGGAAAAGTTGCGAGATACAATAAAAGTATTAACTCCAAAAAAAAGGGACAGCCTAATTTATATATATTATAAATCTGATTTGTAAATGTACATGACAATACACTTGATTTGGAGCAAATAAAGAACTCCTTTTCAAGTACGTTTCAATTAGTATAATATGTACCAATGAACGAATGATTGACATGGACTTTTGGTCAAAATCCTTGAATATTAAAAAGTTTTTCATAACAAAAAAAATGTTCCTAAAAAGAATAAATTTCAACCTTGTTCAACAAAAACTATATAATTCATACAATGTACTTGTACTTTCAATAAAATTTAAATACAAGGGTACAACAGGATCCTCTCTTTATATATAGAAATGGATTACTTTAGAGAAAACATTTCAAAAAAGTAGGAAATAAAATTGTCAAATGACATTTATCATAGAATAAACTTAAACGAAAACATCAGCAAGTTTATGTCCTATTATGTATCTATTATATTAGATATAGTGAATTCGGAAGGAACAGAGGGGGGTCTTTGAAGATTCAAATTATCAATTGGAGTGGAAGAGGAAGTCCACTTGTAATGATAGAAGGGATATTTGAATTAGAGACAAAGTCTCATAATATGACATTTTCTTTAAAGAATAAAAAAAAATCTTTTATCCCTGTTCAATACCATTTCTAGGAGAGATTCAAATAATATGAGACGCTGGTATGTAAAAAAAGCAGCCAAACACTAACATGGTCATCCTTACAATTTGTATTGTTGTTTGGGAGGAGTTGAATTGAATCTAATAGAAAAGGAATTTCATTACACAGGTGTTAAATAATAGTGACAAAAGTAGAGGAATAGAAAATTCGTTCTTCAGATATGTCAGAAAAAAAGATTTAGCTAAAAAAAATATCGGATTTTCATAAATTATCATCCTCAGTGTCACTTTTTATCTTTGATGCATTTGAGATTACTTTATAGTTATATGTCCTCTCTACAGGAATAAAAAATAATAATTCACAGTTGTTGAACATATATCATTTATTAAGGTAGAAACTGCAAAATGTGAAGCGAAAATGAAGAGAACAGTTTTTGCTGGTAAGACTTTTTATTAGATCAGCTGTAAGCAGCTGTGAGAGGAACTAAATAAATAAAGATAAGTTCCAATCCGTATACGACATATAGGCAGGAATGATTCCGATGTCGATCCTCAATTTTACTCCGAGTTCAATAAGGACTACTCCTAAACAAATCCTAAAATAAAAGACACACTTCGGATTACAACTAGAGAAAAATATGCCGCGCGTTGAGGTTATATTTCAAACAAATTTATTTATAATATATTGAATCATATTTTTCATAAACACTCTGCTACATTCCTTCAACTCCTACCGCGAGAATTTCCATGGGGTGTATAGTGTTTACAAATATTTTAGTAATATAAAACTTTATTACTCCTAAATAGTAGTAATAAGAACACTTAAAAAGATTCTTTGAAACCTCTAGAATTCATTCATACAATTTGATAATATTCTTTCAAAAAAATTGGTTGTAAAAAGTACATATATGTATGTTAAATTTAAATAGAAGGTGTAGCAAAAATATGATACACACTACAAATAGAATGGTACGCTAAGCCCACAGTTCGGTACGAATCGAGCTGTAACCTTCACGATACGCGGTTTGGTACGGTATACTAGTAAAAAATAGAATTAATGTAGTTTTTCGATATCATAAGGGTTGGTATAAATAAACACGGGATATATATTTTACTAATATTCATGAATTTATAAATTGTTTTGCAAGAAGATGAGCTTGTCTACATTTTCTGGTTAATATACAAAAATTATAAGCAGTCACAAAATCGCCATCGATTTTGTAAAAAATAACAAGTAACGTAATTGCTTCGGTTTGTTTATATATGTATGATATATAAACCAAATAAAAATAACCAAAATTTTGAAATATCAGAGGTTATTATATGTGATTATATATATGGTATACGTACCGAACGGAACCGTGGTACAACCCTGTACCGTACCAGTCTTAATGCACAATGGTATCTAGGGGGAAAATATATCACAGAGAAAATAACAGAAAATAAAAAATTCCACTCATTGTGTGGTATTTGTATTATGTATGTATTTACGTTACGTAAGTTAAAACGTTACGTAGAGTTTAAACTAAAAACAAAGAAACTTAGATGTATGTACAACTCGTGTTGAAAAAAAATACTCATCATTTACAACGCTAAATATTCCTCCTTTCTTTTCTTTTTCGATATGACGTCCTGAGCCAGGAAGTACTTTAGTCTCTAGAGCACTCCCTGGTTGAGCTTTAGCTACAGACGCTCGTTGCACATGCCTAATCACTTTCATTGTCTTTTATTTTGTATATGAAATTCCCTTTTCTTTATGATATGTCCTGATGAGTCAGAGCTACACAATCTAGTTGTTAAAAATCAGTCATTTTCAGACAATCAATCAAACAAACAAACTTTCCTAATTGAAGATGGGAGATGGACTATTTAGAATGCTAATTTTATTTTATTTTGAGGAAAATTTGTGAGAGACAGTAAAGTAATGACGTTTTATAGTAGTACAGTGTGCGTAACCGAAATCTGAACAAATGTTAGTATAACAATAGTTGATCGTACATTTCAAGAACAATAAGAGATAGAAACTTGAAATTTGATTTAATAAATCATCATCTAATTAAGTTATAATTTCTTCAATATGATTTACATTAGCTGCTACTATATTCTTCAACCGAGTCTTAAATAGAAAGCAAATTTACCTGATGTAGGTCTCATCCATGCAATGATGGGAGCCTTCAGGTCATCCATATTCCTGTAGAAGGTTTGACAGGCTTGTATCTCCTCGGCGTTTTTTATATATGCTGTAATTTAATGGTTTCAGATCTGGTGATGATGGAGGCTAAAAATTACGTAATTTGGACTCAAACAAACTTTGAACTTTAAGGCTTCAAGTTGTCTCAAATCAGTCCCTAACTGCATACACCGTGTCGTGAGAGCACTCCAACGGTTTGGTAATGTTTCTGGCTTTATTCTCTGGCGGATGATTTAAAACAAAACAAAACATTTGTAAAGTTACTTCCGAATTTTCTTCATAAAAATCATAAAACCTCGGTAAAATTTCAAACTTGTAACTCTACTCCTTACTCTCCATTTGAAACCTTTGAGGGATTGTTCATTTGTGGGTTAGGCACATTGTAGATATGAATACTCGTATATATGTATGTGATGTACTATTTAGAATACGAATTAAACAAACATACACTCCCATTAAAGGTTGCAAATGTGCTAATATTAAATATTATGATGAGGCTGTGTAATGTAGCTTCATCTTCTCTATGGTGTTCTTTAGTTGTTATATGTGCGTAGTGTGTGGATTAGACTGTTCCGTATTCGGGTTAATTTTTTTACCCTTTATACAAAGAACTTTTCTGCTGAGGACAATCCAAAAACTGACTTTGGCAGAGTTACAGGGCACACAGACCATCTTAGTACTCGGTTTATCAGTTAAAAATATTTTATTTTTCTTCAATGATTGAAGAAGGGATCTGTACAAAGAAAAAACTAAGTTTAGTGATTTAAAAAGGTAAAATTATTGTTGCGTATGCTCTTTCTTCTTTTTGGTTAATTACTTAATAGATCGTCGTAGTGTTACCTTCTCTATTTGAAGTAACCATTCTCACCTTTCTTTGATGTAAATTGTTTTTAAAATACCCAATAAAATATATTTAGGAATTGATGTATAATAACAATATTTTCCCTGCACTAATGAAATTTTAAACGTAAAATATTCTCCTCTTTATTCAGTAATTTATTTAGTCTCCTAAATCATATTACTGTATACTGTATTACTGTATGTATTCAGTGGTACCATATGTCTCCCTACCGACTTCCCCTTTCCCTCATACCAAATTTTCATATTCTATATGTTTTCTAGTATCTGTATTATTAAAAAAATACCTTTTATTCCTATTTTTTTAATCATTTAAGGGGCCTAAGATGTGCTCAATTACTTACAGTTGCCCTGATTTATTAAATATAACATATCAAAATTTAACCCTAGTTGAAGAGTGTAATAGTTGTTGAGCAAAGTGGACGAACACTAGGCATGTAAATCGTAAGTATTTTGGGTGTGTTAAAAAAGGGACAATTGCACTGGTAACCCTGACAATTTGGGAGCTATGAGATGAAGGAAACAAACACAAACCCCCATTGTATCTAGATATTATATAGACAGGAATATCAACGATGTCAACCCCTATTTTACTCTGAGACCAACATGGATTTATATTTATACACAACTCTGCAACAAATCCTTAGAGTCATACTTTTTTCTTTCACACACTAGTGATTACTTTATACTTACATGTTCTCTCATCAAAAATAAAAGGGTAATGATAACAGCTTTGGAAAGTAAAAATACAATGAACAAGTTATCAACAACAATTACTGCAAGTTATAATTGCTCGGGATTTACAGCCTATGAGCATTATTTTGTATTATGTTTTATAAGAGAGGGAACATGCAAATTATTTAATACATCTGAGACATCATATTTTTAACTGATAAGCCGGATACTAAAAATTTAAAAAGTCCATTTTTTGACTCTTAGCATCATATTTCAGAAGTTACAAAATGCATAAAAATACCCAATTTGAACCACTCAAAACATGGCATGGGAGGCCTATAACTTTGTCAAACTCATTTTGATAATTATCTCTAGTAGAAAATGCCTTTGTGCATAGCGAAAATATAATAACCCAAAAAAGGGACAGTTTAGTAGTGTATATATTAAAACTATAAAAATTAAACATTCAATAAACCATTCCCTTCTTTTACCATTTTTACTATCTTTACCTTAATGAGATACCTAGTTGAAAAAAGATGAAATAGAAAAAACAATTACGTCTCTCCATGTTATGGCTCTATGTAACTGGCTATAACCATAACCAACATATTATGAAATATCGAAATTGATCATCATAAAAGAAATTAAAGTATATTTTATTGTTATATCAAGAGTAGAAATGAAATTGCTGGGATATTTACAATGTATGGGTTTCATGCAGGTACATTCATAAATATCTATAATTGTAAGTTTGTACCTATATATTAGGGCGGTTCGTTTTTCAACTTTTTTTCGAATTTCGAATATGCTGAGTGGAGAAATGTTGTTTTAATAAAATAACCACTACGAAATTTTACTATTTTACGATGTCATCATTAGATTTTAACTTCAATTTGAAACAAAGGCAAGCATTATTTATCAATATTCATAAATAAAGTTTGTCTATCTCTCTGGACTAATTTTTAAGTATGTGTTTTTTTAATTAATTGATTGTACATTATCTTATAGTCCATGTACAGAACATCACATGGTTAATCGTATTAACTTAGACTTTCTTGATTTTTTTATTTCAATTTTTGGATAGACAGTCAAACCTGGCCTAACAGCCATCTGTTGAAAGTGAGTCACCACAAACAGCGGTCATATCTGTTTTTCAAATTTAGAATTGTTACAAAATATCAAACTGGTTGAAGAGGTCATCAGCTCTAGACGGTCACTTTTTCATTTTTCCTTGCCTGACTCATTTAATACAGATTTTTTCGTATGTAGTCAATAGTTATATAGGAAGAAATAAACAAATATGTCACAAAATTTAGTATTTTATATTTTTTTTGCCACCATCTACATATATGCAAAATTAAATAATGCTACTTTTATTTCTCTCTTGCAGAGGCTTTAAAAAGAAAAAGTACCACATGATATTAGGTAAAACGGGTGTTAAAATAAGAGTAAAAATTGACCCTTGGCCTATAAATGCCTATTTTTCATTTTACCACTTAGTTGCACCTAATGCATCTCTAGCTATCTTTTAATTTATATTCAATTACAATTTCTAAACTAGATTTTGAGTAATAATATTTAATATATTTCATACTATTTTGGGTAGTAAATAAACTTTTTCATATTTTTATGATGTGATTTATGTTTTACGCATATTTTTCGGGGTATCCGTTCGCATGGGGGGAGGGGAGTTAATTTTTTTTACAAAAAAAACTCCATAGCTATTCACAAAAAATTGAAAAATCCATAGCTATTCACAAAAAAATTGAAAAATCCATAGCTATTTACAAAAAATTAGATTTATTTTTAAAAACTTTCAAAAATCTATAGCTATTCACCAAAAAAAAACTTTTTACATTCAAATATTAAATTTATTCAAAAAAAATTCGAAAATTTGCAGCTAAAAATTTTTGTCCACTTGTTTATTCATTATTTTGTGCAAAACAATTTTGATTTACATTTTTAAACTTATACATTTTTAAAAAGGAATAGATCAAAATATACCAGTGAATTGTGAATAAAACTTCATTGTCTTATAAATTTAGCGATTTTTTCGAAATATCAATGGGTAAAGTAACAAAAACAAACAATTTTTGCAAAACAAATTTTATGCTAAGACCATGGACAACTGAGATGGAGGTCAAAAATAATTATGTGAGAGCACTTTTTGATGCAAAAATGAGTTATGCCGAGTTATAACGCATCGTCTCCTGCTCCAAGGGAAATATATTATTAATCAGCCGAAGGATGACAACAAGAGCCTTTAAAAAAAATCAGATTTGAAATATAATTCTTGACAAAAAAAATTTAATTTTATGATGAGTATCTGTAGATTTTTGAAAAGTTTTTACAAATTTTTTTTTTTTTTTTTCAAAAAATTGAATATTTTGTGAATAGCTGTGAATTTTTGAAAAATAATTGGCATTAAATTTTCAAAAATTTTTGTCAATGGCTGTGAAGTTTTGAAAAATATTTTTTAGTAAATTTTCAAAATTTTTAGTACTGTGAATTTTGAAAAATATTTTGTCTTAAATTTTCAAAATTTTTAGTTTTGTGAATGGCTGTAAATTTTGAAAAATATATGAAATTAAATTTCCAAAAAAAATTTAAATTTCAAGCTCTCCCACAAAAAACATATAAATATATCTATAAAATTCTACAGACGCCCTTGATGTGGCCTCAGTCCTTGCCAAACTGCAAAACTCTTTAATACAGGATCTGAGGCTCCATTGAGATGAAGGCTTGTGCCACATCTTATGTGAATATGGATGCCTTCAATGCTGCTGTGGAGAAGGAGCGGGCTGACGTGTAGGAGAAATACGTAGATAAAACTTGCTAGGCCTTCAGGGCTATGATCGAGGCCATAGTGGAGGGCAGGGATTGCCATTTTGAGATTTAATTGTTGATATAATATCTGATTGTCTGACTACATGTACTTTTTGAGAATCTTGATCAAGTTCAGCTTTTAGCTAATGCATCCACATATTAATTGCCCGTATTATTGTTATGGGCCTGTACCAATGACATGTTTACAGGACCTTTTAATCTGCCAATCTCAGCCAATATCCTTTCTTGCTGTCTAGTAAAGGTTCCTCTTTTTTTCCTATGACAGTCATACTATCAGTATGAAAAACCACCCGCCAACATGATTTATTTTCCATCACAAAAAGAGCTGGCAATGCTTAAAAAATTATTTCCAACTCCGCCTGAAACACTTTGTTATGCCAGTTAAAATTTCCATAGCCGTCAAGAATAGATTCGTCCCCACCCGAAGTACACCAGCCATACCCAACCTTATTTTTATTTTTGGATCCGTCAGTGAACACATTTACACATCGATGATTTGCAGTTGTCTTTGCCTTCATAGTCCCAATAGAAGGACAGTTATAAGGTTTACGAACTATTTCTTCTAAGGGTGCATCAAATTTGTGGAGTCTTTTAACTAAATTTTGTTGGAAAAGGGTTTATTTTACATTTTTTCCTTTACTGTGCAATCCATGTGATTGGAACATCATCCATGATTCTCAATCTAGTTGTCAATGCATGTCTTTTAATGCTACGGTGTAAAGGTTCAATATTAAAAATAATCTTCATTGCTTTTGTTGGTATTAATTGCATCGCTGTACACATCACGAAACAAGCTATTCTATTGACCCTTCAAAACTTGTTGATGTTTCCGTGTTTTTCTATGATCCGAGTTCCTTTTGTTGGATTGAAGAAGAAATTTACTTCCTGTTGAAAACAGGTGATTTCTATGTTTAGCAAGCAATTTTGTACCATTCAATTGTGCTTGGGTCAATATCATTATTTTCTAAAGATTTTTCCATATCACCGTAAGGAAGGTTGTCGAATGCTCCCTTTATGCCCAAGAAAACAATTATGACTTATTTTTATTAAAACGGCGATTTCTACATTATCAATGATTTAACCAATTGCCAAATCTGTAGACTTTCCCTTTTGGAAACCAAACTGATTAGTTAATTGTACTTTTAGCTTCGAGAATTCGATATGCCAAGCAACACTCCTTCTATTCCTTTAACTATTGTGTTCGCTAGGGTAATTGGTATGTATGCTTTTGAATTTGTATAATCATCTTTACTGGGTTTTGGTAAGAAAATGACTCTAGCTTCGCTCCATATCTTAGGAAAACAGGAAATTTAAGTGATAACTTAAATATAAAAGCCATCTTGCTAAAGTATTTATCTGATTAATTTTTATAAATAATAGGGGTAGGACATCAGGTCTGAATTTTTTTATATTTTTGAATGAGCTATAAACTTCCTCCACAGTTGAACTATTTAAATCATTTACCCATATAGCATGAGTGTTCCTATTTGTCTTAGTCCTTTCATTCACCTTTTCTTTCCGTTCTTGTATATAAAGAGTAGCATCGCTAAAATTCATTTTGATTATTTTTTTAAGTTTTCCCAAACGAAAAGTGTCCTGCTGCGTTATGTAGGATGACCAATCTAGGTTTATTTTTTCTATTTTGTCGCTTAATTGCCGCCATTATAGTCTGTTGTGAGTCCAATTCAGTATATTTCTTTCTTCAGTGATGACACCTCTCCAACTCTCCTATATTCTCTCTTGCTTCCATGACAAGTAACTATATACTTGGAACTCTGTGCTTTACGTACTTGGCTTTCAGCCTTATTCACAATTGTTTTATCACTTAGGAACTGTCTTGCTCTGGTACTTTATTCTCAGAGGTGCCACTGTTTCAAGCAAATTTTATAGACTCAGTGACTTCAGTTTCAAGTTTTTCTATTTCTTTTGTAAAAATTTCGTCATGAAAATCTGTAATAGTTGTTGTTTTTAAAGGTTGTAGTTTGTTCAAAAATTCAGACCATTTCACACTCCGGAGGTATCTTATTAGGACCGACTCCATTTGTAATTTCATTCGGAACATAATATATTTATGGAACTACATATTGGCTTATTAGAAACTCCCCATAATGATATATGAGGAAGCATATAATGATGTGAAGGTTATATCTATAATCGATGATTTAACCCCTCCAACATACGTAACTGTTCGACCCTCATTACAAAAATTTATTTTTAATATGGCAGACATTAAAATTATATTCCCTCATCTCTTCTATTGTTCGTTTCTGAGCCCCACAAAGAACTGTGAGCATTGGAGTCCTACCCACTATTATGGGTACTTTTTGTTATATTTAGTTAAATATAAAATTATCAAAATTTTGGTTTAACATTATTTAATCAAGGATCCTTTCTTTACTCAATCGCAATATGGAATGAATGTGCTCCTACCAAGTCCTACTAATTAAAGAAATTAATTAACTCATCTGGGGAAAAACATTTGGGTATCTCAAGTTGTGAACCTCAAACACAACGGTAAGATCTTTAAGTACTTCAATCTATTCTTTAGCCTCATTGAATGGATCCAAATCCTAAATGTAGGGGACAAGGGAAAAAATTAAACTAAATTTACATAAAATTAATTAATATGCTTATTTCCTTCGGGTTAAGATTAACATGTTTACATCAGAGGCCTCATTGATCTCGTTAGTTAATAGACAAAACTATTAACACTTTATTTACACAGCCTGCCTCTTCCAATCCTCAATAAACAAATTCGAATAAATTCAATAGTTGTGTTTACTAAAATTATATTCCATTGTCATTCCATTTATTTTTCTACCTATTGACTTTACCAATATCCAATACTTAATTAATCACCCAAGATGTGTACCAAAAAAATGGGACTGTTTCTCTCTTATAAGATTGATCCATTCCATGCTAAATTTAAACTTATATTGACAAGATCAAGTAGGTACCAGGTGTTGAATTGAAATCTGAACACATAACAATTCAATAATTAATTAAGGTTGAGTGATTGAAACTTATTCATAATTCAATATTTTAATGCATAGACAATTCGTTACAAAACAAAACAAACCTATACTCTCTAGCTTACGTACAATTGAAGAAAATGACACTTGAACGTGACCGACAAATTTCCATTCGTACACTCTAAGCAGTTGGGTGTATCCATGACGACCGTTTAGGCCGTTAGCAAGTTCGAAACGTTGAAGAGGGAGAAGGGCTCCGTCAAAAAGGCCAAACTGGAGCTGGAGAGTTAAAAAACAGCCCAATGACCTCAAGTCCATGAGGGCCCATGCAAAATATCACGGGGTTTCACACCAGACTGTCTAGAGTGCAATCAAAAAAATGGGATGGAAAGATCCTTGCGAGAGTGGAAAGGCTACTTTTGACACATGCAATTAATTAAAGAAATCAATATCCTCTAATACAATACTCTTATTAAGTGTTTGGTACGAGTCTTTTGACTTCTTTTGAACTCGTTTTTGACATTTTTGTCCCCCTTACTTACCTAATGGTCACCTCCTTGACTACAACTTTTCCGTGCATGTTGAGTATAAGGCTGCAGTGTCGGTCATCTAAACCTGAGGCCTTGAAGGCCGTCGTTAGCCATCACTGGGACGCCATGACAGATGACTAAATCTGCAGTGGGTACCAAGACTTCTGAAAAGCTGACCATAACTTACGAACAAATTGAGAAATATAGATCAACTTGATTTTAGGTGGAGCTATGAGCTCTGCCGAGTGCCCATTCTAGATTTAAATGTATTCATTCGAAAAATTATTAAAATACCTATTTGGGTACAGGAACCTGTAAATAAGTATTGGTATCGTGACAACATTATTATTAATAAAAATATTTTTCACTAACTTTTATCAAATTATATTGATTACCTCGACGACTTTGTTTTGATTGAAATTATAAACTTTTTTTCTTACAGTAGATTCAGGGTTTTTAATTAGTAGTTTTATTAAAATCAAGCATCTAATTTGTGATATTGAATTTATTACGTAGGCTGCTATATATATTTCTAGCCTAATAATAAAAATGCGATTATTTATTATCAAAATTGATTTTATTGTTTTTCAAAGTATTCTCCTGTAAGATTTATACACTTTTGCATGCGCTCAAACCAATTGTCGAAGGTCTTTTTCCGCTCCGATTGAGAAACCTCCAACACATGGCTTTTAATCGCTTCAACAACATCTTCTGGTGACGAAAATCGTTGACCACACATTTTTTTCTTTTGTGCGGGAATAAAAAAAATCATTGGGTGCCAAGTCTATTGCAGATGAACCATCAGTTCGACGTTTTGGTAGGGCAAATAGGCGCTGATTTGAGCCAATACGTGAGAGCTCGCATTGTCATGGTGAAAATGATTAGTCTTCTTTTGTTCGTTTTCGAATTTCTCCGAACACTTCAAGTAAAAAAAATTGTGATCTACCACTCAGAATTGACCGTCCTACAATGTTCAAGTGGAAAAGTTGCTACATGACCAGTTTTGCAAAAGAAACAAGCGACCATTTGCTTCGAAGTGCTTCTTCCAGGAACAACTTTTGTTGGATTTGGCTCGTCTTCGAAGACCCACACTGTCGATTGCTGTTTTTTTTCGGATTTATACACATATATCCATGATTCGTCATCTGTGAAGATCTTATAAACGTCTTTTGAAGCACCGTAAGCGTATTTCTTTAACACTTCTTTCCACCAATCGACACGAGCCTTCTTTTGAGCGTTTGCCAAATTGTGCGGGATCCAACGAGAACAAACATTTTTTACGGCAAGGTGTACATGCAATATCGAATGTATGGTGGTGGAAGAAATTCCCAAAGATACTTCTATCTGACGGTATGTCACATGACGATCTTGTATTATCACTTCACACACAGCATCAATGTTCTCTGGAACAACGGCCGTTCTTGGACGACCTTCATGGAATTCGTCTTCGAGGCAACGTCGGCCACGATTGAGTTCATTAAACCAGTTTTTCAAGTGCTATGGAAATATGCTTTAACGCTTATAAAGATTTAAGTTCATGAATGCACTCTTGTCGTGATAATCCACGTTGAAATTTGTGAAAAGTGATTGCAAGAAAATGTTGACGACTTATTTATATTTTTTTACCAAATTAATTTTTTTAAGTCACTGTAAACAACACAAATGATGCTCGTACGTCAAAACATTCTGTGTACGATTATGCTACAAAAATTTCAAAGTTACAAAAGGGAATGTCAAATTGCACCTGGCAACACTTAGTGTAGCCTAGGGCAGAAATATATACATATATACGCACGTACATACATTGAAAGATTAAGAAAAATGAATATTGTATTAATTTATACCTTTCAAAGTAAAGTAAAGAGTAGAGGGTACCAATTAAAATTTGTGGGGTTGGAAAATCAGTGTATTTTATTTACAAAAAAGCATGGAAACTTGGTATATCAGCCTATGAACCCTCCTTTCTCCTTTGATTAGCTTCTCCTTTGATATTACAGTTATCCTTAATAATTCTTACAGATTTTCGATTTGATTGAAGTCTGGACTGTTCCCAGGCTATTGGTCTTTCTCCAAAAAACCGGAATATGCTCGGAACACTATTTTTGAGTATATTTTGAAGCATGAGATGTAGCATTTTCTTACGGGAAGATAGCCTCAGAAGGAATGGGACAACTTTTCGGGTTCGAATTGATCCCCTGGAGCTCGAACAAGTAATGGCAGGCAGAGCAAACTTCTCAAGAATCTTGGTCTGATAGTATACAATGTCAATCTTCTTCTTGCAGTCCACTAAATGAAGATCACTCACTCCCAGAGCCCAAAAGTTCCCCAAACCATTATTTATAGAGGGTGCTTCACAACTGGCACGTATGGAACATCAACCTCTTTCTTGGCGCATACACGATTGTTTTGCAAATGTTTTGAGCCTATGATCTGAAAGAAGCTTTCATCTTATCAATAATACGTGTCCAGTCATCCAGGCTCCATCCCAGCTTGTCCTTGGAAAAAACCATCTTCTTTTTCTTCATTTGGTCTATCAACAAGGGCTTGGAAGCCTGCTTCTAGTCCTTAGCACCAACAGATGTCTTTCAGTATTTTGTCAGAGTCTCTTCAGACACCTTGTTACTCTTTTCCTCATAATCAATGAAAGGACTTGCTTCGCAATTTGAGAGATTGAAGGGGACGACGACCTGGAATTGGCTTGCCTTCTTGGCACTCTCCTCGCTTGTAAGCTGCCCACCATCTCTGAATGGACCTAAAAATGACCCCAAGTTCAGTAACAATAGTTTGTTGGGTTTAGCCACCAAGTAGCTTGGGTAAAGCAGCCACTCTGACCTCCGAACTTGGAGATATGGCTATGGAGGAAGGTATATATGGGTGGAAATTTGCACTTTTTTTCATCAACAAGTAACAAGAATTGACACAACTTTTTCACCTAATGTTTTGACGATAATGTAGAGTAAACAGTACTTCAACAACAATTTCTTGCTATCATTTTGGAATAACCAGTACAGATCATTTATTCAATGAAAAAGAGTGCGAAATTGGAACCGACAACCTTTAATTGTCACCCTCTAGTGATGTAGTTTTTGGGATATATTGTGGGAGTTGTATAAAGTATGTTCTAGAACAGTGCCTTGCAAACTTTTTCCACCCTGGACACCTTCCCAAAAGTATATAAATTTTATCAAGGCATCCTACTTTCTCATATAACTTGAATCGTCAGTGAGCACTCTATGGATAGAGCGTAAAATCTCTACTTAAAATCAAATTGAGTTATGTATCTCAATTTATAATTCTTGTTCTAGGATATACTTTAATAAAAGCTGTAGATTTTTGACAAAGCAAAATCCAATGCCTTAATATTATCAGAGAAAGTCCTACTATTTGATACTCCAAACAATATTAATATTATATGTTTTCTTACTCGTTGACATTCAATGATATGGCTCCCTTTAAAATCCAAACATGAAGACATTTAACAAATTAAAAAATTATGAATGGTAGAATTCAAAGTTCTCACACAGTCTTTGCAAGGAGTGTCGTAAAAAATAAAATTTGCCGATATTTGAAGTTGCGCTGTGCACCCTTTGTCATCGTTAATGTGGAAGAGCGAGCCTAAAATTTCCTTGTGCCAGGTTTTAGGTAAGTCTAAACAATTCATATAATAGTCACATAGATTATAAACAATACCTCGTAATTGTTGCTCATAGTATAGTATTATATGGCTAGAGTAACCTAATCTGCATTTTGAAGTACAACAACATCTATGTAGATAGACTCATAATATTTTCTCTTTAAAAGCTTTGTCAAAAAGCATTTCTAATTATTTTATTGCATTTAGTCAAGCTTTTAGATAATAAAAAGGTCAAACTTTCTATAAGTTGTTTGAGTAATTTATATAAAATATAATTGTTATTAATTAAAACCGAATACTGAGAACCGATCCAAGACAAACTTTGTTTACAGTCAGTTCCTCCAATACACCAAGGTTGGATAATGAACGGAAAAATGAACACTTTCATTTTGGAAGGAACTAACGGAAATGAAAAATGAATACCATTCTTTTTATCATTTATTTTATTGTTTCTAATGACTATTTTTCCAAAGATTACTAAAATAAATTTCATGATTTTATTCATAATTACTATGATCTTTTGAGGATGCCTAAAACAAATATATTGAAAAATTGAATTGTAGATTTCCAATCAAGATATTTTTATATATTTTATATACAGAAAAAGAATATAGCCCGTGCAGGGGCTCGAACCCTGGACCGTTAGGTTAAAAGCCTAACGCTCTACCAACTGAGCTACACGGGCTTGGTAGGCGCAGTTAATTCTAATTATAAATAAATTTTGTAAAAAAATATTGAGGTTGTGTGACTAAATGAAACATTCCGACAGTTGTTACATTGAGCTATGAATTATGGCATTCAAAAACAATACAATAAAAGCACAATTTATTAAATTTCAGATTACAACATATAAGTTTGCCTAAAAATATCCAATTGTTTAAATATATAATGTAACATTATTTTTTTCAAAAGCTCAATCATTTCATTTTTGTTGGTAAAGTATTTTTGTATATGATTTTTTTCTTGATACATAATTAAATTGATTCTAATCATTATCCCCAATAAGAAAAAATTACTTAGTCCTAATCAAAAGTGTATTGAACTATGATATACACTTTTTATAAATTTGACGAAAAATACAATTTCTAGAAAAAAGAAATACAATTTTAAACTGGTTAGAATGTCATGTTTTTATTTTTTGACATAAAAGTGGCGTTTCAAATTTTATAAATATGGTATTAACAATTATTGTATATGTTCTTATTTAATGATACAAAATATAACGTATTTTAAGCTTTTTCGGAAGAAAATAGTTGAACAATTTTTTTTGATGTGGATATTTTGTTTTTGAGTAACAAAAAATACATGTTTTTAATATGAAAAAAGTGTTGAAATCATTTAATTTAATAATTTTACCGAATTGGAAATATCATATCACAAAAATTATAATGCTTCAACTTTAAACGTTTAAATTTTCCTGGTCTTAGCGAAGAGAAAAAACGACTGGTATATTTGATGCACCTAAAATAAGAATTCTAATTGGATATATAAAATTTATCACATGAATGAATGAGATAGTAGAAAGAGCTTGAAATGTAATTATAATGGGGTTAAGAATTTTCCAGGGAATAAGAATGCAGACATTTATGAATAAATTGTGGAAGAGCTATACATGATCCTACGATATCTTGTATTTAGAATCACTTTGATGGTTTACTATTTACACAGTCATTTGAACAATTTTGCGGAGAACCCTTGGGATGTAAGCAAGTGACAAGGGAAGCGTTTTCATCATCACATTCAAACTATGGAAGACCGTTGGAAATCACATATGATGGCGGATTATTGGTTGAGCTTGATGAAAAACAATCCAGATTTGTACACCAGAGATCAGTCAATAAAAAAAAGACATTCAATGAACTGCTATTTACCATTGATGTTTTCAATGTGGCATGTATTGTATTGTCTTTATATCAATATGTAGTCAGTGTGTGTAGTGTAAATAAATATCATGGAGCTTTCGTCGATTGGATGAATCTCCTAGTAGTTGGATCTGCATCCACCCATAGTTCCTTTGAATTCATATATTAAATTGGGGTATCTTAGGCACACGCCTCTGGCCTTGAACATGATGTTCAGGGATATCATTTTTTTATGAAGAGGCTCACATGCCTTACTCGATGGAGCTCACTTCCAATTATTAAAGGTACTTTCATTGTAGAGGCGCCTTTTAGCATCAAGGTCTGTGACAATGACTTTTATCTTGGTGAAACATCGCTCAATGCTCAATAACAATTATCAATAGCATATTCGGAGTACATCCTCCATCATCAGTTCCTTAATTATTACTCAAAATAATTCCTCCCTCAGTCAAGTCCACTTTGTTTCCTACTATAATAAATATTTTATTGATTTGAGTTCTTTAGTGTCCTTGGCAAACAATTTTATCATCTCTATTACACTGATCTGATAGTAATTCTATTTATGAGACTGTATTTGTGCTGTAATCTCTGTGCGAATAATTAATTACTATACATCCTAGACACTTCAAGCCTTAATCTCAAGTTGGTAAATACTTGTGAATCATTTATACCATTAGAAAATATGAATGTTATTTCAAATTCAAAACTTAGTGGGATTACAAAATTGTTTACTACCATATTGAAATGTTACCATTGTCAAGACCTAGGATCTCCACACAAATAAATTAATTATAGATTTTAACTAAATGTATAATAGTTGTTTTGTTTTTTTTAATTTTATTATTATATCCCATTATTGTTCTAATATGTCTTGACAAAACAATTAAAACTATTCTGCCCTTTACATATGAATTATTTATTTCCTATTTATTTACAATTTTTTTTAATTCTTTTTGATTCCTTCGATTTAATTTTGCTCTTGTATCTCTTCTTATTTTTATGAATATTATCATTCACCTCTGAAAAAAAAATGGCCCATACAATTAAAGATTTTACTTCCAATAAGAGTATTGGTGAAAATGATGATCATCCTCACATTCTGATTCCAGAATGTCAATAGCATGACGGTAATCTGCTAACATTTTCATAAAAAGTTTTATTAATATTTTTTTTTGCATATTTTTTAGGAAGTGATGTCTTTTAAAATTGACTTATTTTTCCTAATTTCCAAAAATATTTCAAATACAAAAGGCAAATTAAAAATATCATATCAGATAGACAAGTCGGCCCACCCCAATTCATTTGATTAATAAGAGTCTGAAGTTCTTCATCACCTTCGTATCTAAATAAATCTAAATTAAATGCTTCCCTGGATATGTAATGATATTTTTACGTGACTTACACGATTCTATTTTAAATAGGGGATAGTTTATTTGTCCCGGGAACCAATAAATAATTGGTGGATCTTTCGTACGCTTTAATGATGTTTCTAACGTTAAGCTTATTAATTTTGAAAAAATATCGGGGAACACAGTTACAATTTTTGTCATCCAAATAAAATCTATCCTTTAATTCTTTTAGCATCTTCACTAGTAAAGCCAAAGCGAGCCTCAGTTGTATCTGAATTAATATGTACAAGGATAACATAGCTCACATTGGCTTCATTTAGCATACTTTGTACTAAACAAAGTAGTCCCGTAGTTGTTTGAGTGGTAGCCAGGAACGTGTCTCGTGTAAGAGAGGTTTGCTTGTCTCCAAACTCTTTCTATTCACGAAGCCAAGATGAAAATTTTCATTGTGAAAGATTTTAAGTGGTGGTCCAAGCTCTATATTATAAAATTTTACTATATGTGAAATCTTCACTTCCATTACTTTTCCCCTAAAATTAGGACAATCTAATTGACTCCGCGATAGGCAATTATTATATAAATTTTTCATAATATTAACAGTCAAAAATCAAATTTAATTTTGAATCTAGATTAAAAATAGTAATATTTTTATTACGAAGCTAAGAAGTGTATGTTTTTTGTTTAACTTTATGAGCGTCACAAAATGTCGCTCGACCATTGAACCCAATTTGAGTGACAGCTTTGACAACATGATCGAAAACAGTTTTCTTGACAAGTCCAGAATTTCACTTTGAAATGGGATGCATTGCAATCATATAATGGTAATTCCAGTGTACGCTGTTTATCAAGACACAAAGCAAGGTCTTCGCTATTTCTTCTACTTCTACTCCACAAAAAGGTTTACTATAGTATTCAGTTTGTTTTGTGCAATATGTTTCGTCAAATACTAAACTTTTATTTTTGACTCGAGCATTATTGAGAGACATCAAACGAGTCTTGAAACAATATTGATTCAGTCAATCCCGTTTCCAAATTGAGGGATGTTGAAAGCGCTCAGTAGGACGACGTATTGTTGGCAATGTCAGAATTTCTTTCTGAGAGGTCTCGATAAACTGTTGTGGAAACCTTTTTCAAGGAGATAGATACTATGTACCTTTGAGTGGAATTTTTAGAAAAAGAATAAGTTGTTCTATAAGGAAGTATAGTTTTATCTCATTCTCACTGTCTAAATATGGCAATATTCATTCCAAATAATATATTAAAATTAAGTAATAATTAATAAATAGGAATAATAAATATATACTGAAGCCTGTGAGTGTTAGATCTGTTTTGACAGAAGAATGATTTAGCTGTTCAGTTTTCCTCCTCTTTTCTTTTCCTTTCCTATTAAAATTTATATCTACGTAGTCAGAGGTGTATAAAATATGTCCTAGAAAGCGGGAGCGGTTTCTTCTAGGTGGCAATCTGAACATGGTTTTTTTAATTTTGCAAAGGTATTAATTATTATCATTATTATTTAATTCTGAAAGGCAGAACATCCAAATAAGTATAATGTAATAACTAATGTGTGTGCTCATAAAAGGCAGAAAGTAACACTTGGGATTTCTTCCTCGGAAATTATAAGTGCAAGTCCTTCAGGGGGAGTACACAGGATTATATCTGTAGCTCCCTAATTTACGGAATTTTTGATTTTTTCCTAATTATTTTTTCTTCAGGATTTAAAATTTTTCAACAAAAATAGGGATAATTTATTCTTCCAAAAAATGTCATATTTATTTTTTTGTAAATAGCTATGGATTTTTGATTTTTTTTCGGAAATAATTTCAAAAATCCACAATTATTCGCAAAAAATTATTTTTTTGGGAAAAAAAATGGAAATATTAAATTGTTTATTTTGCTGCATAATTTGCCCGAAAGACCTTATTTTAACAAAAGACACATTTAAAAAAAAATTTACCCCTATTTTCGCGTAAAATTTTTTCATCCCGACCAAAAAATTAAAATCACGAGTAAAAATTCATTAACTCAGGAGGCTACAGCCCACCTTTTGTGCACGCCTATGAGCAAAAACTGTCGATCATACTTATTTCATAGAGAAAAGTTAACACCACGACAACCTATTACAGGATGTAGAAAAAATAATAAAAAATACTAAAAATACAGTCTTGAATAGGTTTTGTTGATTAAATCTTAAATTTCTGATTGTTTTTGAATAGGTTTTGTTGATTAAATCTTAAAGTTCTGATTATTTTTGAATAGCACAGATTCTAAGCATTGATTGATCTACATGTAAACAACAATTATGCATATGTCGCAATGGAGGCAAGAAGAGCCATCATAGGCAATTTAATAGGCGCCGGGAAGATTATCTCAGACATCACGAAGGCCTTCAACATGGAAGACCCGCCAAAGTTAAGCTGAATACATCATGGAGGCCTCTTAGGTCAACCCAACAATGAAGATGTCAGAGTGCGCCAAGAAGAAGAAGAATGTACATCAGTCTACTATAGGAAAGGTCATCCGAAAGCCTGGAGGAAGGTTGCTTAAAAGAATAGAGAGGCCACTCCTATCCCAACGTCAAAAATAACTCCGTCTTCAGCGATGTCAATAACTTTTGAATGATTTGAAGCACAACAGCAACTATTTAATTTTTTCTTTGATGATGTGGCTCGAAAGTTTCGAAATTGTTCGGTGTCTGTTACAGAACGAGGTGTTTTATTTACATGTCTCTTTTGGTGTGAGGTTGAAATAAAGACCTCAAGAGAGGAAGATATTTATAAGATAGCTAAGAGAATATTTATTTAGAGCGTTACAAGCTAATGTGCCTTTTTGTATTGTGATGGATAATTTAAAAATAAGAAACGTAATCCCCAAATTTAATGGTGGAGGAGACGTGAGCAGCTGGTTGAAGCAAGTTGCCGGGGCTCAAGGACATAAGCAAAATAATCCATCTTCTCCTAGAGGGCAACGCGTTCGCAGGGTACGATCAATTATCGAACGTCCACAAGAACAACGAAAGTCGAATAGCAAAAGCCCTAACAAAGGCGTTTTCCATTTTGAAGCTTACGCGGAGCTACGGAAGAAAATGTGGGAGCCTAGGATGTCGGTAGACGTCTACTTACCCAAATTAAGACCTTGGTTGAAGGAATCGTGACAGGGAACAAAGACTATCTAGCCAGAGTGCCTTTCGTGATTGGGCTACCCCCCAATATTTTTGCACAAAATATTTATCCAAGCTACTCCTAATATAGAGTCCATGCCAATGTCAGAAGTGGTTTGTGTCGCTAGAGGGCTTCTTGCAAATGCAAGAACCAACGTGAAGGACGATTGCAACCAGTATGGGCTTGTTGCGAGAGGAGGGAAGCGTCGTCATGGAAACTGAGATCTACAAAAACATAATCAGTCGTGGAAGGGGACAATATGATATAACTGTGGGATAGAGGAGCACATAGCACGTTATTGTCAAGCCCAGGGAAACACAAGAGGGCCGTTGTCAGCGCAAGCACCGTCCCAATTTGAGAATCGGACGCTTTAAAACCGACAATAAAAAATTTAATTTATGGGAGGGAAGGCGTTAGGGCTCCTCGATACAGGGTGCACAAAACCATTCTTGGACCCTCTTTTCAAATCTTTCAAACGAAGGAAGGTTTCCTGTGATGTCCTTCAATGGAAACATAGTTATTTATAATGGAGCAGCTTAACTGAAGAAAAACCAGAAAATAAAAGTATCCGGTCTGTCAGAGATGCTTGTGAAATGACGGCTTGCTATTTTAATGGACACCTTCCATTCCTACAACGTGTCTTGGGAAGTGCAACTCCTATGTACATCCAAAAACTGAGCAGACGTGTTAACGAGAGTGCCGAAGGAGTGGATGGTTCGATCTCGCAAACTATATGCTGCACCTGTATGTACAGAAAGGCTGAAGAAAATCCCCGAGAAGCATCACTGGGGAGCAGAAGTAACTCTGCATTTGGCGAGGAAGGTTGACCCAAAAGTTAGGAAGCAGCAAGTGGAAAACGCCCTGAAGGAATGCAAGAACTACCAAAGCATAGATCCACACCCAATCAAAACAGTCAGAAGTCAAAACAGTATCATGGTGTTGACGGGGACTGAAACGTTTGGCTATGGACATTACTGATTGGGAAGGGAAGAAGTTTTTCACTGGAATTGATTGTGGATCGACTCGTATTGCCATGTGGAGGGAGGTAGTGAGAGAACGGCTGCAGTTTCAGATGGGCAATACTTAGAAACTTATGTTCAAAATGCTCTCTGAAAGTTATTTTCTGCTGCGCTTATCACCCTTCCGGTAATGGAATTATTGAGAGGCACCATCGATCCGTGAAAACAATGGCAGCGAGGACAAGGGCAACCATTGAGGAGCGTCTGTTTTGGAACAATATAACACTGGTGAGAGTGGGAACGGAGACACGCCAGCGGAACGTCCATTTAAAATGAAATGGCGGAACCCATACTTGGAGGAAAGTAGTCACAGAACCGGTGAAAGAGCACCCTATAACATCTATTCGAAAGGGGATGAGGGTTGGATTAAGCCTCCTAGAGCTCGATGTTCGACTAGATGGAATGAAAGGGTAATAACAAAAATAAATTCTAAATTCAGTGTAAACGTAAATGGCGTATCAAGGCACATTTACGACTTGAGAAAGGTGGTTGAGTCATCACCTTAATTCCAAAGAGCCAAAGAAGTGGACAAGATTGGGCAGAGGAGTCCAAATAACGGCTTTGAAAGTAGGCCCAGCCGCAATCGAAGATTGCCTAGTCATTTCAAGGATTTTGTACCATGACTTGTTATTTTCGGTGTTTGATATTTTCTGTTTGTATGTGTACTTTTAGTTTGGTTATCTGTTGTGATTTATTATAGTATTTTTAAATTTGATCTTTAACTGTGATATTGAGATCACGGGGGCATGTGGCTCGAAAGCTTCGAACCGGTTCTGTTCCGGTTTACATAATGAGGCGTTCTATTGATATGTGTCTGTTTTGGCGCGTAGTTGAAATAAAGACCTCAAGAGAGGAAGATATATATACGATAGCTAAGAAAAAATTTATTTAGAGCATTACAGATAAAAAGACCTTCACCATTGAACAAGCAAAATGATGTTTTGGCAAGGCTGGCAACAGCATTAGGAAAGTCACCAATACCAAACATCTGGCCTCTCTGATGATGTTGGGGTTTGGGGATAAATAATGCCTCCAATTTGGTTTTCTGTTGGATACCGGTAACCCACGGCCAACTACTTGATGGTGTTGAAGGGAAATATGGTCCCACAGACCATGAAGAAGTCCAACAACGCCACATACGTATTTCAGCAGGACAGGGATCCACCCCATACTGCTAATATTGTACAAGAGTGGATGGGTAGCAATATGAAATTCGGGTCCAAGAACCTTTGGCCCCCACGGAGCCCAGATTTGAATCCACTGGATGACTCCATTTGCTGTCAAATTGAGAAGAAGGCCTGCAATGTCTGCCACCTGAATATTGATGCCCTGAAGACCTCCGTTAACAAGCAGTAGAGGATCATGAAAAAGGACTACTTTGACAATGTGTGCAAAGGGGTATGGAGGCAGTTGGAGGCTGATGTTGTCCATTGTTATAGTAAAAAATATTTTAAAATAAATTTTTCTTTTTTTCAACATCATTTTGATCAGTTAAGTGTATTTTAATGACTACTTAGAGTCAAGTCTCAGTACTTTTTCTATACCGGGTAAATAATGAACAAAGAAGGACAAAGAGCAAACGTAACAACCATGTTTCATTTTGTAATTCCTTAACTTATATTTTTCATTACAAAAATGACATCCTTAGTCATAAGTAATGACAAAAAGTATCAACTTTATTTTGTTGGCAGCTGTTGATTTATACTTCTTTTCATCTGATCATTGTTCTGAATGTTAATTTGGTTGAATTATAATTGGCCCATTTTAAGTTCTGAACAATTCCTAATATTTTTGTAAAAATAATTCCATATTTGCTGAGAATTGGGCAATTGATTTTGGGTCTTTTTCCGGAGGAAAGATTGAGTGATACAATACAAATTACGACGTGAATGATGAAAATGTAAATAATATTAGTTGATAATATTTGGAGCTTGTAAAATGAATGACTGTTTTTTTGAAAATGCATAAAGATAAAAAAAAATCCTCTTATAAATATTAAATTTATGAACTATGTTAGAAAACAAAATCCTTAGAATACTATTGCAATCATATGAAGAAAATCTTTCTCCTTAAGGCAACATTCGATTATTTAGCACTTAATATGTAGTAATCATTAAATGTTCTACCTATATTAAGATGCTTAAAAAAATTGTTCCTTTTTTACTATTATTATCTTTAAAATATCCCATGACAATTGCACTAAATCCGCAGGAAAAAAAATATATTTATACACATAAAAAAAGATTTATTAATGTCTTAGAAAAAAATAAAAGGAATTAAGCTATTATTTTCTCTACTTCTTAAAAAAAATCACAATATACTTCAATGACAAATTAAAAGGACTGAATAAAAAGAAAAAAGTTACATCATTAAATCACCATTTCGCAATTTTCTAATAGATATGAAAAAAGGGGAAAAATTGGTTTTTACAAGTGATGTGCTGTGAGCTGAATAATAAATGCTCGGGTATTTTCAAGTTTTTAAAAAAAAGTCGACAAATTACGATCTATACTCGTTACTCTCCCTAACACTTTTTGACCGCTAATAATTTGTTGGTCAAAAAATTATTGAAAATTTGTCTTTTAAACATTGTTTTTTCCTTGTCGAATCAGTAATAATTAGATTCCCATTAGATAAATTTGCATTAGTGATAGTGATCGGGAGCATTTTGGGCATGTTAAAAAAAGAAACCGAAAACCAAAATGTTTAAGTAATTTTGTTTAATTAAATTAGCTACAATCAGCTGTGACCGAAATAGGGGGAGGAGAAGGACATAGTAAAAACTTACTTTCATGTCGATCCACAATTTTACTTTGAGTTTAACAAGGACTTAATATTACTGTCTGTCTTTTATGAACACACACAAATGTTCTAAACAGGTTTTGAATATAATTGTATATTGTAGAACTCCTCAGAAGTATAATAATGACAACAGCTGAAAAAAATAATTGTTTTTTTCTTTGTCCTTTATAAAACAAAATATATATTATATAGAAGTTGTATTTTATTCAATAAAATACAATTTTCGTTGCCCCCAAACAAAATCATGTGGACGCCTATGGAAAGATAATATATATTTATCTTTGTTCCAGGACTCGAACTCTCTCTAAAACTGACCTTGGGATCAGTTAATAATTAATATCCACTCAATCTGTTTTGCATAAGGCTCAGCTTTCAAGGCCATCCCTAAGATTATATATATTTTGGATTTTTGTCAAAAAAATCCAAAAATTAAAATTTTGGAAAAATATTTGAAAATAAATTTTTTGTAAAAAAAATCAAAAATTATAATTTTATACAACACTTTTTTGAACAAAAAATCAAAATATTAAATTTTGGGGAATTTTTTTTTTTCAATCTGTAGTTATTCACAGAAAATTTAATTTTTTTGTAAAAATTATAAAAATAAATTTTCAAGTAATAAGCAAAAATTCCTTTATTTGGAGAGGGGTTATAGGACCACCAGCCCACACCTGTGGATACCCCTGTCTCCTGTGGACGTCCCCTGTCGGCCGTCCTTTATTGCAATTAAAGCTGAACATGAATTTTACCCTATGTTAATTTGTTAGGTAATTTGTTTGTTAGTCACCAGGGTTCTGGCAAAAGTTACTGATCGATTTTGATCAAACTTGGTACGAAGATTATGTATGTTCATAGTAAGAGGCATTGAATTTTGAGAGGTCAAGGTAAGACAAAACGTTAATTAAAAATCAAAAACGGACAATAACTTATGAACAAATTCAGATATATCACTCAAATTGATTTTACGTGAAGGTTTTGAACTCTACCGAGGGCCCATTCTAGATTTAAATATATTCATTCAAAAAAAATAATAAAATACAGACACCTATTTGGGTATCGGAACCTGTACAACAATATTATATAGACATTTTTGTTCACTAACTTTAATCAAATTATATTGATTACTTCGCCAACTTTTTTTTTAGTTTGATTGAAATTAAAAACTTTATTTTTACCATACCTCCAGGGTTTTTAATTAGTAATTTTAATAAAATTATGCATCTTATTTGCAATGTTGAATATATTATGTACATACATTATTAAAAAAAATATCATTATGAAAAATGAATATTGTATTAATTTATACCTGTCAAAGTAAAGTTATGAGTAAAAATATATTTCTACAGATATACTGTCAGAAGTTTATAAAGTATGTCCTAGAACAGTGTTTTTCAAACTTTTTCCACCCTGGACACGTTTCAAAAGTATGTAAAATATCAAGGTATCCCAGTTTCAAATATAACTCGAATTGTCAGTAGGGACCTCTATAGATAGAGCGTAAAACCTCTCTTTCAAATCAAATAGAGTGATGTGTCTCAATTTATTCTATAGCCATGGTCAATTATGTATTTTTTACTTTGAAATAATAAGTATAAGTCCTTCAAGACTCGGAGCTAAATTGTGGTACGGCATCGGAACAAATTCAGATGCTATCCAAAAAAAAAAAATATTTTATGAATAGTTATAGATTTTTGAATTCTTTTCGAAAAATTTTAGTTTTTTGTCAATAACTCTAGATTTTAGAATTTTTTTTCCAAAAAATTTAATCTTTGAATTTTTTTATTAAGGCTTATAAACATTTATATTAAAATATAGTATAAAATAATATGTAAGTAGAAGAATTGAGTTATTTATAACATAAATAAAAATTTTAGTTTAAAAATATTTTCCTTTCGAAGAACCTTGCAGTACGTGCTGAAACACATCAATAAAAAAAATCGGTCAATTAATAAAACATGTTTAAGTCTAATAAAATAAATAAGAATAGAATATGACGAGTAAAAAGAGCATTAATAAAAACACCTTTTTAAAAAAAAACTAAAAACCGAGTTCATATTCTAAAATTCACATTCAAAACATTTACTTCTCAAAAGTTTCATAAGATTTGATAATTCTTTTCAAAGTGTTCATATATTTTGCTGATATTTTTGGTTAGCATCGTAGCAAATCCACTCCATATTGCCATCCATAATCCGATACATTTGGAATTCTCAATGACCAGATATAATTTTTTTTGTAATTCTTCAGCTTTCAGGGGTTGATAGAATAGGACATACTAAGGACTTTAGCTTTTTGACAAAGGAGAATCCAATGCTTTAATATTATCAGAGAAAGTCCTACTTAGTGTATGTTTCGCCTTCTCTCCGCCATTCAATGCCCAAAACTACAATTTTTAATTTTTTTATACAAAAAAATTAAATTTTCGCATTTTTTCTAAAAATCATTTAACTTTTTGTGAGCAGCTGTGGATTTTTGAATTAAAAAAAACAAAAACTTATTATAAGTTCAATGGGCCATTTATCAAATTTTTATAGACAAAAAAAACATAGAATTTAAATATTCAAACATTTATATATTTATCTAAAAGAAATTAGGGCTGTACAATTCATAAATCCCAGTTTATATGTAATTATTTAATTCGAATATCAAGCCTATCACAGGTCTTCTTTTAGGTATAGGTATACATTTGACCATTTGAATCTAATAAATGGGTATGTTTTTTTTTCATTGAATATGCCAAATGGCCTTATGAACTTATGTTATGTCATTTAAATAAATTTTCAGTTCTTCTACCCCTACTTCCAGGGCACGCATGAGCCTTTGCTTACAGGTTTCTTGTAATTTATAGCTGCAATAACCTGAGCTGTACTTTGAAGTACAACACCATCTATGAATATAGACACTTAATCTATTTATAGAGACATCATCTCTTTAAAACTTTGTAAAAAAGAATTCCTAATTCTTTTATGGCATTTAGTCAAGCTTTTAGTTAATAAAAAAATTCAAATGTTCTACTACTTGTTTAAAAATTGTTATTAATTAAAACCAAATAATGAGTACCGATCCAAAAACAAACTTTGTTTATAGTCAGTTCCTTCAATACACCCAGCTCGGAGATTGAACAGAAGGCTCTACCAGCTGAGCTGAACAGGTTTGTTGATAATAATTTGTTCTAGAAAAATAAATAACTATTTTTTTTTAAATGCTGAGGTTGCGATACTAAATTAAACAATGTAATATTCCGACAGTTTAAGAGTTGTTACTTCGAGCTGTGAATTATGATATTCAAAAAACAATACCATAAAAGCATAATCTTTTATATATCAGATTACAAAGCAAAATTTTACCTACAAATATCGAATACATAGTTAAAATATATCATGTAAAATTATTTTTTTCCAAAGCTCAATCATTTATATTTTTGTGGGTAATGTTTTTTTGTACATTATTTTACAAAAAAATACATAATTAGATAGATCCTAATCATTATCACCTATAAAAAAAAATTACTTAGTCCTAATCAAAAGTGCTTGAACTGTGATATATTAAAAATGAATTTGACGAAAAATACAATTTCAACACCAAAGAAATACAATTTTAAACTGGTTAGAATGTAGTGTTTTTATTTTTTGACATACATGTGGCGTTTCAAATTTTTTAGACATGGTATTAACAATTATTGCATATGGTCTTATTTAATAATACAAAAAATAACATATTTTAAGCTTTTTCTGAAGAAAATAGTTGAGCAATTGTTTTTAATGTTTTTTGTTTGAATAATACAAAATACATGTCTTTAGTATGAAAAAAGTGTTGAAAATAAAACCTTTCTATATAAAAAATCATGTCTCAAACCTGACGTAGTAGCGGCGAAAGGAAAAAAGGTTTTATTATAGACCCTAGTATCGTATCAGATGGCCACTCTTGAAAGAAATATGAAGATGAAAAGATGTCCTATTATAACGATGCTGAATTCAAAGAAATTGTTGTCGAAGATTTACC
Source organism: Lepeophtheirus salmonis (assembly GCF_016086655.4). NCBI lineage: Eukaryota > Metazoa > Arthropoda > Copepoda > Siphonostomatoida > Caligidae > Lepeophtheirus > Lepeophtheirus salmonis. The sequence goes on from NC_052144.2 coordinate 12,216,379, forward strand.
ACTCAATATTGATCCCACAGATTTGGAGGTCCTTCCCATAATCATATCTAGCAACGTATTAATAAATATCAAAACATTAGGTCTCAATGAATTTACAATTTCTCTATTAAATTCCGTGTGTTATGTGAATCACACGCAGTTTACAGAATTAAGAAAGTTAGATCCAACAGGCAGATATAATCTCTTCGGGATCGATTAATATAATCACCTAAACATAACTTTATTAACTCTCTCCATCTTAAAACCTAACTATTAACTTATCTCAGTTCTTTAATAATACATTATAAACAATATTAATATTTATATCAGCAGCTTGAACCATCCTTCCTGATGGAAGAAAAAAATAATATCCCATATACCTTCATTTCCCACACGGCATGGGAGGTCAACCATACATTGAGCACGGCAGATGACCAACATTTATAATTTGCCAAACAGCACAAATCCAAGGTTCGAGCCCCTGCACGGTTCGACTATTTTTAATCCTTATCAAACTTAAAGTCGGAGTTGGGTTTCTCAATCTTTTTTTTTGTGTCTATCTATGAGAATCCACATGCACGATAAGGTCTTATTGAATGGAGACGCCAGAGGCCCGATAGGTTATGTTAACCTTCATATGCATTAGCATTTGCAATGGATCTTTTTCTGACTGGCTAGTTAGTTGCCCTTTTGATGACAGATTAGAACTGTTGTTCTTTATTTACTATTGGTTTTTTGTTTTTCTCAGAGTTTGATCTGAAAGATACATTTAATATTTAAATTAAGTATACTAATTAACTTTATCTGGCAAAATATATTTGCAATAGTTTTTTATTGTGTTTTTTCTATCTATGTCTGTATGGATAGTGGTTTCCTTTTCCTGAGAGTCTCTTCTTTTTAATTTACTATGTTTATTCTTAGACCCTCGTGAGGTGGATTTTTTTATTTTTGTTACTGACGGCAGTCTTTTTAACATAAGATTTTATTTTATTTTCAAAGTATAATATTGATTAAGTTAGTTGTTTCTTCTCACTTATAGCTCTACTTCATTTTTAAAATGTTATTTTTCCAATTAATTGAGCTTTCTTTTAACTATTGGTACAATTATGTAAAAGTAGTTTTTTTTATAATAAAACGGAACGATTTTTGTATATTTATATACCGCAACCTCTTTACATAATTTAGAAAATATTTTTGTATTTTATGTATCATGTTAAAACTCCTAAGTGAAGATTTAAATCCAGTTGAAATATTAAGTATCTTCTTGAATATTTAATTTATTTCAACTTTTTGTTTTGCTAACGATGCTCATGACAATCAAGATAATACTTTATTATTTACATATGAAGTACTTAGCTTGTAGCTATTCATGAGAACAGGTTCAAAAATATTGCTCCAGACATTTTAAACGTAGAGAAAAAACATTATCTACTTCATTTTTTTTTTTTTTTGACATACTTTTTATTAATGTTATCTACTATCATTTAATATTAAAGTTGATGTATGTTTCTTCATTAAAACTGCCTACTTTTGACACAAAATAAAAGTTGTTAAAACTTATGAGTTACGTACCTAAGGGTATGTTTCATTCTTATCATAGCAGATTCCTGTTGAATTTGATTTTTTTTGGGTAGGAGTTGTCGGTTCCAAAATGCATAAAAAAAATTTGAAATATAAAAAAGTAAATATTTTATCAATGTATATTGAATACGAATTAAATAAGGGAATTACGAAGAAGAGATGCGATTTTTTCTTGGTACGTATTTTCATTACGGTTGAAGGAGGAACATATTTTTAATTATTCTAATTATAATGGCCAAGAGATGAAAAAAAATTTAATGTTGTCTATCGACAAGTTTTACAAAATTCTGGAGTTTTTTAAAGCATTAATAAATAAATAATACGGGTAATTTCTAGATAATTAAAAAAGCAACTAGGGGATAAATGTACAAATTTTTAAACTTGTTAATCCATTATTGATTTAAAAAAAATTATTCAGATATGAATTTATCAAAATAAGTTTGATCTTGTTTGCTGCGTTTTTAATAAATAGATACTATAATATTAATTTTAGAGACACATAATTTGCGAATATCAATCACAACTTAGATCACCATTTTCTGAATTGATCCATCTTTTTTAGATTAAGATAAAAAATAAACGATCACCCTTTCTTCAGAGAATATTTTATTGAATGTCTTTCAGTTCATTCTTCAATGCTTTGGAGAAGGATAGCTAAAATTCAATAACATTCTAGATAAATCTGTTATAATTTTAGATATATATTGGTCAATACTGTTAGAAAATAGAAAAAATATTATGCATCAATATTCTTACTGATTTTTTGGTTTTTTGATTCAGAAATACATAGCTTTACTATAGCAATAGAATACCAAAATAATATTCCTTACCAAGGGTTGTCCCATCTATTGAACAACGATATTACTTTTTCCCTAATTATTGTCCACCTAAATTCAATATCATACTATGAAGAGTTATCTTCTTTCTTTTTTTAAGACCTCTTATTTATGTATTAATTTTAAACCTTAAAAAGAATATTGAGTAATAACATCAAATTATCAAA